>NC_085874.1:18902521-18907521 GCF_034702125.1 Engraulis encrasicolus | reverse complement strand
ACGTCACACTTGCCTCGTAATATGTTGAGGGTATCCACACATAAACCGAAGTGTCCAAAGTCCTTCATGTATTCTTGAAAGGTCTGCAGAATGTGTTTTGTGAAGCTACTACCTTGAGAATATCTAAATTGCGGTCAAGACAACTATTTGACACTAAAGCCCACCAAGTAGATTGCCGAGTGCGTCGCACCATCAGCTGTGGTTACTCGCTATGGAAATAATCATAGCTGATGGTGCGACGCACTCGGCAATCTACTTGGTGGGCTTTAGTGTCAAATAGTTGTCTTGACCGCAATTTAGATATTCTCAAGGTAGTAGCTTCACAAAACACATTCTGCAGACCTTTCAAGAATACATGAAGGACTTTGGACACTTCGGTTTATGTGTGGATACCCTCAACATATTACGAGGCAAGTGTGACGTTGTTTTGAGCTGTGCAAGACTTTAAAATGTTGTGTTTTTGAAATGTGTGTAACCGCCGAAAAACGATGCCCGCATCTTTCATATTGCATAGCTGATATGGCTAACGAGGCTAACGTGATATTATCAAACTTTCTCAAAACGCATCCTTTTGCCTTGATTTTGCTCTAGAGTGACTGTATTTCATCCCAAACATGCAAAAAACAGGCAAATTTGTTCCAACTCCGGATAAATCCTTTAAGTGTCCTCACCACTTTACCTCCAACACAGTTGCCCCGCCAGAAAATAAACTTTAAAGCCCTTTTTCTCAGTTTACCAGTAAGCTGAGATACTGCGTTTTGAAATTGTAGGTCAGAGTAGTCATCCCAGATGGGGACGTCAAATCTCAGGTCAAAAACCCATCAACGTGTTCTCTGCTGCTTGTGCACACAGCACTTGTGATGTCACCACTGGGCTCATCTAACCTGTGGGGCTAGATTTGAGAGATCACTATCAGCTGGCTACAGAAACAGAAGGATGACAAATACGTAGGGATGCATGATGACAATTCTTTTTTGAAAACTGATGAGTACGAGTAAATTATTGTCTGTACTTGCCGATACAGAGTACCGATATCGATACCAAGGCGGCACTTTTTCTCCATGCTGCTTTCAAATCAACGGAGTCAATAGTGATGAGATGTTGCGTTGTTTCTTGTAATAGCAGCATCATGCCTGGTATCGCCAAGTGTGTGACGAGTACGAGTATGAGTATAATGAGCAAGTACCGGGGCCAGTATCTGTGTCGGTGCATCCCTACAAAATGTGGCATGGATTTCAATTATCAAAGCTGGAATCGCCTCCTCTGCAGCTGCCTGAGGGAGATTTTCAGCACCGTGGAGAGCTCCCATGGAACACAGGCAGGTGCAGCTGACACTGACACCCCCCCCCCCACCCCCCACCCCAACGGATCTTCTTCCACAGTCAACCCTAGCCTGGTTACACAGTATATCCAGCCCACACACTTCCTTTCTATTATCACCTTCCTAATGTGGTGGCCCAGGTTTGCTACACTTGACATGACTGCCTCCAGACTCTACACCAGTGGGAAGAAATAGTCTCTTAATATGGCACGGCCAGACTCTATATGGATTGCTGTGTTAACTGTTCTGCCTGCTGCATATGGGTGGTTGACGTTTAAGGGCGTAACGCAAAAAAAAAAAAAAAGTTTTTCAAATTCCTGAAAAAAATGATGGATAAAAATTGGAAAAAATTAGAAAAAAATAAAGCACTTAGTGGTCTGTGGAATTTCACCTTATTTTTGCCATTTTTGGGAAAATGTGTCCTGCATCAACACATAGCGTAGGCATGTCACACCGCAGGAAAATGGAGTCACACCACAGGGAATTCACTGCATTATGGCCATTTTAATCCTTTTGTATACATGACTGACATCTGAGCTCATGCTAACTTGATAATGATATTGTGTTTAATCTTAATATGTGTTTTTCATTTATTAAAAAAAAAAAATCCTTCTATAAGGGCAGTCACACCACAGGACACCATAAAATGAACCTAAGCATTGCGTGACAGAAAGATTGCAATATGAAGACATATTAAGAGGTTAAGAGTCACCTTAAACTTCCACAGCACTCTCCAATAACTGAGGTACTGACTGGTTAGGAGCCAGTCTTTAAGACCCTTGTAGTTGGCCTTGCAGCTGCCCATTCACAAACATTGACATACATGTCACCCCACAGGACGCAATTTGTGTTACGAAATTGAACTTGTAGTTAATATTACTGTCTTGAGTTCTTTTCACATTCACATATCTTAATATAAAGTTAATATTTATGCAATCATGCCAAATGCTTCATACATTATTCAAAATGTTGTTGGTTAATTTATATATATATTGTATTCCAGGTTTCATGAATGTTACAGTCACACCGCAGGATATTTGACATATAAACCTTAACATAAATCTTAACAAAAATGTTTCTTCTCATCTAAGACTAATATGAAACATAATGTACCACATCTTCTTTCATTGACATTTGTTTTTTAAAGGAAAAAGAACAGTTTTGTAGGTTTTTAACCAATGTTACGAAAAAACAAGGCGTCACGTCTCCCACCCATATGCAGTAGCAAAGCTGTGGCAAATGTGTAATATGTGTAATATTCACAGAAGACTGTTTGATTTGAAACACAGCAAAAGCTGCCACCCATGACTACAGAGATGACACGTTTTGTTTTTGGGCTCTCTACTTTTTTTGAAACACAAAACTTTTGCCTGTAGCAACGACTCGTCTTAACCAAGTTGACACAATACAAATAAATAAGATAAATAAAACATGGAGTATTCTCACCAGGGAAAGACAATTGTGCTGTTGTCTCTTGAAAACTCTGATGTGTACAGACAGATTGCTGACTCACTTTGTGAACATAACAACTTAAATTGTTAAACGACACAGATATGTACTCCATTTGGAGATATTGAGCCTCCAGCTCAATCAAATCTATAAAACAAGTTTCATCCCCAGTGGGCCACAACATGGATAATTTATGACTTGAGAAAAAAAACCCTCCCTGAACTCCCTCTCAGATCCTACGCATGGTGATGGAGTCTTACTCTCTGGTTGACTATTATTTGGTTTTTGACAGTTTGGTTCCATTATATAAACAAACAGCACGTTCACATTAATTTAATTCAAAGTGAGCTGGATTGCTTTGGAGAAAGAAGATGGAAAGCCTTTTGTACTGCAAAATAACAATCTATTGCAGAAGAGGAAGACTGAATTTACAATCACACTCTCAGACATCAAGTATCAGATGCGGCGGGTTACAATAAAGTAGCTAACATTGCAAAAGTTACTCAACAGAGGCAACAAAGTTACTGTACTCATAGGCAACTGGGGACAAGTAGCTCAGCTAGTTGGTAGCTCATAGAGCTAATAAGAGATGATTGGTATGATGAAGCAATTATTTAGTTGTTTTAATGTGCCACCAGTGATTTAAATACATTTCAACTTGCTCTGTGCCTTTTGCATTATTCAAATGATGCCCCTGCGTGATCTGCTGGCTCTTGATTTAGTACACCACCACTAATGCAGTACACCACAGCTTGTGCGGTTGAAAATGGAGTCTATTTTTTCTTTTTGTTTGTTTTTGTATTTGTCTTGCTTCTATAAAAAATACCATCAATAAAAAGTATCAAAAAAAGAAAATGGAGTCTATTGAAAAAAGGATTCTATTGTAGGTGTAGGTCTCTCTCTCATGACCTTGGGTTTAAATTAAACACAGCTATGTTCACCAAGATTGTGTCCCATAAGTTTTAACAGCTGCAGACAAATATTTGTCAACCAGTATCGCTGATTATCAGGTCCAAGAATAACAGAGCTTCTTTAATCATCTAGATACAAACAGAGAGAACAAGTGAGAAAACGAGAGTGAGAGATAGAGAGAGAGAGAGAGAAAGAGAGAGAGAGAGAGAGAGAGAGAGAGAGAGAGAGAGAGAGAGAAAGAGAAGAGAGAGAGAAAGAGAAGAGAAGAGAGAGAGAGAGAGAGAGAGAGAGAGAGAGAAAGAGAAAGAGAAAGAGAAAGAGAGAGAGAGAGAGAGAGAGAATGAAGAGTGGCGTCTTAGGTATTGTTCACTACACCATCTTTCACTTACTCTAACCTAATACATTGGACATTTGGTCCTACAGGTATTTATTCCTTATCACAACAAGAACGCCATCCCGTTAAAGCTTTCAGGTAGAATGATTTGATCACCCAAGATGCCTACCTTAACACCTTAACAACTGCCTAAACCACATTCTTACCTACTTCTACGTTGCCCAACAACTTGGTTACATTCAGTTTTATCACTGAGTGCAAATCAACAGCCACGCTTATTTATTTATTTTTAGCGAAAAGTGGCTCAGAGCCTCAAGTGGACCCAAATCCAAATCTGATTTCAGGTGGCCTGTTGAGCTCTGGGCCAGTAGTTTGTAAAGTTTAATTTCTACCAAATCGCCTGTTCAACACTTATATCTAGCCTGATTATCATCGACTTTCAAATCTCTTTGAGACTTGGTCTGACCAAGAGCAGAACAATTCACATTTCCCAAAGGCATGGTTGACCCGCCTCCCTTGGTTTTCTACTGGTTGTTTGCTTCCTGACAAAGTGGGAGTAGTTCCCGTTTTTTCTGGAGATCAGAAACGATATTTGTATTGCTTCTTGCCTGCCTAGAAGCAATGCTGAAGGTGTGTTATATATATTTTAAAATATATTTTCAGTAGCAGCACATGCACAGCGCAGGATGGCATGCACAATGTGGTGACACTTCTCACACCCTTCATGCAGAGACGAGCTCTCTCTTTATAGTCTTTCCATAGAGACGCGCATCCACACACCCTCCTATGCACTATTCACTATTATAAAAGGTTTTCTTAGGACAACATTTCCATTTTGTGTCCGCTATTGCAACACATCATCCCTCAGGCTAAATAATCCATAAAAAGGACTATTACCAAACTGCCACAAGCACTGTGCAACCACATATCATTATGCTAACCAACTGTCAAACTAGTAAACACATAACTCATGAGGGTGTCTTA
>NC_085874.1:18887521-18897521 GCF_034702125.1 Engraulis encrasicolus | reverse complement strand
CACAGGCACACATGCACACACAAAATGTACACAACGTAGGTACACAGGTCGAGACACACGCATGTACGTATATGTGCGTGCGTGCGTGCACGCACGCACGCATACACACGTTCTTTCCACTCACCTGAGCACGCATACCGTTCAGACACAAATGGGACACAGCGGCAATCAGCATATGCTCGGCCCAACTGCTACTTGTTAGGGTGAAACGTCCCTGTGTGTGACTGCATGAGTGAGTGTGAGGTTGTGTAACTGTCTGTGCATATTCGCTTGTTTGTGTCTGAGTGTTTGTGTCTGAGTGTTTGTGTCTGAGTGTTTGTGACTGAGTGTGTGTCTGAGTGTGTGTCTGAGTGTGTGTGTCTGTGTGTCTGTGTGTGTCTGTGTCTGTGTGTGTCTGTGTCTGTGTGTGTCTGTGTGTGTCTGTGTCTGTGTGTGTCTGTGTCTGTGTGTGTCTGTGTCTGTGTGTGTCTGTGTCTGTGTGTGTCTGTGTCTGTGTCTGTGTCTGTGTGTGTCTGTGTCTGTGTGTGTCTGTGTCTGTGTCTGTGTGTGTCTGTGTGTGTGTGTGTCTGTGTCTGTGTCTCTGTGTGTCTCTGTGTGTCTGTGTCTGAGTGTGTGTGTGTGTGTGTGTCTGAGTGTGTGTGTCGTGTGTGTATGTGTGTCACATGGTTTTGTGTTTGCATTTGAGTGTACGTGTACGTATATGTATGTATGCGTGTGCGATGTATGCAAGTGTGTAGCATGTGTGTGTGTGCGTGTGTGCGTGTTTGCGTGTGTGCATGTATGTGAGTGTGTGTGCGTGTGTGCGTGTTTGCGTGTGTGCATGTATGTGAGTGTGTGTGCGTGTATGTGAGCGCGCGCGCGCGTGCGTGTGTGTGTGTGTGTGTGTGTGTGTGTGTGTGTGTGTGTGTGTGTGTGTGTGTGTGTGTGTGTGTGTGTGTGTGTGAGCGTGTGTGTATGTGAGCGTGTGTGTATGTGTGTGTCTGGCTGAGCTGCTCCTGTCAGTCACTGTTCCAGCCCCTGGCCACACGTCACATCACTAGTCTGCCTCCAGTAAGTGAACACAACAGATGGCTCTTCTTCTCTCTTTCTCTTCCACACTCTCCCTCTTTTCCACCACTTTACCCCTGTCTTTTCCAATAGCCTTTTCCTTCTCCTCCCTATCTGTTCTTTTCTCTAATTCACCTTTCTGCATTCCTTAGCCCCCTCCCTCCCTCTGCCTCTTTCGCCTTGATTTCTTCTTCTTGTATTTCTTGTTAGGTCTCTCAATTCTTTTCCCTGTTCTTTCTCATCAGCCTATTTTCTTCCTCCAGCTTCTCACTCACTCTCACTCTCTCTCTCTGTCACTCTCTCTGTCACTCTCTCTGTCAGTCTCTCTGTCAGTCTCTCTGTCAGTCTGTCTGTCTGAGTCTCTCTGTCACTCTCTCTGTCACTCTCACTCTCACTCTCACTGTCACTCTCTCTCTCACTCACTCTCACTCTCACTCTCTCTCTCTGTCACTCTCTCTGTCACTCTCTCCACACTTCTTTCCTCCTGCTCTACCTATTTCACCTCACTCAGCTTCTTCCCTCTCTTTGTCTTCCTGTCTTGCCCTCCCCTTCTCTCTCTTCCTCTTTCTCCTCCCTCTCTATTCCTCTTTCTCTTTCCCCTCCCTCTCTCTTCCTCTTTCTCTTTCCCCTCCCTCTCTCTTCTTCCTCTTCCTCTTTCTCCTCTCCCCCGGGACGCTACCAGGTGCCCCAGAGAGTAGCCTCTCTCCTGCCGCCATGCCTGCAGCTGAGACAGACGAGAGCTGCAGTAATGCCTCTAAACGCTGTGGGCACGAGACTGCCTCCCTGCCTCCCTCCTCTATGTGTATCTATATCTATATGTGTGGTAGTGTTGAGCCTAATATTGTGTGTGTGTGTGTGTGTGTGTGTGTGTGTGTGTGTGTGTGTGTGTGTGTGTGTGTGTGTGTGTGTGTGTGTGTGTGTGTGTGTGTGTGTGTGTGTGTGTGTGTGTGTGTGTGTGTGTGTGTGTGTGTGTGTGTGTGTGTGTGTGTGTGTAACCGTGTGAGCATAACTGTGTGTGTGATTGTGCATGTGTGTATGTATAGGCATGACTGGTATTGTATTTGTACTGCAATACATGCACACACAGTGAGACTCACTTGATTGTGCCTTTGGCGCCCCCTGCTGATGTGTTCATGACCCTGCTGGTGAGGCTGACCCTCAGGCCCTCCTCGTCCAGCCCCAGCAGCTCTGCACAGTGCTCCAGGGGCTCACTGGACTGGTTCTTTATGTTGCAGCCGCCTGGACCAGGAGAGAGGGAGAGGGAGAGAGAGGGAGAGGGAGAGGGAGAGGGAGATGGAGAGGGAGAGAGAGAGAGAGAGAGAGGGGGGGGGGGGGGGGGGGGGGAGGCACAGCACAAACAAGTTAGCAAATAGAACACACACACTGAGATACACATACACACACACACACGCGCACACGCGCACACACACACAGAAATACATCCACACACACATGAGAATGAGAGTTCCATGATCAGAAAGTGAGAGAGAGACAGACAGAGACAGAGAAAAAGAGAGAAAAAAAGAAAGAAAGAAAAGGTTGAGAATGAGTCAGAGAGGGGTGGAGAATGTTATTTTTTATTATTTATAAGGTTACAGGACATTTATCATGAAAGTTGCTCCTCTGTCTCATAACGTGCCTGAAGCCACAGCACTGACTGACTGCCCCAATGAGCTTGTGACGTCCCTCCGTGCGTTTGAGATTCGCTAATATATTTGGCTGTAAATATCAGGCGCCGTAGTCATTCTAGGCAGCCGAAAAAAAAGAAAAGAAAAGCACTTCCCGGGTGTCACTGCCTGCGTGACAAACAAACCCATGGGCTCTGAATGTTTCACTGTGGAGAATACCAAGCAGGACTGTGGAACCCCCTAGAAGGCTGAGCAGGTGGCAATGCTATCAGATGGGAGGAGAATATCTCAAGGCTTTGTATAGACCCCAGATTGGAATCGCCACCGAAGTGGGTTATCCACAGAGAAATCAATAAACAAACACGCACGCACGCACACGCACACACACACACACACACCCACACCCACACCCACACACACACACACACACACACACAAAATGTACTACACAAATAAACAAATGAGTCTGCAGGTGGTCACACATTATAAACGGTTTTCCAGTTCCCAAAGTTCTCCCAACTCCTCATATACATGGGTTCTACATTTTTGTTTTAAACTGACTGCGTGAAACTAACTGTGCACAACTCAACCTCTGATTGTTGGAAAACGCTGTCGGTCAAAAAAATTAGCTCACATGGTTGGCTGCCAGTGTCTTGCCCCTCCTCACTGCATCGTGTTTACAAACACGGCGAACCCATGTATTCCAAACGTCAAACACTATTTATCCAGCAATATTGCTTGATTTTAATTTCAGATTCACAAGAAAATTAAATACATGTATAAACTTCATTGTTACTAACCAAGTTCTGGAATTATGGTAACTATTAACCTGCATTTTCCCTGTTTTCATGAAAAGTCCCTTCTTTTTGAGACCCCCTCCGCAACCCCAAGGGGCCCCGACCCCCAGTTTGGGAACCGCTGAGGCACTCCATGTAAATCCTGCATAATGCATGAGCTAACCAGTTATAATTTCACGACTTCTGTGTTGGCCGTGTTCATAGAGCAAGAAAAGAGAGATATGCACTTAGATGAACAAGGAAATATTTAAAAAACAGACACCGTGACATGAATACATACACTGAAATGTATGGCTATTATAATTTTTTGTTAAGAAACAATGAATGAATAGTTAATTGAGAGTTTAGAAATGTTCATTATGATTATAAATAGCACTGAAATGGCATCGTGTGCAGTTATGCTCACACCATGACCGTGACCACAACATTTAAATTGCACACATACGTCATGATACTGTACGTGATACAGCTTGGCCACAGACGCACTCAGGGCTCTAAATTAACTTTTTCCACCACCAGCCAATTTGGCTAGTGGACATTTTTTCTTACCAGCCAAACAGAAGTTCAACTAGCCATTTTTTTTAATCTCGCCAAAATAAACTATGCATTAGGCTAGTTATTTTTTTTTCTAATTAAATGGTCATTTTGTCCAACTGTTTCTACAACACAGATACACTATATGCCTGCATAGGCTACTATATGCCTACATAATAATTAAGCATATTATAGGAGTAGGCTATATATTTTTTCATTATTTTTTAACTTCTGCTTTATTTTTTACTTTCATTACTTAGGCCTAATTAATTTGATTAGTTTTTGTTCAATTCCTCTGAAAACAGCTGAATCACATCGCACAATCCACTCACATAACAGATCTTTAACATACAGTAACCAAGCACACAGCCAAACACTACAAAACCTCACATACGCACACCCCAAGGAAGGAGAAGAGATGAGAGGAAAATGAGAGGAGAGAGGAGGAGCTCTTCTCTACCATGCGCAACAAAATGACAAGAAGCCTAGTTTAATTAAAAGTAAATAATATCTCGGGAATCTTCGCTTCCTTTTTTTACTTCCACAGCTTCGTCGTTGGTTGCTTTTTTTTTCTTTTCGATGGCGTGGGCTTTCCAACTTAGTAGCGCCAGGACTCTGAACATTTTAGAAGACAACTGAACTGACAGCTACGGTCACACTACTCTGACAGTCGGCTCTCCTCCTCTGCCCTGGTCGCTATTTCGTTCCACAACCACTCATTTTTAACGTCACTATTTACAATTACTACTAGCATTCACCAACACACAGAACCTTGCTCTAACCCCCGCCACATTCTCATCACTCGCACAAAACATAGTCTACACAACAGAAGTAGCGCTATGCATAATCTGCGTAAGTCCTGTTATAAATTTCGGGCACATGACGTCACACGTTGCGCGGCAGACATTTTGGAAGCGGGCCAGCCCATTGTTTACAGTGAGGACTTGCTTTATTCTGCTAGTAGTTTGCTTTGTGTTTTACCGTTTCATTTGACCTCTGCTGTCGTTATGGTCGCCCGTTGCTGTGTCGTAGGGTGTAGAAGCGCAAGCTGTGACGGGACGGGGAAAAAAATCCCAAATGGATTATCTTTTTACCGTTTTCCAACTTGGAGGCGTCTCAATGGAGAACAAATGTCCTCCATAACAAAGAGTCGCCGGCTAGCATGGGTTGCTGCTGTAAGACGGTCAAATATAACTTTCCACTCTATCCCGGTGTGGAGGTGTCTCTGGTCTAATACCCACAGATGAGCTCGGGGAGGCAAACTTTGTGAAAAAATTCCTGTGCCTTCCTCAGACAGGACTCCCAGAAGCTGACATCTGGCAGGATACAGGCAACGTCAAGTCACAGTAGGTTGCACCTGTCACGAACATCTGTGTCTGCACTTGTGTGTAGTACCTATGACCTTGTTTGAGCTGAACAATGCCATCAACTCTGTGGAGACAAAAGTCTTTGTCTGCGTCACAAGCCTCCTGGACAGTGCTGTGTTTGTGCTTAGCAGGGCATTTCACTTCCAGGCAGCCTTGTCCACAGCAGTCACAGCTAACTAGGCCATCAGGTGAGGCGCCTACCTGTGGGAACGCCGGGTTTATGCAGAAGCCAGACTGCTCGATTGTCAAGTTATCGTGGTGTGGTGCTTGTTGTTGAAGGTATTTAGTACGTGCTGTGTCTGTGCTTTGGGTAGCACACATTCTTGACTGTGGACACAGCCGGCTTGTCGATGTTAGAGACCAGAACTGCATGCATGGTGGAGGCAGTCACTCTCCCTTTACCATAGCAACTAGCTATCAATATGGCGGCGTACCCAGAATGGAAGCGCTGTGCCCGTCCCTTATTGAAACGGTCAGGGTTTCGCTGCTTCAAAAATGCAGCCTGTTACAGCAAGGTTCATATAGTAATAATAGCAGTAGTGACGTTAAAAGGGTTGTAGCGAAAGCGACGAGAGCATAGGAGGAGAGCTGCCTGTCAGAATAGTGTGAGCGCAGCTTAGCTGACAGAAGGCTGGTCGTCTGAAATGTTTTCAATCCTGGCGCGCGCAAGAGTTGACGCTGGATGCACTGGAAAGCCCACGGTGGGAGGCTACGTCGTGACGCTAGTGTCCATGGGTAATGTAGGAAATCTCGCCCTATAACGTTCGTCAGAGCAGCGGTTTACCGTTCATAAGTTACTGTACTCGGGCGCTACTAGCCAAATTGGCGGGTAGGTATTTTTTTCTACTAGCCAAAATGAATTTTCACCCGTGTTTGGCGTGTTGGCGTGTGTTAATTTAGAGCCCTGGACGCACTCATCCGTAATCAAAGGTATCTGAATATGCTAAAGAGTGTGCTGCTCTTCACAGCCAGCGACTCTTCACACCAATCGTGTCGCTGTTGGCGGGACTGAATACATTTTTTACCTGGAGGCGGCAAAGACGGATGGAAACAGATGAGTCCTTCCACACAAGCACGGCGGTAGTCGGGCCGTAGCGACAGGGGACACAGGTCAGTATCGCGCACCGTTTGGAAAATCCAAACCGAGCAGAATTTTACACAGCGGCGGCCGGCGGTGTACCGTTGAAATGAATGGCAAAGTAGCAAAATAGCATTGGCTGCGAGGGTGTTGAACAGGACGACAGGGTCAGAGTGTAAAGCCGATTGGAGACGCGGCGGAATGACCGCAGCAAACATCTTCTATTAGAGTAAGATACTTCAAGCCCTTGCATTTCCTGGATACATGTGATGTCAGCTGAACGCCCCTTTAGGAGACCTTTGGTTAGTAGACCTTCGGTAGGAGACCTTTGGAGTCTTATGGTTGAGAACGAATGGAGTTCCCTTGGCACTGTAGATGGCGGTAGCGCACATCTCTTGCAAGCCGCCACCAAATGCCACAGAAAAGCAAGAAGAAGGAGGGGACAACGCCCTCTTAGGAGACCAAACTTGAGAACACTCCTTTACATTGGGTGGGCAGAGTTTTGGTTATCTTACTCTAATAGGAGATGTTTGACCGCAGTCTTCTCGCTGCCACCACGCCACAGTGTGTAACCGGCCTTAAGCTCAACAAGGATCTCTACCTTCCTCTAGTCTAAACTTTCTCAGCCTGTCTTTCTTTTTCTCCTTTCCCTCTGCCTCCCAGCCTCTACCTTCCTCTGCCTTTCTCAGTTTCTCTTGCTTTCTTCTCCTCTCTATGCCTGTCTCTCTTTGAATCTCTCTCTCTCTCTCTCTCTCTCTCTCTCTCTCTCTCTACCTTTCTCTCTCTCTCTCTCTTCTCTCTCTCTCTCTCTCTCTCTCTCTCTCTCTCTCTCTCTCTCTCTCTCTCTCTCTCTCTCTCTCTCTCTCTCTCTCTCTCTCTCTCTCTCTCTCTCTCTCTCTCTCTCTCTCTCTCTCTCTCTCTCTCTCTCTCTCTCTCTCTCTCAAGGGAATTCTTTTCAACCTTCTCTGCTTTGCTTCCCAGTTTGGCTCATCTCTGTCCCTCAGTCTACCTACCCTGTTCAGCAGCACTCCCACTCATGAAAATTGAAAGCAAAGTCTGCAAGACCAAGATCTCGTTTCGCTCATTTTAATGTGACTCATTATCATAATGTGACAGGTCATTCTGCATGAAACGTCCCATTAAAATAAGAGAAACAAGAGCTTGGTGTCGCAGACTTTACCCTCAGTTTTCATGTGATTTTGCTAGTCCTGCACCCAATCTTTTTTAGACTGATGTGCGTGTTTTTCCTCTTCTTTACAACTGCACTACCACTCAGACAATCTAGTGACTTATTAGTGGCTGAGGGCTACAGACGGTACACTTTAACATTCAGACACAGCCCCGCACCCTGCGCTTTGCATTCCAATGGCATTCCCTTGGACTCATTAATTGCTTCATTCACACGCTTACCTTCAGTAGTGAACCTCAGAATGAACGAATCAAGCAATGAATGAATGTATGAATGTATGAATGAATGACTTAATGAATGAATGAAGGTGTATGAACGAGAGAATGAATGTATGACTATGAATGCATGTAAACAAATAGATAAATCAATACATGGATGCATGTGAATAAATAAATGAATGCATGTATATGAATGAATGCATGAGAAGAAGTAAATGAATGCAAATGATTAAATGAATGAATGAATATGAAAGAGTAAATGAATGCATATGAAGGTGAATGAATGAGAGAATGAAAGAATACATGTGACTGAATAATTGAACCAGTGAATGAATGAATTGGTGAATGAATGTGCGGCTGACTGAACGCATGTGACTGAATGAATGATTGCATGAATTAAGGCTGCACAATTAATCGAGAAATAATCAAAATCGTGATAAAATAGTGAAATCGAACACATGATTTTAATCGTGATTTAATCGTGGCAATAGTGACCTACTTTTGAGAGCGTCCTTGAAGCCAGAACATACTGACAGGCTGGTGTTTCTGGCTAGAAATCTGTCCACTTAAGTTTCATGCTATTGCCTTTACATAATTATTACAATTAATTTTATTTTGCTCTTCCCGTATGTAATTCATTCTGATAATAATAATAATAATAATAATCGTGATTATGATTTTGTCCAAAATAATCGTGATTATGATTTTGTTTCCATAATCTTGCAGCCCTAGCATGAATCAATAATGTCAGGAACAAAGACTCAGTGTGAGTTTAGAGTTACATCGCCTAGGAAAACAAGCAGAAATCCGAACACAAACCCAACTCCTCTAACACACCTGAACAAGCCTTGAAGCACCCAGGCCTTTATTTGTTGCAGCCTCATCAGTCACACCAGAGAAGCCAAGAGGACAGGTGAGAAATGGCGTGTATGTGTGTGTGAGTAGTTGGTTTGTGTGTTACAGGGACAGTGTGTGTGCGTGTGTGTGTGCGTGCGTGCGTGCGTGTGTGTGTAAGAAGGGTAGTTCCTGTGTGTGTGTGTGTGTGTGTGTGTGTGTGTGTGTGTGTGTGTGTGTGTGTGTGTGTGTGTGTGTGTGTGTGTGTGTGTGTGTGTGTGTGTGTGATGATGATGATGAATGGGGGGTAGGGAGGCCCTGGGCTGCATATTTCAAAGTGGCACACTCCCCTACTCTCAACAGGATGTGAGTGCAGTGGATGATTGTGGATGATTGATCACGTTGGAACACCCTCCTCCTCTCTTTCTGTCTCTCTGGCACCACACACACACCTACACACGCACACGGCAGTCTGATTGATGACTTTCTAATGAGAAACCAAAGCAGGGTGTTCTACTGTCAAAATCCATTTTTTTGGAATAACATCCCATGTATATATTAAGTCTCTCCTTCACAAACACAAACACACACAAGCACAAACACAAACACACACACACAATTTTACAATAGGCCAAATAGGCCTACACACTGACCGTCATTGAGTTCTACTTGGCTTTTCACACTGACAGGGACAGCGAGAAATAAGTCAAAAATAGGGAGTTTCCCGGGAAAAGCGCGAGGGTTGACAGCTGTAACTACTGCTACCTTTACTGGAGATTTTGCATTATGCAGCACACCTTAACACCTACTCTGGCCACCATCTTACACAGTGCACCTTTAAATAAGAACCCCCATAATCAGGGGCTGATTATCCATATGGGCCAGTGGCACAGTGCCCAGGGGCAACAGCCATTTCCAATCAGTTAGGCACATGACTAAAACTTAAGGGGGTATGCCACTATTTTGTGGCTTAATACAGTTAAAATCGTTGGCTGGGGTTTATAATGGTGGTAAAGTGTCTTATTTTTCATGTAAGCCATTGTCTTGCTTTAAGACAAGTTAAAAGAGGGAATATGTCGCTAAGCTAGTGAAAGTCAATGTATCCATGTAGCATGCTACAATGCTACACGGATGCATTGACTTTCACTAGCTTAGCGACATATTCCCTCTTTTAACTTGTCTTAAAGCAAGACGACGCTTAACATGAAAAATAAGACACTTTACCACCTTTATAAACCCCAGCCAACGATTTTAACTGTATTAAGCCACAAAATAGTGGCATACCCCTTTAACAAATATTGGTTGTTC
>NC_085874.1:18877521-18885021 GCF_034702125.1 Engraulis encrasicolus | reverse complement strand
CTCCAAAGTGTGTTACAGAGTGTAGGCCTGTCACGATAACAAATTTTGCCAGACGATAAATTGGCCAAGAAATTATTGCGTTAATCGATAATATTTTCTCTCTCGCCATTTTTTTACAATATAATGTGCAATAAAAAATACTGCTATGCAAGGCGCAGCCTCCTTCTTGAAACATTGAATTTAACATTTGGGCCAGCACCCTTGGAGGTTTAAATAATAAAGATTGACGCCTGCTCCAAGAAGAAATGTCTAACAAAATAATGACTACACCCTTCACATTTTAAAAGCATCACGGCGGGGGATATAGGCCTATATATGTTTTTAATTACATCCTCATGGAGCACAATAGGCTCTAAACAGGCTTTTTGTATTCATTATTAGGGTAAGTATGTAGTCTTACTTTCTGTTATTTATCTTTCTCAAGCACACTGAATGGCTTGTAGGCCTATAGGTCCATGGTGTGGTGTAAAATAACCTACAATTGGGTGGGCTATTGTTATTTCACTCACATATTATTACTTAGACAGCTTATTTCAACAAAATGCACGTTGTTACTAGCTAATTGACAGCCAAACCCAAATCAGCTCTGTTATAATTCAACATCAGCAAAAAGCAAAAAAGCACGAACAGACGCACAAGTTCCAAGTGCAGGCAGCGCGCGCTCTCCCTCCCTCCCTTCCTCTCTCTCCCTCCCCGTTACCCTCCACTGGAACAGGTTGCAATTATGCGCACTTTAAACTCCTTTATGAACGCACATACATTGATTGTTATGAGTAAACTGCCTCTATTTAGATAGCCTACTAAAGCATTATCCCCTGTAGCGCGCTCAACCGTTACAATTCTCCCGGTGTGATTGATTAAAATCCACAAATCCGATCTTCATGATTTGCTTGTGGACTGCCTCCTCATATTGCTAGGTCTAAATAAGCAACAAATATAGCGAAAATCACAAAAAGAACAGACAACGAACATCGGTGTTGGAGGCGCATTGAAATAATAGGGGAAACTCTGTGAAGTTTAAAATAACAGCCTCAGAGCAAGTTTGGCGCGACGGTAGGCTACCACTATTTCATGTTTGCACAAACACGTCTTCGTCGTGGATATTGGTTTGCTGCGCATGTTTCAAAATGAACACTTGCCTCAGTGTCGGAGCTGTTCATTCTCCTCTCTGAGGAACGTTGCAAATGCGCTGACTGAGACTGGAAGAATATTGCGCTCTAGCGCAGATTCTTTGCTGAGGCTTGTAAGCGACGCGCGGGAACACCAGCATTCTATTTCAAAGACACAAGTAGCCAGATCAATTCACTTTTTTCAACCAGAACTGCACTGAAACTTAAAATTACACCAACATTTAAGCGTCATTGCGCTGCGTTGGCCTATAATGCGCCTATCAGTATCTAGGCTTTAGGCTACGGTAGAGAAAGGGAGAGAGGGAAAACAAAACATCATGTAAATAACTTATCGTAACTTATCGGGGCCAGAAAAGTGATCGTTCTTCTAAAAAGTTATCGTCCGGTTTATCAACTTATTGAATATCGTGACAGGCTTAACAGAGTGTCACTGGGTGTATAGTGAGCGTGTATAGGAGTAGGAGAGAGTGCGTGTACACATGAATGCGAAACTGGAGAGAGAGAATGTGTAGGAATTCGGGTTGCACAATATATCGATATATCGATATATGTATCGAAATCGTAATATCAAGATTGGCAATATGCATATCGCGAAAATGACTTAATCATCACAAACAAGTAAAACATTTCTGTGCAGTCCAATCACTTGCTGAATGTCAACAAATGTGCAAGAAGCCTGCCATGACCAAAGCCACGCCCCCCACACAGACCTACAAATTAGTGACAAGAAAAACACTTAGCTATATTTCTAAATATAGTTTAAATATCGTTATCGAGGTATTGCATGCTGTCGAGTATGTTTTTTTTTCTGATATCATGCAGACCTAATAGGAATTTTGAAATAAGCCACTAAATCCTTTCAAAAATAAATTACGCAGATAATAACTTGGCATGCAGGAGCTCTTCCATGTGGCAAGTAAAAAAAACCTACATAACTTGAAAAGGTGATGGCAAACATTTCACAGCTCAACAGGCCATAAATTGCGAGGTCATAAAGTATAGGGTGCTCCGTGCATGTGTGGCGGCAGGCTTGTCCTGGGAAGATTCCTACAGCCATGTGTCAGTTTGATTGGTATTCAGGTGGTGGGTACCTTCATATTTCATCTTGCCGGGAGATAAAAAATAAAAGGGGGACATCTACAAACTGTTTGTCTTAGTTTAAGCAGTCTCTGGGCACTCACTTTAAAACTGAGTTAGTAAGTACGTAAATAAATTGACAATCAACCAACCAAACATCTTTAGGTAGGCATAAATGGTGTTTTTAAAAGATACCACTTTCCACACAATTTAGCTTCTATCTATTTTCTTTTAAAACAAATCCAAACATATTCAGAGGTTATGCATGCATATATAGCCACCAGCCATCACCCTTTAGAGCAAATGAAGATGAATGAGCATAATAGGTCACCTTATTGTGAGTTACACAGAGAAGAGACAATGCAAGAACACACATAGACACATGTGCAGACACACACACACACACACACACACACACACACACACACACACACACACACACACACACACACACACACACACACACACACGCACTAACAATGATGAGAAAAAAAACACCATAAGCTTCACATGACCCGAAGAGGAAACAAAAAAGATGCATAGGTCACATGGCCATGCAAACTGTTAAGAACCTGGGGAAATAAACGAAATCATGGTACTCGCTAAAAAATGTGCCTTGATGGAGAAACTGAACCATATTGAAGATACTTGTGAATTCAAAAGTTGATTTTTTTTTCACTGTACATGATCACAGTCCAAACGTGCAAAAACAGCTGCTCTTCATTTCCTGCTGTGAGTCACAAGCAGATGCACTGGGAACTGCACCAAACACGAATGAGGTCACAAAAAACTTTTTTTTTACCCCACCACCACCACCCCCAAAAGTACACGAGTCCTTAAAACAGATGTCTTGTAGACTAGAGTAAGCCCTGACGTAACCTGGGCCAGGCAATGGAAAATACACAACAGGGAAAAAGACAACACATGGGGGTAGTTGAGCTGATCACGTGGCCTCATCTTATCACACACAGTGACCTTATCACGCAACTGCCCTGATCACGCAAAGCAATATTTCCTTTTCTTCTCCGTTCTTTTTAGATGACAGTCACGAAGTTCATGGCTCACTGCTTTTGAGTTTGGAGAACAGAAGGAATGAATCATTGATGAGAACGGTAGAGATGGTATGAGGATATGGTAGAAGAGGAGGGGAGAGGAGAGGAGAGGAGAGGAGAGGAGAGGAGAGGAGAGAAGAGAAGAGGAGAGGAGAGGAGAGGAGAGGAGAGGAGAGGAGAGGAGAGGAGAGGAGAGGAGAGGAGAGGAGAGGAGAGAAGAGAAGAGAAGAGAAGAGAAGAGAAGAGAAGAGAAGAGAAGAGAAGAGAAGAGAAGAGAAGAGAAGAGAAGAGAAGAGAAGTTGCTGGACCGGTTGAACTCTAGTGGTCTATTAGAAATCCTCATTAATTACCCAGATGCAGCCGGACTGCACCAGAGAATGCAGTCCTAAGGAACACACACTCTAATACGATTTTAATTAGGGAAGAGGGAAAGGGACCTTGACAATATACTGAGTGCGGAAATGAACACTAGTGTGCACTAGTCTTCTTCCAGTTGTTATTAAAAGTTTGAGTGAGGGAGTGATTTTCATTCAGGTTGTCACAAAGTAGTCTTTTTTTCAAACTGTACTTGAGCTAACAAGCTCAGGGCTGTGGGAAGACTTTCTACTGAAGCAAACTTCTGTAATCTCCCCCATCCTCCTTCATGACTAAAGTACCCTGAGCATGATACCGTCCTGCTGCGCTGCTCCCTGGGGCATCGTTTGGGGCAGCCCCCTTGCACGGGCGAGGCATGAATGCAATTTTGTTGTGTGCAGCGAACACTGTGTGCTGTGGAGTGCTATGTCACAATGACAATAAGAGTTTGCCAGTTGGGCAAAACTATCTACAAAGACGTATCTGCGAAAATCTGTCCTGAGTGCAGAGCCCTTTACTTTTCAAGTCTCCACACAGTAACTATGTGAAATTGACATCACAACAGCGCACATCTTGTGCCAAAGAAAGATGAAAGTCTTTACACACATACTCTGTATTCATGGTACATCTCACATCTTAGGGATTTCAACTCGGCGGGGCTCGCGTTATTCCCAGCGTACAAAGCCAGAGAAAGTGGTCTGCAAACTTGCAATCCCTTTAGTCATTCAAGGCCTTTGCACAGCGGTTCTGACAAAGTGCGGAGCACTGCTCTGCCAATGGTTATTTCCACAGTTTTCAATATAACCCCGCACACCGGCGCCGATGTCCCCGGATGTCCACGTATGTTGGCTACCGATTATGGTCTATCTAACTCTATTTTGTTGGAACTTCCGCTGTGATGAAATTGACCATTCATTGTTTAAAGCACGTCTGAGCCAGTGTGCGAAGGCAACAGAAATTGTCAAAACCGATAGGGCTCAGCAGTGCTTTCGGAACTGCTGTGCCGAGGCCCTTACTTTTTCTTGGCACAGTCTGGACATCTCAACCATCGAAGATCAACAATTGTTTGAACATCACTCTTTGCCAACCATTCAGCATGCCCAACACTTTTTTTGGGACATATGACATTTTCCTTTGCATCTGGACAGAGGAATTACTTTTCTGGACTCATTTTTTCATGTGATGCAAAAACCAGCTCTTCTGGTTTGGCTTGGCGTACCATCGTTCCACAAATGGGTACACGTGCTTCTTCGTGTTAGATGATTGAACCGTTTTCATCTATAGAGTATGCTGTTCCGCCGTCGAAGGAGTGCCACGTCCTGTTTTGTTTTCGAGACTCAATGCGGGCTCCTTCAAACGGATTAAATAAATTTAACAACTGGGTCACCTTGGGTAAAACTCGATAACCCGCCAATTACTGTCGAATCTCACGGCAGGCAGCGGTGGCCTCCTCGGCTCTGGAGCCAAGTCAACGGTGTGACGATTTGCCCCCGTTTTCCCAAAACAAATTTGAACGATACACAATAGCTACAGGACTCAATAACCAGGAGAACATTTTTCATTTGAAGTGTTACGAGAGCCAACTCTGATAAGACAATAAAAAGAAAATTCAAGGTCTTCATTCCTTCTTGAGGGACAATAAAAGAAAGGTGAGAAGATACGTAGTAGAAAAACTCATCTTCGTAATTCTCTGCAACGAGAATGTGATGCGCTCTCTTGATTTCATTATCCTTTTGAAGGGGGCACAGATTCCATTCCCCAAAACACAGACAATTTCGCATGGCCATCTTTTACCCAATTCATCTCGGATTACACGGCTCACACATTTTGCCCTCTCCGCAGTGGCAGGATGGGGCCTCATCTCCATACGAGATGGACAGGGCCCGGAGAACAGAGGAGCATGCTGGGAAAAGGGGACTGTAGATGAAAGGAGAGGGGAGCACCTGGGGACTCTGGGAACTAAAAATGTGTGTGTGTGTGTGTGTGTGTGTGTGTGTGTGTGTGTGTGTGTGTGTGTGTGTGTGTGTGTGTGTGTGTGTGTGTGTGTGTGTGTGTGTGTGTGTGTGTGTGTGTGTGTGTGTGTGTGCGTGCGTGCGTGCGTGCGTGCGTGCGTGCGTGTGCGTGTGCGTGTGTGTTTAAAGATGGTTAGAGCAAACCCCTATATGCTTGGGCACAGAGCCACAAGCAAACAATGCAAAGGTGCAGAGAAAGAAAATGGTATGTTAATTCGAGTTTAGGACTAGGAGCGACCGCAAATCCAAAAGAGAGCAACAGAGAGAGAAAGGATTTAAGAGAGACAGGGTAAGGAGCAGGGAGCTAAATGGAAAGAATAAGAGGCAGATGTAGAGAAGGGAAAAAATGAAAAAAGAAATGATTGAAATAAAATTGAAAATGTTGAGATAATGAGGATGTGGCACGACACTTTACCTCTGGGCTTTTGCAGTTCTGAATGATCTGCTTGTCCGTTTCCTTGGTGGCGAAGTAGCGAGTGCATCCACGATTCAAATACTGCATCAGAGAGAGAGAGAGAGAGAGAGAGAGAGAGGGGGGGGGTAAAAAAAAAAATGTAAGAATTTATCCGTTGCCAAAATATTAAGGTTGAAAAACAAGTACTGGCAATCTTAACAGGTGCAATAGAAGACCTTTGTTCTCATATTTTAAATAACAGATTCTTCTCATCATAATACAGCCAAGGTTGTCTGACATGAACACTACAATCTGAAGCATCATTTACGATCTCCTTTGTAGTTCCCCAGCTCAAGAAATATCCACACAATTGCCTCATTATTATTACTGATTTGTGCACATGTCCGTTGTCACCAGAACCAAATTGACACTTCAGAGGAAAAAAAAAACTATGCAAAATAAACAACCAATACACACACATGGCTATGAAACTGAATTGCCTGAAAGTGAGATTTTTAAGCCATTGTTTGTCTAAATGGCCCAATGCTGTTTGCTCTTCCCAACATCAAACATCTGAGAATTTGCATTTAAGTAGCCCATGATCAGAGTGCCGGAGCTGAATGACATTGACAAGCGATTAATATACTGTCAAAAATGTCACACACACACACACGCACGCAAGGAGCCTTAGCTGCACCTGGCTGGCATAAAAATCCTGACTCCATTTTCTATCTGTGTGTGAGGCTTGCAATATCATTTTTTGGGAGCAAGACCATAAACAAAATCGTCACTGTACGATTATAGTTATAGTTGATTCAACCAGACTTCGCCGCGCACGCACGCACACACATACGCAGGCACACGCACGCGCACTCAGACACACAGTGCGAAAGACAGCTAGGGCAGAGTTGGGAATAATAACCCAGGCAGCACACGTACCTGGTGGGCACCCATGGGCAATGCAAGCCCATTCATGGTACGCTGCATAAGCATGATGGGTCACCTCACTCACCCCCTATAAAGTGTGTTTTGATGGCCTAGCGAGCTAAACCCCTACAATTTGCGACCTCTAGGGGCATTTCGATTTCTAGTGTTTTGAGGCAATAGTTTAGGACACAGAACCATTAACGTTAACAAAGTGTTGCTCCCGGCGCCTTTGCCTTGTTGTTTCAGCATAACTCCATAACTTGTGGAAGAACTATCAGAGAGCAATGAGATATGTGTGAAATAAGAGCTCGCTGGTTGCAGCATGCAAAGAAAAGCAACAAAGAAGAGAAGTCAAGAAGGCACTTTGTGCTTGTAGAGTGGCACTTCTCTAAAAGTACGCTGACTGAGAACCACTTTTAGCTATAAAAAAAATCTCCATAAGAAGGCTATGCAAATGCGTGAATTGGTGCCGCATTCCCACATGTGCCAGAGATGCAAAGCCTGATTGCTTTTTCAAAAGATTATCCATCTTCATGACATTACCTAGCTAGTAG
>NC_085874.1:18855021-18872521 GCF_034702125.1 Engraulis encrasicolus | reverse complement strand
CCCCCCCCCCCCCCCCCCCCCCCCCCCCCCCCCCCCCCCCCCCCCCCCCCCCCCCCCCCCCCCCCCCCCCCCCCCCCCCCCCCCCCCCCCCCCCCCCCCCCCCCCCCCCCCCCCCCCCCCCCCCCCCCCCCCCCCCCCCCCCCCCCCCCCCCCCCCCCCCCCCCCCCCCCCCCCCCCCCCCCCCCCCCCCCCCCCCCCCCCCCCCCCCCCCCCCCCCCCCCCCCCCCCCCCCCCCCCCCCCCCCCCCCCCCCCCCCCCCCCCCCCCCCCCCCCCCCCCCCCCCCC
Organism: Engraulis encrasicolus; assembly: GCF_034702125.1. Classification (NCBI taxonomy): domain Eukaryota; kingdom Metazoa; phylum Chordata; class Actinopteri; order Clupeiformes; family Engraulidae; genus Engraulis; species Engraulis encrasicolus. The sequence continues at coordinate 18,872,236 of NC_085874.1, read as the reverse complement.
CCCCCCCCCCCCCCCCCCCCCCCCCCCCCCCCCCCCCCCCCCCCCCCCCCCCCCCCCCCCCCCCCCCCCCCCCCCCCCCCCCCCCCCCCCCCCCCCCCCCCCCCCCCCCCCCCCCCCCCCCCCCCCCCCCCCCCCCCCCCCCCCCCCCCCCCCCCCCCCCCCCCCCCCCCCCCCCCCCCCCCCCCCCCCCCCCCCCCCCCCCCCCCCCCCCCCCCCCCCCCCCCCCCCCCCCCCCCCCCCCCCCCCCCCCCCCCCCCCCCCCCCCCCCCCCCCCCCCCCCCCCCCCCCCCCCCCCCCCCCCCCCCCCCCCCCCCCCCCCCCCCCCCCCCCCCCCCCCCCCCCCCCCCCCCCCCCCCCCCCCCCCCCCCCCCCCCCCCCCCCCCCCCCCCCCACCTATTTGTAATACACCATCTCCCGGCCCGTGGCGTGATCCCTTACGTTCCTACGAGAAACTTAACCACACCTCCCAGTGACCCAGTCACCCGAACAAACCTTGTCAGTGCCGTCATATAGCATAATACATAGTGAGAGCAAGTAATTAACCTTAACTTGAATGCATGATTGTTCTTTGACAGCCACTTGATTCATTTAAGGGCTGTAGGTAGAAGAGTGAGAGTTTGGGTATCAGAAGACTGGAAATGATGCAGCTCTTTTGGTTTCCCTTTTGTTTAGCAGATGCTCCAAAGCATCAATGGCATCATCCAAAACTAGCTTTCCTGACACTAAGCACTCACTCACAAAGAAAGCTGATGCACCTTTTCCTAATAGTCTGAGAAAAGTACGATTTGCTAAGCCTCTCCACAGTCAAGAACACTAAGTTACATCCAGCTGTTCAAAATAAGTTCATGTTTTAAAATTACAATACTTTTTTTCTAACATCTAAAGGTTGGCCACAAGGTGGCAGTAGTGGTCCAGGAAATGTAACTGGGTGAAAAGCTTGCAAAGATGGTACAGTGGCAGAGCAAGATATCGTCATGGCGGCAGCAAAAGTTGATTGCAGCAAAAGCAGAAATTCGTTCTGGCTCTGTGGTTTGTTTGTCATCCCACGAGAGAGGAGCATTTGTGCTCCAATCCATCCCTTAAGTGTTATGATTGTGGTTCTAAGAAGTGGCTCACCATGACGAATCTTGGGAAATCTACCATCTTTGTAGCAGGTACGGTAAACAAACCAACAAGGTCACGGCAGAGGCAGTGAGTTTTGATCTTAAGGCTTCAGGCACTCCAACAGAGACTCAAGGAGCCGTCTGTTTGCATGGACATCTGCGAGAATCCAAAGGGTGTGAGCTGTGTTGGCAGACAATCTTGAAAACACACACAAACACACTCACACATACAGTGCACACACCCACACACACACTAACACTCTCGCCTGTGCTGTGTGCACCTATGCAACACCAAACACCTGCTAACGATGAACTGGCAGGGCAATCAGTAAAATTGACAGTACAGGCTGAAATCACAGAGATCACAGATGCAATGTCTCTGTTCACCAGCTTCTGTCTTTGTCTTCATACACACAGAGCGGGGAGGGACCCGACTGACTGTATAGACTGACAAGGATGTGCTTGTGTGGGTATTATAGCATATTCATCCGTTCCTGTAGTCCAATGGATGAACGTTCTATTTTTTCTGTCCAATGTGTCCAGAGTACTTTTGTTGTATTGGTTATATAATGTAATGTATTGGTCCTCAATTGCAAAGCTGAATACCTGTGCAACTGGTACCAGTATTGCTGCAGGTAGACACCAGTGTTCCATTCTGCAGTGAGGCAGCAAAGATAGACATTTGTAGAACACAGTAGAGTTGAGCAGAGTAGAGATATCTACACTGACTGGGGTTGGCAGCATTGACTTATCCAATCAATCAATCAATCAATCAATCAATCAATCAATCAATCAATCAATCAATCAATCAATCAATCAATCAATCAATCATTCAAGTAGAGAAGCCACCCAACCAAATACCAAAAGTCAGTCAGTTTGTAAATCCACACAAATTAGTCACAAGGAGGCTGTGGCCTAATTTAGCTCCTTGTTCTTGAATTCAGAAGTTTGAGGATTAGCATTAACATATTCATCCACGACCATTGAGCAAGACGCACATAGCACAAGGAATTGTAACTGGTACCCTGTACCTAAGTAACTGAGAGTCACACGTCTGGTAGGTGTAATGTAATGTGATGTAGCAAAGTTGGGCACGAAACTGACTTGAGGCAGCCACTCAATCAAATAGGAAAACCATTCAGTCAGTTGGTCAGTTTGTAAATCCGTGGCAAATCACTCACAAGATTGAGCTCAATATCGTCGTCATGGTTGCTTAGTCAATCTTTCCTCCTTGGTAGGCAGCACTTCGCACTTCAGTTTGACAAACTCCTTTGAAGGAAATGTCTGCTAAGTGTAATGTACTGTAATGTAACAAGATCAGGTTTGTTGTCATGCCCTCTCAAGGTCGCAGGTCATTAGCCCGGCTAGTCATGTTTCGGACTTGAGCTGGACGAATTCCTTGGATAAAAGTGTTAAGTGTAGTGTAATGTAATGTAACAAAGTTAGGCTCAAGGTTGGACTCAAATTCCCAAGGTCGTCGGCATCACTCAATTAATTTGCTCTCCTTGTCGGGCAGCACCTCGGACTTGAGCTCAACAAACTCCTTGTATGAAAGTCTTTGCTAGAGTGTAGCGTAATGAACTTGGCGGCTCAAGGTTAAAAGGTCATCAAGGTCACAAGGCTCTCCTCATCTTTCCTCCTTGGCGGGCCGCACCTCCGACTGTGATTCAAGAAATTGCAGCGTAGCAGTGTAGTGTAATGTAACAAGGTCAGGCTCAAGGTCACAAGGTCATCAACCCTACTCAAATCATCTGTCCTCTTCGGCAGGCCACACCTCAGACTTGAGCTTGACAAACTCCTTGGATAAAAGTGATCAGTGTAATGTGATGTCACAAGGTCGTGCTCAAGGTCACAAGGTCATGGTCACGGCTGCTCATCTGCCCTCCTCGGCGGGCCGCACCTCGGACTTGAGCTTAACGAACTCCTTGGCGACTTCGTCGTTGGGCCTCTGCGAGAGGATGCGCAGTGCGGTGACGCCGGTCTCGTCCATGCCGATGCGCGGCCCCATGGGGCACCAGCTGACGGAGCTGCGGCGTTCGGCCACGTCACGCAGCTGCAGCACCGCGATGCCCACTGTGCGGTCCGCACGGCCGAAACAGTAGTCCTTCACTGTGATCTGGATCTCGTACAGGTCGGCCTTCAGGCCCTTGCCCAGCACACTGAGAGCGGGGGGATGGTGAGGTGGGGTGGGTGGGATGTGTATGTGTGAGAGAATGAGAGGAGCAGAGAGAGAGAGGTGTGTGTGTGTGTGTGTGTGTGTGTGTGTGTGTGTGTGTGTGTGTGTGTGTGTGTGTGTGTGTGTGTGAAAGAGTGAGAGAGGACAGAGAGAGGAGGAAGGAGGAAGGGAGAGTGAAAGACCGTACAAGTGTGTGTGTGTGTGTGTGTGTGTGTGTGTGCGTGTGTGTGTGTGTGTGTGTGTGTGTGTGTGTGCGTGTGTGTGTGTGTGTGTGAAAGACAGAGTGAGAGAGAAAGGAAGAGGAAAAAAGACAGGAAGAACAGGAAATGAAAAAGAAGACCGAAACACGAAAGGTCAGAGTGCAAGAGAATTATAAAAGCACAAAATCCCAGACGACAAATAAAGAGGATTTAAATAAATCCTCCAATAAGTAAATAAGCTCCCAAGAATGAGACCATTAGTGATGGGAAATGTCAATACATTTAGAAACCTTTTACATGTATGTACAGTATATGGATATTTTTGAAAATGCATTGGTTTTGGCCTCGCGTTTACACATAACCAGAGTTCAAAACTATTTCAAAATATCCCATTTAGAGGGATAAAGCACACACATCACAATGGAGTTTTTAAAAAAGTTATCCACATGTCGTGCTTTTAGGTAAACGGATAAAAAAATAACCACGTTTAAAAATATTCACGTGTGTAACTAGCACCTTACAGTCAACAAAACATTTTAGATGAAATTCACTAAAAATGCTTTAGACAAAAAAGGCTAATGGCTTTCAAACATCGAACGAACCTTTATACCATTGCACATACAGACTGTTTACATTGTATGTGTCCATAGTAACAACTCATAGCAGACAGTGCACACACATCCAATTCTGGACGTGTACATATGACTGTGCAGAGTAAAAAGTCCATCAGATAAATTAATCAGAAAAAAAGTATACCCACATACTGCAGCTGGCCTCAGTGATTTTTTTATTTGATAAATGAAATATTGTTTGTGAAATGAGATCCCACTTGTTTGTCAACTGAAATCGTTACAAAGAGCAGTACCTGTATGTGGGTATACTTGTTTTCTTTTTGAATTATCTGATTGACTTTTTACTCAGTACCTGTACACGTCCAGAGTTACGTAAATATGTATGCACTGTCTGCTTTGAGTTGTTATTGTGGACACATATAATAACAATTCATACAAAACAAAAATAAGAACTCCTTCTTCTATTCTGCTCTATTCTGTTCTATTCTATTCTATTCTATTCTATTCTATTCTATTCTATTCTATTCTATTCTATTCTGCATTAAAATTTATTGTATCCTAGAAGTCCCAGGTCAACTCACAAGGGGAATGTCTCGTTGAACTTGGCCGACCAGCTGTTGTTCTTGGACTTGGTCTGGAATTTGCGTTTCTTCTCGGCGAGCAGCGGACCCACCAGGTTCACCTCCACGAAGGGACGGAACATGCCGGATGTCTGCCACTTCATGTCATTGATGGCTATGACTGTAGGATAAACACATAGGACAGGTGACATTAAATACAGTATGTCTATAAGTGGCATTAATTGTTCTAAATCCAGAGGTCTGCCACTTCATGTCATTGACGGCTATGACTGTAGGACAAACAGATAGGACAGGTGACATTAAATATGTCTTAAGCCCGATTCGCACGGAATAAATATTACCAATGGACCTATGGTAATTCGTAATTACCCCCGGACCTCTGTGATTTTTCTTGCCGCATTCGGATTGGATAAGCAAACGTCTGTTATTCACTCAATTCACAGACATTATAAGGGGGTGCAAACGGCGCACATATGGACATGGGGCATGAAATTACCCCAGGACGTCTGTGTTTCCGTAGTTATTCCGAATTACCGGGTGTCCATAGGTAATAAAAGTCCGAATCAGGCTTATAAGTGGCATTAATTGTTCTAAATCCAGAGGTCTGCCACTACATGTCATTGATGGCGACCACTTGGGGAAACAGACACAGACATGTCTCAAACAGGGGACACTGAGTATGCTGTATGGCAAGTGTCATTAATTGTAATAAAATCAGACATCCGCCACTTCATATCATTGATGACGACAACCAGATTCCAGTGTGCCAAGATCCACACTCTTATCTCTGGGTGGAGGAGAATGTTTTTGACAATACTGATTCATGAATGGAAATGAAGGCTGATGAATAAGTGGATCCTTGTTAGAAAAATAACAGTAGAAACCATACAGTAGGATTCATTGGTTAGTGGCAAAAGTCTAAAAGCAAAAATGCATTTGCTTGCAGTAATGGGCTAGCGCTTGACACAGCTAACACAAACAAAAAGGCTGAGCAGTAAAAGCCATGCTATGTGACTGCAAATACAAGTGCTTGTTATCTGTGTGTTTTGCAAGGCAGTGCACCAAATGATATGATTTGAAACAGCTTGCACAAAAACCCCAGTCTGCTGACCTATTGGTGAATAGTTGTCACAGTGTGTGTGTGTGTGTGTGTGTGTGTGTGTGTGTATGCGAGAGAGAGAGAGAGTGTGTGTGTGCATGTGCATCTTTTTGCGCTCATTTGTGTGTGTGTGTGTGTGTGTGTGTGTGTGTGTGTGTGTGTGTGTGTGTGTGTGTTTGTGTGTGTGTCTATGCTTGTGTGCATCAGTCTGTACACGTATGTGCCTGCTTGGTTACGAGCGCACAGGCATGTTTGTGTGTGTGTCTCCTGTGTTGCTCACCCTTGACGTTCAGTTTCTGCTCTGCAGCAGGTGGCGCCATGTCCACTTGGATGATCGCCTCTCCCACCGAACGCTCCACTCCAGCCGCTATGGTGACAGGGGTGAGACAGAGAGTTGTATGTAATATAATAAAATATAATAAAATATAATACAATACAATACAATACAATACAATATAATATAATAGATCAACAAACTTTGTCAATAAATCTCAAGGTAATCAGGATGAATTTACAATGTGTCTAGATCAATAATAAACATAGCATGCCACAGTTGGTTTGTCTGTATTATGGTTTTGTAAATGGCTGTGTAAGTTTAAGTGTATGTCTATGGGTTGTGCAGAGCATGGTGTAGTAGTAGGGACTTCCATCTTTCTAAATGATGTCACAGTTGGCTTGTACATATTAGGGGTTGTGTGTATGAGTGAATGCACAATAGGGAGGGAAAGTAATCTCATCGCCCCCTGCTGGCAACGTTCCAACCCCCTGCAACAAATGAATGTTTTTTTTCTTTGAAAAATTACATCTCGGCCCTGACGACGAAGTAGACGTAGTGGCAGTCATATTATGGGCATGTTGGCCCGTTTTATCGAATCAGGTGGTAAAATGTTCGGTTTTTCACTGATCTGAGCTGATTTTAATATTCTTTAAAAAGCTAATACAGAACTACACTGACTGGCATGTGTGGCTTGTTTACTCCATGTAATTAGCATAGCCAAATTAGCATAGCCAAACATGAGCCAGAGAGGTGGTTACTCGTCACCACAGAAGCCATCATATCTTCTAGAGAATTTAAAACCATACCAAAATGATCGCGTGTATATATGTGTAATAAGAAGACAATGTGGAACTCATAGGATTACAAGAATGTGAAGATATGCGAAGAACTTGCGTTCGTTCGCGTTCATTTGTTTCTCTGTGTTGTCAACGAGGCGCGAAGCACAGCATGCTGGGAGCTGTAGTCCGTTTCCGACCAGATTGGCACAATTTCTATTTTTCTTAAAAGGGCAAAAAATGACTTAAGATTTTCACAGGTAGTAGTTCATGCTATTGTGTACGCTGAAAAATGTGTCTGGTGTTATAGTTCCAAGTCATATCTTTGTGGGATTTTTAAAAAAAAACTTGTCTATGGGAGTTTCAATAGGATCACCCTGGTGTTTGGAACGTAACCGCTAGGATCGCTGTTTTCCACTTTCCCTCCCAATATCAGTTCAGTTCAGTTTACTTTATAAGGAACCACGTACAATTAAAGGATGAGAGCAGGTTTGCACACTGAAAACAGTAAGACACAAAGGTCAATCACAAGGAGTTTTTTTATTTTATTTTTTTCTGAGAGCAAGAAAATAAAAATGTTCTTGTGCTTGACCTTAGTGTCTTATTCAGTGTGCGAACCTGCTACCCTGAACTGCTCTTTTTGGGTCCACAAACTTGCTTATTTCTCTAAGCATCTTGAGTGCAACAATATCCTTGCTACCATGTACTGTACAATTAAAACATTAATACTGCCATTTCATGCATTGCACCAGATGTTAGCCTCTAGATGGTTTACATCTGCGGTCCCAGGCAGGACATATCATATGTTGTATATGTGCATAGTTTGTGCAGTGCAGGGTGCATTAGTTACTTACGTCTGTCTGGTCGGACCTTCTCATTGGGCACAATCCTAATGCCCATCCCATTATGGACTAAAGCACAGCAGGAGACAGAGCAGGGGGAGCACACGGCAGAAGAGAGGAGAGGAGAGGAGAGGAGAGGAGAGGAAAAAGAGGAGAGGAGAGAGGAGGAGAGGAGAGGAGAGGAGAGGAGAGGAGAGGGGAGAGGAGAGGGGAGAGGAGTGGAGAGCAGAGGAGAGGAGAGGAGAGGAAAGGAGAGGAGGAGAGGAGAGGAGAGGAGAGGAGAGGAGAGGAGAGGAGAGGAGAGGAGAGGGACAGGAGGTTAAACACATGTCAATGTGCTGCACAATTGATGTGAGCAAATTGGAAATATTTGTTTCAACAATCTATAATAATTGTGGAATCACATAATTGCAATATTAACATAGTAACAGTGAATTTATCAGTTATAGTATTTTTTAGCTGATTTTGGTCTCCGGAGGGGGCATCGCTCAGGGCACCAACCATTGTAGGGCCGCCATTGTATGCGCCTGTATGGTCTGTGTGCTCAGGAGTGTCATTCAGAAGGGCCCCATGCATATAGAAGGTTTTTTTGGGTAATAAACATGGTGTTGTGAGGAGGGGCAAGACACTGACAACCAACCACGTGAGTTATTTTTTTGACCGTTAGCGGTTTCCAACAGTCAGAGGTGGAATTGTGCGCAGCTAGTTTCGCGCAGTCATGACAAAACAGAAATTTAGAACCCATGTATAGGGGCCCCACAAACAGTCTGATTTATGAAGATATATGGTTGAATGGGGGGCCCAAAATACATAAGGCCCAACATTTGTGTGTGCTACCCTGGATGTTGACTGGCCACAAAGTATTGTTAGTAATTAGGGATGCAAACGATTAATCGACTTTAATCGATCAATGTGTTAATCGATTAAAAAACATTAATTGCAATTAATCGACAATTCAACTGACAAGAGACCCAGGTGAAATGGGCATGTGAAGAGTGTGTGTGAAGAGGGGTGTGAATAGTGGGAATATTTAAATCACCTTTGGATCAAAGAATTGAAATAGAATTCATTTAAATGTGGTATTTTATCTCAATTTTTAATGAAAAAAAAAAGATTTTGTAGTTTTTTTGGAGAAACATTGAGATTTTGGGGGGGAAAACGCCACTTATCAATTAATCGTAAGTCGATCGATAAGGCTATCAACTAATGATTAATGAAATAATCGATAATTTGCATCCCTATTAGTAATACAGTTCAATTGGATCTCTACGCATCATCCCTCATCCTGCAGGTGCATCACAGTAGGACAAATGTGCACTTGAAAGTAGAGGCTGGAGCACACCGCATCTTAGTTTTTAAGTGTTTATTATGTGCAAACACCCGACTAACATTTCAATGTTTCAACAGCTTGTTCAGAGATTAGGATAACAACAATTATTGTAATATGTAATGTAATATTGTGTTGGTTTGTGTTCTTACTCTGAGCGTGTTGAGTGGTGACAAAGGTCTTGATGAGGGAGTCTGTGCTCTGTGTGTAGAGTGACAGGGCGTATCGCAGGGAGGAAAGCTCTGTGCTCTTCTCCAGGTAGGCCTTCTTTAACCCGTTACCTCCAGCATGGAAGAACGCCTGCCAGACACACGCACGCACACACGCACGCAAGCACACACACACACACGCAGACACACGCAGACACACGCAGACACACACACACACACACACACACACACACACACACACACACACACACACACACACACACACACACACACACACACACACACACACACACACACACACACACACACACACACACACACCAGTCACCACATGCACACATTAGTTAGTGTTGGAGTTAACATCTAAAGGACCCACGCACACACAGCAGTCCCCATATACACATTTAGTAGCGTGGCTTGATTATGTGCCTGGATAACATACATGAGAAAGAGAGAGAGAGGGGGAGAGAGAGAGAGAGAGGGAGAGAGAGAGAGAGAGAGAGAGAGAGAGAGAGAGAGAGATTTTGTCAAGCTCTGCTAGAGAGAGAAATAGACAGATAGCTAGATAGCTAGATAGATAGATAGATAGATAGATAGATAGATAGATAGATAGATAGATAGATAGATAGATAGATAGATAGATAGATAGATGGATAGATAGATAGATAGATAGATAGATAGACAATGTAAAACATGCAACACAAATACTTCAACAAATAGACACCATTCAGTAGCAAGTCTTCCCATGAGCCTCCTCACCTTAATGGTGTCCAGAGCCACCTCCATAATTGCACACTGCCGTGGCGACAGGCTTTTAGCCTCCCCACCTCCCTGGAGAGAGAGAGAGAGAGAGAGAGAGAGAGAGAGAGAGAGAGAGAGAGAGAGAGAGAGAGAGAGAGAGAGAGAGAGAGAGAGAGAGAGAGAGAGAGAGAGAGAGAGAGGGAGAAGAAGAAGAAGAAGAAGAAAGAGAAAAGAAGAAGACGACACCAATTACCTGCCATCAAAGAGCAGTGCGTCTTCACATGAGGTGAGTAGCTGCAGCTGTGTGAACTTCTTGCTTAATGACTATACGGCTTAATGAGTGTACAGTACAGTAGTATCATGTCGTGCAGCAACTGTACGATGCGGTAATGTCACCATTATACTGTACTTGGAAACTGGGCAGTTTAATGAGGCATGCTTTAAAGTTTAATGTCATGTAGTTCAGTACAGTATAGCACTAGCTGTGGTGTAGTACAGCATCATAGTGTACGATCAGAGAGTTTAAGTTGCTTCTTCAATTCTGCAAATTGTAACATTTTAATGTGGTGCAGTGACTGTATGACCCCAACATTATACTGTACCTTCAGATCGGAGAGTTTAGTTGCTTCTTCAATAAGTGCAAATTGTAACATTTGAATGTGGTGTAGTGACTGAGTGAGTCCACCATTATGCTGTTCTTTGTGATTGGAGAGCTGTATGCATATGATGCAATGGGGTGCAATGTGGTGTAGTGAGTGAATGGACATCACCGATACAGTTCAGGGAGAGCTGTGTGCATAATGACTGCATGGTGCAATGTGGTGTAGTGAGTGTTAAGTATGGACATCATCACCACTGTGCTGTACCTTCAGATTGGAGAGCTTGGTGGCAGCGGTGAGAAGCTGGGCACCCTGAGGACAGAGAAACACAACCACAAAAAGGACATTAGAAAAATAATGTGTAATTAAACGCTAAACCCCTGTGTGGTACAACTACCCTTTTTCGGTCATTCACTCTGTCTGACCTGTCTGTCTTTGCATTGGACATCATATAATCCAGAATTAAAGCTATCCCAATATCATTCAAGTCGATCATTAAAGCTCTTCCACTTTCTTAGCATGTCAATCATGACAACTGCATATCCACACGAAGATCATACTAGTTTGTGTGTCCATAAAATCTAATGTTATACATAATCATGTGTCAATGACATGTAAACACCACTAGAGGGCCTACATGTACACAAGTAGCTGCATACGGTAGTCCTATCAAGTTACAGTTAAAAGAACCAAGAAAGTCTTTGGTCCCACTATAATAACCATATAGTGGAGCTATTTATCTCTACCTTGTGTGTGTGTGTGTGTGTGTGTGTGTGTGTGTGTGTGTGTGTGTGTGTGTGTGTGTGTGTGTGTGTGTGTGTGTGTGTGTGTGTGTGTGTGTGTGTGTTTGTGTGTGTGTGTCTGTGTGTGTGTACCAGGCTTTCGTTGCTCTGAGGCAGTACGATGGTCTTCTCCATGCCAATGAGGGTGATCCTCCACAAGTCCTTCAGCACTCTCTTCAGCACCGTCTTCTCACACATGTCCGCAAACATGCTCAGACTGAGGACACACACACAAATCAACACAATCAACTTTTCAGTGATGTCACTGCGGCATGTAGCAACCAGTTAGATGTTCAATGTTGAGATGACACCTTTTATTGCGTTGCTTCCTGCATATATACAGTATACAGGTTGGGTGTTGCGTGGGAATGGAAGAGGAGGGTGGCCGTTGATGGTACGCACGCACGCAACGCACGCGCACACACACACGCACACACACACACACACGGTTCATAGGGACTCTTTTTGAGCAGTGTTGCCTGACGACAGCATGATTGACGATAGGTTCACAAGATGAGTGGACATGAGAAGATGCCTGCTTGGTTATCAATGAAGTTCAGCGGGTGAAAAATAGTGTGCTACTGTCCCAACAGCATTACTGAAACAAGTTGCCCCACACATCATCATCTGAAGCATAGGTTAGAGTGAGCCCTTCCACTATATTGTGGGTCCTCTTTCATGGACTAAATCAAGTTTGACAGTAGTTACTACGATTAGCCTTCATAGGGAAGTAGTACACACATTAGTAATAATTGTAGAATATTAATGAAGGTATTAGATTTGTATCTTTGTATCACAGATGATTTAGCATGTCTTGTAGACTACGAGTAGAAAAACTATACAATAACCAAATCAAAATGGAACCCTGTACTGTAGGCCAGTGTTTCCCTACCAGGGGTACGTGTACCAGAGATACCCAAGCACACCTCAGAGGGTATACGGAAAAATGTTGAATAATAACAAAAATGTGGAGTGTAGTCACATTAGGATAGATAAACAGATATATGTATGGAGCATGAGTGATGGGGTACTCATCATAAAAAAGCTTGGGAAACACTGTTCTAGGCGGTTCATCCTTTCCAAAGTGCACCTGTACAAATGGCATAGCCATATGGAAATCTCCACAGTAGCAAGTCACTGCTGTAATTATGGCAAGGATAATAATAGCTGAGAAGGCGTTGGTGGCACTACCTCTAATTAGTGAGCATCTGCTAGTGGAGGTACAGCACGTTACAGTAGGTGGAGTGGAGTAGTACTACTAACCCAAAAAAACCCAACAGGTTGTTCTCATCAACAATCTTTGAAGATATCGTTCATCGGGGCCAGACTAAATTACTCCGGTCTCACATTTAGGCTGGTTTATCAGGCTAAGGCCCTAGAGCAATGTGGGGTTAAGTGTAGGGAGGGAGTGAGGTGTAGGGTTGGGATTTTAAGTCCACCTCCATAAGCAATTAGGCCACGGCTGCCCCATATAGGTATAACAATCTATACTAACAGCAGATATATAATCTGTAATAATGGCAGGTGAGGCGTGGGTGGCTCTTCCTCCAATTAGTGAGCATCCTCTAGAGGAGTCACTGTGGTAGCTACTACCAACCGCGACCACCATAGAAACTGTCAAAGTCATCTGCCAATGCGCCTGCACAAACTACACACAGCACTGACATGCTGGACGGCTATGCAAAGCTTGTGCTGGTTTATTTCTTGGATAAGAAATACATGATTGACTTTTGCAAGCTATTTGTTGAAGAAAGTCAATTTATTAACTTTTACAGATATTTCAGTGCTTGGTGTTGTTGGAAAAAGGTGAAACACACCAAATGTTCCAGATGTACTTCTGTTTGTTTCCTTATCCTTATGCTCAGTATGCCTTAGGCAAACTGACGTTCAACATAGTAATTCTGTTTGCTACTGCTCCCCTGGGGTGCCAGTTAGGCTTCCCCCTTGCACATGTGAGGCATACATGCAATTCCATTTGCTGTGGTGTGTTGTGTCAGAATGACAATGGAAGTTTCATAGTGGGTCTAGACCCAAGTACACAAGGCAAAAGGGTCATTTCACGTGAAATCAGACGCTTTGGGACCCGACCGATCCGGATTTCAATCATACTTGGTGTGCCTTTTTAGTAGCAAGGTAGCACCCCAGAACTGCATTGGTTTGAATCTGACACTAATATTAAGGGAGAAACAGACTAGGAAAGGTTCACATTTTAGGGTAGGACACTATACATTCAGCCTTGAATATATCAGTCAGTGTTAGTCACAAAAAGATGCCTGTGGTATTGTTTGAAAGCTCTTTTCTGGCTCTACATATTACACAATCAGCTTGGAATACAACAACTCTCAGAATATGAATCATGATAAATTGAAAAATTAAAAATTGAATATCTAAAAAAACTATATTTTAAAATGGCCAGTTCCTTGTCCAAACGTAGCCGGTAATGTCATTAGCAACACCTGAAATGCTGGTGTTCGGTTCTTTATTCATTTCAGAGAGAATTTGACTCACAAATATGGCATCATACAGACCACTTACTAATAATATGGTAATACCATAGTAGCATCACATGACAAAACAAAAACAAAACAGAAATGGTCAGTTTCCATGGTCCCAGGTTTCAGAAACTAAGGCAGATGTCCATTTATACACACCAAATGATGATATGTGAATGTTTGAACATTCCTTCTCTGTGTACCTGTGTCATCTTCCCTTTACCGTACTTTAAAGAGATAATCAATGGCTACACTCTCATTTTGTACTCTACCAGTGCATTTGAAGCAGCAGCTGTGTCTTTTGTAGATAATGTATAAGTACGTCCTGTTGCAGTTAGGTTCCACTACCAGAAGCACATCCTGATGATCCATGACAAGTCTATCTGGTCTGAAGGGAAAAGTGAAGGATGGAGATGGTCCATGAGGATGCAGGAAGTTCAGTTTCACCTCTCCAGTGCTCAGCATACATTCCTCAACACATGCTAGCCACCAGTTGCCATCATATACAGCTACAACACACCCTTTGATGCTTGAAAATGTAACACATTCCTTTACTGAGCTCACTCTTTCAACTCCTTCTCTGAATGCGGAAAATGGCCTAATGTCCATTGACAATGGGCAGAAGCTGTGTAGTTTTTGAGTACCTGGAATAGTTCTTGCAGATTCAAACCTCTTCAACAGGTTCTCAGCTTCATGATGGTGCATCTCTCTCAAGAACATCCATTGCCAGTTTGCCACAACAGAGATGTACCATCATGAAGCTGAGAACCTGTTGAAAAGGTTGGAATCTGCAAGAACTATTCCAGGTACTCAAAAACTACACAGCTTCTGCCCATTGTCAATGGATACAGTGGAAGTTTAGCCATTTTCAGCATTCAGAGAAGGCAGAGTTGAAAGAGTGAGCTCAATAAAGGAATGTGTTACATTTTCAAGCATCAAAGGGTATGTTGTAGCTGTATATGATGGCAACTGGTGGCTAGCATGTGTTGAGGAATGTATGCCGAGCACTGGAGAGGTGAAACTGAACTTCCTGCATCCTCATGGACCATCTCCATCCTTCACTTTTCCCTTCAGACCAGATAGACTTGTCATGGATCATCAGGATGTGCTTCTGGTAGTGGAACCTGTAACTGCAACGGGACGTACTTATACATTATCTACAAAAGACACAGCTGCTGCTTCAAATGCACTGGTAGAGTACAAAATGAGAGTGTAGCCATTGATTATCTCTTTAAAGTACGGTAAAGGGAAGATGACACAGGTACACAGAGAAGGAATGTTCAAACATTCACATATCATCATTTGGTGTGTATAAATGGACATCTGCCTTAGTTTCTGAAACCTGGGACCATGGAAACTGACCATTTTTGTTTTGTTTTTGTTTTGTCATGTGATGCTACTATGGTATTACCATATTATTAGTAAGTGGTCTGTATGATGCCATATTTGTGAGTCAAATTCTCTCTGAAATGAATAAAGAACCGAACACCAGCATTTGAGGTGTTGCTAATGACATTGCCGGCTACGTTTGGACAAGGAACTGGCCATTTTAAAATATAGTTTTTTTAGATATTCAATTTTTAATTTTTCAATTTATCATAATTCATATTCTGAGAGTTGTTGTATTCCAAGCTGATTGTGTAATATGTAGAGCCAGAAAAGAGCTTTCAAATAACACCACAGGCATCTTTTTGTGACTAACACTGACTGATATATTCAAGGCTGAATGTATAGTGTCCTACTCTCACATGTGAACCTTTCCTAGTCTGTTTCTCCCTTAATATTAGTGTCAGATTCAAACCAATGCAGTTCTGGGGTGCTACCTTGCTACTAAAAAGGCACACCAAGTATGATTGAAATCCGGGTCGGTCGGGTCCCAAAGTGTCTGATTTCACGTGAAATGACCCAAAATGACTAGTGTGAACAGGTTCAAAGATGTCGGCTGCAGCGGTCATGCTGTCATGCTGTGAAGAGCAGTGTGTTCGTGGTTTACAAGGTGTTGTGGAACTCCATAAGTATTACAAACTACAGTATTGTGGTGTGTTATGTGTTTGGAGCTTACTTGGTGTCTAGGGACTACTTCAATAACTAGCATGAGCACAATACTTATGTCATAATGTCAATCGGGATGGTGACTGAAGAATAGTCCCCCAAAAAATGTTGTGGCTAGGCTGACAGCGGGGAAACTTAATTGATTTCTCCATGGAGGCGGGCCGTCAGTGAAATGTGAGGCCATAAGCATGGGCCGAGGACATGAGTCTGCATATCGGAAAGAACACAATGTGTTCTGTTGCTGGACTTATTTGGCGTCCATGAGTGACATAAACTAAGATGTTTAAATATAAAACAGCGATTGACATAGGCTAAGACTGTTATGCTGTCACAGGGTGTGCTTGGCTTACGTGGCGTCCAGGAACTCCATGAGTGGGCGGAGCACGTTGTCAGCGTCTGCCTCGGCGGAGTTGCGAGCGTTGGCGTTCAGCGGCCCTTTGATCTGATACAGCAACTCCCCCACCTGACGCATGCACACATTGATCTTGGGCTGGAAGCTGCAATGCAACATGGGGGACACACGTTAGAGTCATGACTAGAGGAGGATGATGAAGATGAAGAGGAAGAGGAAGAGGGGGAGGATGATCAGAAGGAGGAGCAGGAGAAGGAGGAGGAAGAGGAGATACATGAGAAAGAGGAAGATGAGGAGGGAGAGAAAGGTGAGAGGGAGGAAGCAGGAGCAGGAAGAAGATGCAAATAATGGAGAGGAACAGGAGAAGAAGGAGGATGAGATGAGGAGAAGGGGGTGAAGATGTGAGGAACATGATGAGATAAATGAGTGAGAGGGAAGAGGAGGGAGAGAAAGGAGAGAGGGAGAGGAGGAGGGGGGAGATGTAGAGGAAGAGGAAGAGGAGGAGGAGGGAGATTTTTATGGAGATTTTCCTCTCTTTCAATACAGTGTGACTTGTGTAAAGAGTGGAACGTAGAGGAAACGTTTGGTGTGAATCAGTCCCTATCCCCTTTGGAGCTTGAGGTTACCAAGTGGTATGAGATTGGCAGATTATTAGATAGAGAAAGCATTGACACGCACGCACGCACACACGCACGCACACACACACACACACACACCTCAGCCGCCTTCGCCAAAGCACAAGCAAACTCACCTCCTCCCAAACATGGCACTCAGGTTGTCCAGCACCGTGTTGAGCTTCACCTGCAGATCATTCAGCATCTCCCCGGCTTCGGGATCCAGCTGGAGACAGCACAGGGACATAGATCAACACATGGGACAGCATCAACACAGCAGCTCTCTCTATTGAACTCTCACGTTGTTTCTGTCTGTCTCTGTCTCTGTCTGTCTCTCTCTCTCTCTGTCTCTCTCTTCCTCTCTCAGCAGTGAGTCAGAAAATGCTGTTGAGGAGAGGAGAGGAGAGGAGAGGAGAGGGGGGAGAGGGGAGGAGAGGGGAGGAGAGGAGAGGAGGAGAGG
>NC_085874.1:18708930-18854921 GCF_034702125.1 Engraulis encrasicolus | reverse complement strand
GGGGGGGGGGTTTTGGGCAGGCGGCATTCTCTAAAAGTACGCTGACTGAGAACCACTTTTAGCTATAAAAAAAATCTCCATAAGAAGGCTATGCAAATGCGTGAATTGGTGCCGCATTCCCACATGTGCCAGAGATGCAAAGCCTGATTGCTTTTTCAAAAGATTATCCATCTTCATGACATTACCTAGCTAGTAGGGCGGCAAAAATGCTACCGCAAAAATGCCCATTTTAACACATCGCTTCTTGCATTTGCATATGGGGGGTCGGGGGGGCAAGTTTTCAGAGATCTGTGTGAACGCCAATTGGTAATTCTTGTGCATGGCCAGTAACATGCCACACACTGATACGCAAGCAGCTCAAATCAACGTGCTCCTGTGTGCCTGTACCAGGACATTTGGCGACTCTTTATGATGGGAGAAATGCAGTGCAAACTCTCTAGAAGGCCTTTTAATCAGCATGGAGGCTGGGTTCACCATGAGAAGGAAAAGATGATACGAGTGACAAAAAAAGGACAGCGTGTGGGAATGTGTGTGTGCGTGCGAAACAAGAGTGTGGGAGAGGGGTGAACGGAGTGAAGAGACAGATAGCACTTAGATAGAGAGAAGAAGTTGAAAGAGTGAAAGAAGTTCCGGCTACTTAGGAAGAGGAGGCAAAGTGAGTGATGAAATAATGGTGACGCTCTTGCAGTGCGGAGAGGAGAGCAGACCAACAAAGACAGGTGGTGAGGTTTTGGGTAAGAAATGTGAGTAATCCATGAGGAAAACAGAGATGGTGTGTGAGAGAGAAAGACACACAGAGACACAGTGAGAGATGAGCAAAGGGGGAAAAAAGAAGGGGGGACCTATAATTTATCATATCATTAGGTCACTAGTATTTTCTTTTGCTTCTCATAGTGTACCCAACAGTGTTAATTTCGTCAACCACGACGATGACGAAAATATTTCGTCAACGCCCCTTTTTCCCTTGACGATGACGAGACGATGACGAACTAAAAATTGCCTCAAGCAAATCAAAATATGACGAAAATAAAGAAATATTTTCGTCAAGCAGACTAAGACGAGACGAAATTTACAAGCCATGGACGAATGAACATTAAAAATATATAATTATTCATAAATAATTTGTAATTTGTAATTGTAATATAGGCCTAGTGTCTTGAACTTCATAGGTGATTGCGCGCTCACGCTGTGTCGCCTCGCTTGTATCTGCTGGCAGCCAATGCATGGCGCGGCTCAGTCAGTAGTTCTGTAGCCTAGTAGTTCAGTGAGTCCATTTAAGTTGAGTTTAGGTCCTAAAACATTCCCAGAGAAAAAAATAGCCGACATTGAGGGAAGTGTTCATTTTGAAACATGTTCAACAACCCTCTTATCCATGACGAAGACATGTGTTTCTGCAGTAGGTAATGACAGTCGCGCCAATCCTCCTCTGATACTGTCATTCTAAACCTCCTCGAGCTTCCACTATTCTCCTTTTCACTTAGGCTGTCTTAGCCCGGCGTTCGTTGTCTGTTCTTTTTTAATAATGTTTGCTATATTTGTTGTTTAACCATATCAGTAGGCAGCAAGCATGAAGGTCGGATTTGTGAATGTATTTAAATCAGTCACCGCGGGAGCGCGCGCCAGCAGGGGGAAAGTTGGCCTGTCTAATGTAACAGAGGCACGGCTACTGTAGCCCAGTTTTGAAAAGAATCAATGGATGGGCGATCGCTAAGGAGTTTTAAACTGTTGAGATTTGAAACTTGTTCTCGTCGAGAGCAACGCTAAAAGACCCAAGGAAGTCGACAGCATTTCCGTGCGTCTTCCTAAGTTCCAAAAACTCTTTCCAGGTCATGCTTATCGAGCCTCGACATCCCCGACAAACAAAACAGCATTAGTGTTTAAATATTTGTATGTGCGTGTCCTTTCTATCGTCCAGTCCGCATACCCCCCCTGCCTAACTATTTTTCCTGGGACTTTTGCAGGGCATACGAAGCGTGCTCGCGCAATCTATTTAAGCCTATTCCACACATGCCGCACGAGTCATTATCGTTCTCTGCTCGCATTGCCAATTGAAAACAAAAACCGCTAACTTGCATAGTCTACCATCAGCAGTATTTTATCTGACTCGTGGTCATCGGGAAGCCACTATCAGGGAGACTTCTTGAACTTCATGCAGACTTGGGATGTCTGGTCTTCCCACTGCCGGCATTGGCAATCTGCAGGCTTTAAGTCCGGCGGTCAGGTGAAGAAGAGCATGTAGCTTCCTCCGTGATCAAACTCAAAATGAAATATAATATGCAGCAGCTTCTAATGCACGAGAGAGAGAGAGAGAGAGAGAGAGAGAGGAGAGCGAGGAGCGTGAGAGGAGAGAGAGGAGAGAGAGAGAGAGAGAGAGAGAGAGAGAGAGAGCGAGAGAGAGAGAGAGAGAGAGAGAGAGAGAGAGAGAGAGGGAGCGCTACGTGGGGGTGTGTGTGTGTGTGTGTGTGTGTGTGTGTGTGTGTGTGTGTGTGTGTGTGTGTGTGTGTGTGTGTGTGTGTGTGTGTGTGTGTGTGATGCTCTTTTGCTCTATGATGTTGAAATTACTGATTTGGGTTTTGGTGGAAAATGACCAAGTAACAAGGTGAATATTTGCTGCAATAGGCAATATTAGTAATACTTTGTGAAATAACAATAATTTATTTTACACAATATTGACTAAAATGACTAAAAATTGAAATGTTGACTAAAATTTGAAATGTTGACTAAAATGACTAAAATGACTAAAATTT
The DNA here is from genome assembly GCF_034702125.1 of Engraulis encrasicolus. Classification (NCBI taxonomy): domain Eukaryota; kingdom Metazoa; phylum Chordata; class Actinopteri; order Clupeiformes; family Engraulidae; genus Engraulis; species Engraulis encrasicolus. Next base: position 18,852,174 of record NC_085874.1, on the reverse strand, counting down.
GACTATGACTAAAATTGATTTTCGTCATTTTGACTAAGACTAAGACTAAATTGGGAAGGCAATGACTAAAATATGACTAAGACTAAAATTGATTTTCGTCATTGTGACTAAGACTAATAGTCAGGGTCAATTTTCCCAAAAGATGAACCCTGAAGGCAAATTGTGTTAATTTTTGGTATACAACTGATTTAGGGGTATTCAAGGGTGCTGAATCCAAATCTGTTGTATACCGGGCGCAAAAATGTACGGAAATGCCTCAAACGGGCAAAATCCAATATGGCCGCCGACACCAGGTTAAAATCTCGCAATCCCTTTTCTTTTTGACTAAACAAGGTATGAATGTGAAAATGAGACCTATTTTTATGTTTTCATATATGGGGAACCCCATTCTGTCATCAGATTTAAGGTCAGATTTGAAGAAAATGCTTATATAATTGGCTGGCAGCTTTTTTAAAACAGGGAGCCTCATATTGTCAACGATTTTTAGCATTATGATCAAACTTTCAAGATCCACAGAAAATAATGTCTGATGTCTTTGTGAACACCAATACTACCACAAACTGCACTGAACTGTCTACTTTCACCTGAAAAAAGAAGTTTGTGTCTACCTATTTCCATTCTTTAGTTACTGGCAGTAGAACATGGGATGACGCCTCTAAAAAAGCACTGATTTCTGACCCAAAAATAGTACACTTCTGTGTCCATAGTTTTTCTTTCAGGACAAAGTGCCTTTTTATAGTGTTCATGTTTGGTTTACAGCATTTCCATGGGTTTTGAAATATGCTCAATTCAAATATGTCGTATACCAGGCTCAAAAAATTCCTATAATGCCTCAAAATGAAGGAATCCAATATGGCCGCCGTCACCAGAGATATACATATCTTTGATTAAACAAGGTGAACTCTTAAAAAACATTATGTAGCTATATGTTTTCTTTTCATACATGGGGAAATAATGTATGTAATCAAATTTAAAATTATAATCAAAGGTAGTCAGTGTAGTCAGACAGTTCAGTGTAGTCTGAATTCATGTTTACAACCATTGTTTTTCATGCCAATTAACTGACAGGCTAATTTCTATTGAAATGTTTTGTCTTATTTCAATTGCTTATGCACAATGAAATGTGTTCACCTCAGCCCACCTCTTCCATTATGACAAAACTATACACAGATAAGTCTGTATGCCTGAATGTACCTTCATATGAATATCTAGTTTTGGGAAGTTATTGTCTGCTGATTTTATTGCCTTGTTTAGATTAAATCCTTGAACGGTAGAAAGGTGAAAGGTGGAACAAAAGACAGGTTGATGTCATTGTGAAATATTTACTTTCTTGATAGTTAGGCTATCTCCAATCATTATCAAGCTCCTCCTACTCAGTGATTTGGCCACTACATGTTTAGACACTACATAACACCAGGCACTACATTGTACTTTTGCTACAGATGTAGCGAAAGCAATGGAGTTGTTTTGCAGTGATTAGTCCTAGTCATAGAGTCTTTGCTATCTACATCAGAAGCCACACAATGGCATATTGTGCCCCCACATTATCAAGCCAATGTATTGAGGCAGGATCACATACTACTCCACCCTGTCCTCCTGTCAGTCACTGAAACGGGATGGATGAAATTGAATGGGGCATTAGTCCCACTACTCCTGTATCTGCCATTCTGCCATGAAAAGACATCACAACTTGTGCTCTCCCCAAGGAGTGCCTCATCCCCCTCTGGATCTGCAAGAAGAGGCATGGAGTACATGGAGTCATTCAGTTGCTGCAAATAAGATAAATTTGTCTTGGGCATACATAGCTGTCGCATTTAAGCGAACAACTCCTTCAAAATCACTGGAGAGGAGGAGAGGTAATTGAGAATAAGTTAACCTAGGGCTCTGACTTCTACTCCAAAGGGCTTGGATCATAAGTGGGACAGTCAGAGCACACCCACAACCCTAGTGATGGTCAATATCACGCTGCCTTCCCCTTACTTGCACTTCACCCCCATAGTGCCTCTCGCACAACTGTGCTTCTCTCATCCAGTGTGCTCCATCATCTAAGCTTCACCTATCACTTGGATCCCTCACATACAACTCCATCACGTACAGTAGATAACCTATAATCCTTCGGATTCGCCCTGATCGCAAACCACAATACCGTAGAACCAATCAGGATCACTGATTTTTCAGAGATGTGACACATTTAACTTCTCACCACCATACATTTTGACTAAGTGAAAAAAAGTAGTTCTTTCAGCAACAATGACTGCTCCAATGAGTCACTTTTCGAATCTGTGAATAGTTAAAGCGCAGCTCAGACAAATGTGACACAAAATGTGTCATAAGTGCAAGGATTTCTTTAAATAACTCCACTCTTTTGGACCTCTATGCCTATGGCGTAGCTCCAGAAGGAAGTTGCTGTGGCCAGCAAAAGGTGGTAGTCTGACATACAGAGAATAATTTCTGTATCTTTGAATGCAAAGAAAACCAAAGAGATAATTGCGGCCTTCAGGAGGCACACCTACAAGAGGAAAAAAGTTAGCCCCTCTCTAATCCTCCTGCTGCATCAACAGAGCTAAAACATTATCTAGGACAGCCTCCAACCGGGTCCTCAGCTCTTTGCCTTGCTGTCCTCTTGGTACAGGTGTGTCAAAGCAAGGACCAAACAACTCAACAAAGGGCCATAACCACATTTCACACGCACATGCACAGAATGACCATTCATTGGTATCCCTCAATCCAATGATCTCTTTCCATCCATCTGGTGTTCTGCAATAGACTAATTGATACAGCACAATGCAAAATAGTTGTGTTTGCAGAGTGGGCCACCGCTACTGTAATATCTACATTGAGCAAGACAATCGATGCAATAACTCTTGGATACCAATGAGTATGACATGAGTACCAATACATGAGTATGTCCTCTGTGTATATATTCTCACACACACACACACACACACACACACACACACACACACACACACACACACACACACACACACACACACACACACACACACACACACACACACACACACACACACACACACACACACACACACACACACACACACACACACACACACACACACACACACACCGTATGCACTCCCTGCTCTGTTCATGGTTTTTTTGGCACTACTAATTGTATATTCTGCTCACCAAAACTGTTTTGTGAATTAAATGTGTGCTCTGAAGTGTGTTGCTTTCAATCTCATTGAACATGTGCATAGTGACAAACACCATTCTATTCTATTCTATTCCAATCTATTCTATTCTATTCTATTCTATTCTACACATCAGCTCACCACTCAATCCTCCTTTATTCATAGATTGAATGAGCACATCAATAAAATTGGCAAACAGTGATTTCCATTGTAAAGTTGTATAAAAAGAATTATTTAGGCAGACTCGTGTGTGCACTTACTTTTATGGTTGAAAAGATGGGAGCATGGGACGTGGTTTGAGATGGAAATATTTCATCATGGTATAATGCCTCAATTATTGAATTGAAATCTGCCTGAGTGTATATTATAGCGCCTGTATACGTACGTATGTGTACGTTGGTGTTCCAATAAGAATGTCTTCTCTGCCACACTTGTGTGTGTGTGTATGTACTCTCTCAATGTGTGGTCCGTCCGAACATTGCAATGTTATGCTTGATTGTTATTTACATTAAGAGTGGCGACAGGGTGGGGATGAGGGAGTGAATGTAGTGTATGTGGGTAGTAAGTGTTGTCTTTTCAGTGACAGTGTTTGTATTGTAATGGACTCTACCGGGGGCCTATTCGACAACAATATATGTTATCTAAGACCAATACATTTAATTAATGCCGGATTAAATTGAAATAGGGGAAATATTCCAATATAAATGATCAATTTATTAACAGTCTTAAACATGTATGCAGGTCTAAATCATGTCTTTTCATCCAAATCTTAAACCCGAGCACAGCAATGAATTCCCCATGTATGAAAACCTATAGCTGGCATAATATATTTAAGAGATGACCTTGTTTAATCACAGACATGTACTGTATATCTCTGGTGATGGCGGCCATATTGGATTCCTTCATTTTGAGCCTGGTATACAGCAGATTTAAGTTAAGCATCTTTCAAAACCCATGGAAATGCTGTAAACCAAACATGAACACTAAAAAGACACTTTATCCTGCAAGCAAAAATATGGACACAGAAGTGTAGCATTTTTGGGTCAAAAAACAGTGCTTTTTTTGGTGGTGTCATCCCATGTTCTACTGCCAGTAACTAAAGAATGGAAATAGGTAGACACAAACTTCTTTTTTCAGGTGAAAGTAGACAGTTCAGTGCAGTTTTTGGCAGTATTGGTGTTCACAAAGACATCAGACATTATTTTCTGTGGATCTTGAAAGTTTGATCATAATGCTAAAAATCGTTGACAATATGAGACTCCCTGTTTTAAAAAAGCTGCCAGTCAATTATATAAGCATTTTCTTCAAATCTGACCTTAAATCTGATGACAGAATGGGGTTCCCCATATATGAAAACTTAAAAATAAGTCTTATTTTCATATTCATACCTTCTTTAGTCAAAAAGAAAAGGGATTGCGAGATTTTAACCTGGTGTCGGCGGCCATATTGGATTTTGCCCGTTTGAGGCATTTCCGTACATTTTTGCGCCCGGTATACAGCAGATTTGGATTCAGCACCCTTGAATACCCCTAAATCAGTTGTATACCAAAAATTAACATGATTTGCCTTCAGGACCTTAAATAAGCACATTTTCTGAAATTCTGCCTAGACTATAATAGTAAATCAAAAAAAGCTGACGAAATTAACACTGGTACCCAGCCTCCATGCCGATTGAAAGGCCTTCCAGAGAGTTTGCACTGCATTTCTCCCATCATAAAGAGTTACCAAATGTCCTGGAACAGGCACACAAGAGACGAGAAAGACAGAAATGAAACCCTAAATGGCGATTTTAAATGGTTGACTGGTATGAGGCATCATCCAGTCATATGTATTAATGTAGAGATGGGGGGGGGGGGGGGGGTCATGAAAGGAGGGGGGTTAATTATAAATGAGGGGAGACCTTGAAAGGCCAATTGGAGCTTAAGCAATGAGAAGAAGAGAGCTAGGAATAAGAAACTAATAAGGCACACAGTTAGAGAGAGAATGAGAGAGAGAGAGAGAGAGAGAGAGAGAGAGAGAGAGAGAGAGAGAGAGAGAGAGAGAGAGAGAGAGAGAGGAAGGGAGGGAGAGAGGAAGGGAGGGAGAGTTAAGAGTGAAAAAAGTTTTGACTACATAGTGTGTGTGTGTGGGGGGGGGGGGGAAGATAGACAGATTGACCAAAAGAAAGACAGAACCCACAAGAGGGAAGAGAAGTCCATCCCTAAATGCTATCTGAAAGTCAGACAGGTATCGTCATGCATTCGGTCATATCATTAATGCAGAGTATGGGACAATGCATAGGGGAGGAAGGGAGGAGAGGGGAGGATAGGGGACGAGAGAGAGAGAGAGAGAGAGAGAGAGAGAGAGAGAGAGAGAGAGAGAGAGAGAGAGAGAGAGAGAGAGAGAGAGAGAGAGAGAGAGAGAGAGAGAGAGAGAGAGAGAGAGAGAGAGGGAGAGGGAGGGGTGAAATATAAATGAAGCCGGACCTTTAGAGAGTATCTGAGGGGGCAATTGGAACTGAAATAATAATCATATGAGTCCAGGGTGACTCATCATCCACTGTGACAGTGGCAAGTAATAACTGATGCCTACAGTACCCTTCTCTCCCCCCTGACTGACTGACGGTGCCCTCAATCAGCCTGCACACAATCAGGCGACCCCTAAAGCCAGCGCCTTTTCAAAAAGCAGAACTACATTAACGTCACTCACTACTGGAACACCATGCTAAAAAGTTCATCACATTCCACGGCGCCCCCGTCAGGCCCAAGCAAACCTACCGGCTGGAAAGAGTCGACTGAACTTGCCTCACTCAAGGAGGAGCAGGGGGAGGGTCTTTTGGTATTCTAGAGGGGACCTATTCTGTTCTCGATCCCCTACCCTCTCTCCGCCATAATTTCCTTAGCCTGTGGAGTATAATGAGCAAGCTACATGCCTGTAATTATGAATTTGTTTGTATTTTCCAAGACCGGGTTTGGCAAATTTCAGGGTAAACCCTGTGAAGCTTAAAGGCCCAGGGATAGAAAAAGAAATGCTCTATCTTTTGACAGCAAATTGCTTTTTGGCCCCCCGAACTTACATAAATCAAAAAACGAAAACATAAAATAACCATAAGTGTTTCACATTTTCCCCCAAACGCCAATCATAACCACTCCACAAGCAAATCCATATTCACACGCACACACAGACAAACACACACGCGCAGCAGTAAGAGCTAGAGGGGCAAACAGTATCTGTTAGCATTCATATGAATCACTCAGAGCAGAAGTTGCAGTGAATCAGCACAGCAGCGCCACACACAGCAGAGGCTGGTCTGTAGCGCCCTCTACTGTGCCAAAGGCAAATGACGTGGAGGGGCACAGGCAAGAAGACTAAAGCAAATACAACAGAATTAAGTGTCTGTTATTGTCCCTGTACACATTTAGAATGAAAAAGATAACGTAATTGTATTGAATGACACTACAGCATCTCAATCAGCAGAAAAGGATGTTCTCCTTTTCAGTCTAGTGAAAAAGAAAAAAACAGACCTGCTGGCCAAGCATTATGGGGGGAAAAACAAAAGCCCTCCTTTTCCAAAATGAAAGCACTTTGTTCAGACTCTGAGCCAGAATGCAAGACGGCAAATGTCTGCTATTTTATTGAAAATAGTGCATTTATTAAGGTTATTTATGACACTTGGTCACACAATCTACCACACACACTTGGTCACACAATTTATGTCACAACTGGCTGAGGATAATGACTTAAAGTGGTTGCAGCGTGTTGAATATATAAATGCCTTCATTCATTTTACATAATGTGTGATAAGTCATTGCATGTGGTGTGCAGCGTGGTTTGAGGTAGCATCATTTTACATAATGTGTGATAAGTCACAAAGTTACAAAACTTCAGGAGAACAATGGTATAAAAAAAAACCAACTTGCCTGTCATTTACTGCAAGACGAAAGTACTGTATGTTTAGAACTACACACACTTTTCCGTAAGGATCTTTAGAAATGAAGTCACAGACCATAGGGAATGGAGAAAAAACGAAGGTTATGTATATAACCACGGTTCTATGAGTTCCGGATGACCGCCAGAGGCGGTGCTTTCAGCACTGAATATTCATCTTACGGATCAGCAGGTCGAGAATTAATATCAACAAAGTAACACGTGACCTGGGTGACGTCACCCGGTGACCCCCGTGTCAGGGGTTAAAACACCGGTGAACCCAGGAAGTGACCTCTTGGCAAATCTTCTCGAACACACTCCGAGTGACTGCCAAGCTCTGGCGGTCATCCGGAACTCATAGAACCGTGGTTATATACATAACCTTCGTTCTATTTCGTTCCTCCTGACCGCCAGAGGCGGTGCTTTCAGCACTGGATGACTAATACCAACAAAGTCATGAGGAGTGCCTACCCGTCGTCAGTACTACTGAGACGGCCTGAAGCCACCGCCAGCACCACAGTAACATGTGGGGCAACATCAAGAAAACCAGGCAATGGTGCAGCCTGATGCCGAGGAGGCCGTGCTGTATACGTCCTTGCGCGTACCAACGGCCACATGGAAGCCAGTGTAACCTGGCCCAAAGGATCCACAAGCTCCCTGAGTGAGAACCACAGGGGGCAGCAAGTAAGCAGTTAGCATAGCACTTGACGGGGACACCTGTGCCACCCCGTAGCGGTACCATACCACCCGGTGCCACAAATGGGAGGAGCCACAATGGAAGAGGCGAACCACGGAAAAGGTCAACAACAGGGCACTGGACGCCCATAAGGAAGTTGCTCCCATGCCCAACAGACAAGTGTCGGCCCCTGAAAGCAGCCGCTGCAACAGGCCCAGAGAGGGCAAGGACTCAAGGCGGCATACATGGCACATGACAGATGAGCCGCCCGCGCCACACAAGACCGGCCAGAGAGCGTCTGAGGGCAATCAGGATGGCCAGTCCCTACATTCATCCAAGGTACGGCCATCATCAGGGGGCCCACAGGTCGCAGGCAGTGTTGGACTGCCACCGCAGACCAACCGTCCAGGGCAGCAGCAGTGGGCACGACCGCACCGCGCAAGGGCAGCAGCAGTGGGCACGACCGCACCGCGCAAGGGCAGCAGCAGTGGGTATGACTCCACGATGAAAGGGCAGAACGGAACAGACGCGAGTCCCACCTCCAGGGTCGAAGGCGGACATGGCAAGAGGTCGGCATGCCCAACACCTGGAAGGGGCGGAGAGCAAGGAAGGAGAGCCTCCACTTCCAATGCCCGCAAGTACGCTGGTCATAAGCAGAAATTGACGCCTAGAGACACCAGGCCGGGGGTCTGCATGTCGAGAACAGGGCAAAGCGCACCAGGTCGAGAACAACAGCGTGAGCGAAACAAAACCACATGCAGCATCGGCTGCACGGCCGGTGCGACACAAAAGCCGCGTCGTGGCTTGCCCAAAGCGGACGGACCAAAAGGGACATATGGGGGCCGCCGGAAGAGAGCAGACGGCTTCCAGCAAGGCCCCGACAAGGGTGTCGCGCAAGCCAAACCAATCACCGTACCACGGCCAAGGTCTGTGTGACTCTGCCCCGGCACTCAGGCCAGACAGGCGAATGCCAGCAACCAGGAGTCAAAGAGAACTCACAGGGGGCGTCCCAAAACGGTCCATGGGGGCCGAGAGAAGGCCAACAAGACATGGGACATCAAGAACCCAATGCACGTCGTACGCAACGCTGCATCATAGTCCTCGCAGACGAGCTCATCTGCGACGTGGCTAAGTGGCCAGGGCAGTGCGCCCCGCCAGATCAACGCCCTTACCGGCGAGGCAAGGAGGGCGGTCAGAAGTGGTGCAATACCCGGCAAGGCCATAGATGCAGCAGCCCGGCCAATGCCTGATCGCCGACCACAGTGTCACGGTCAGCCAAACACCACTAAAGGCCACATAGGGGCCATCGGTATAGACAGTCGGGACAGGCAGGGTAACCAGTAGTAGGTACAGCCACTGCAGCAGAGACGAGTAAACACTCCAAGTGGCAACAAGTCGGGCCCAGCGGGAAAGGGGCGCGACACAGGGCGCAGATGCCCATGACAAGCCAACTGCGATGCTCCTGCAGCAGACGGCAGAGCATGAAGCTGAACCAGCCAGATGCAGAATCCACAGTCGTAGGGGCGTGTACGCCTACCGGTGCCCAGAGCACTCATGTGAGACCATCCATAGCGAGGCCAACAGAGCGAACAGTCGTAAGCCACCGAAAACTCGAAGGGAGAGCCCGGAGTGGGGTCACTCCAGTACAGTAGTAGCAGTCAGAGTGGCATCCTGACCCCCGGACATACCACACATGAAGTGGGGAAACATGAAGAGCAATGGGAGAAGGAGCGGTAACGCTCCAACATACCAGTAGCAGCCGCAGCTGCAGTGGTGCGGGCACCAATGGCACTCTTAAGTAGCCCATGGCAAGTCCACGCATAGCCCAAGAGCTCGGGGGGACGACGTGCAGCAGTCGACCTACGCGCCACAGTCGAGGACAATGAAGGAAGCACCTGGGTCCTGTACCCAGGGCAGCAATGCCGACATACACGTGCACCAGTCACAGAGGCTTAAGCCCAACGGCACACTCCGCGAGCCAAGGGGCAAAAAAGTCCCAGGCTCCACCAGGTCAGGAGGACGACGACATGCCAGACGTACGACAGTGGGCAAAAGCGGACAACAGGACGCAGAGCATAACTTGCATACCGAAGCCACAGCAGAAGAGGCGAAGGCACCAACTGCAATCACAACCGTCCACGGTGAAGCCGGCCAAGGCCAACAGACTCCAGACAGTCCCGCAGGAGTGCCAAAGAGCATAAAACAGGGTATGGTGTGAAACCACTCACCCAGAGCAGCAGCAGTCGTACAGGCGGAAACGCCAACGGTGCATGCAAGGAGCTGACTGGTGGAGACAAGCAAGGGAAAAGCAAGCTACACAGAGGGGCATGAAGCGGAGCAACACGCGCAACTGTAGCAGCCATGGCGGTTGAGGTGCCCCGGGCGTCCACAAGAAGCCAATGGATGAAACAGCCGACAGCAGGCGGTATCCAGGAGAGCGACAGACAGTCGCAGGACGCTGAATGGTAGAGAACAGCAGAGGAGCGGGGAGCACACATGCGGTCTCATGCAAGTCATGCAGCCATGCAAGAGAGCAAGTATGCAAGCATGCGAAGCAACCGAGCAAGCCATGTAAACCGGAATGGCAGGGTGCGTATGGCCCAGCGGCACGCCGTGGCAGCTGTAGTAGCCGTGGCATCAACAAGCATGCCACAGGGTGGAGGCCACCTGTGGCCAGAAACCCACTCTGGAGCAGTAGCAGGTATGGCACTCACATGTAGCCATCGGGCGAAAAACACCCATGGCCAACCAACCCAGAAAGGGGCCAGTGCCAATGCAATGCAACAAGCAATGCAACTGGGCTGTGACGGTGTCACCCGAACAGAGGGCATGGCGCGGGCATCGGCGGCAGGCGACAGCTGTGGCGGCGGTGGTCAACAGCTGTGGCGGCAGAGGGCGACAGCTGTGGCGGCGGAGGACGACAGCTGTGGTGGCGGCGTGCGACCGTCCGGGTCGCTAGCAGGCAGGGCACATGTGAAAACATGCTCACCGTGTGTCAGAGGCTGCAGGTCGGCAAAACAGGGCCGACAACTCCACCAGGCCAGTCGACAACTTGTCCACCCCCGAGGGCAAGGAGTCTGGGCACATCCGCGATACCTCCAGGAAGCGTGAGGTCACCCCATTGGGCCTGCTTGGCCTCGCTGCAGCAGCCGGCGTCATCTACAGCCCCCCATGGCCAGCGGAACTGTAGGCCGAGGGCCAAATCGCGTCAGCCCGGCAGTAAGTGCTCTCGCACGCAGACCTGAGCAAGCAGCACAGGCCACATCTGTCAACCTCAGCCGCAGGCATCTCAGCTCCAGGCAGGAGAGGCACCAGTCCCAGGGGCCTAGACGACAATGCATCAGTCAGGCAGGCAGGCACACAGGGCGAGGACACCCCAGTGGTAGCCGAGAGGGAAGCCAGCAGTCGGACAGTCAGGGCCGACAGACAAACAAGGCAATACACACAGGGCGAAGACACCCCAGTGGTAGCCAATGCAAGTCAGTAACCAGGCGAGGCAAGAGCTCCAGGCCAACTGGTGAATACCACACAGAAGGGGCTGGGACATCCAATGGCAGCCAAGAAGAAACCCAGTAATCAGGCAAGACGAGGGTCCCGTGTCGGGAAGCGAACACTGCAACACACAGAAGGGAACAAACAAGCAATACATACCCACAGGGCGAGGGCACCCCAATAGTAGGTAAAAAGTTGGCAGCAGGTAGGAGATGACACTACAATGTCCAGCAAATACTGCAAATATAAAACACAAAAACTCTTGCAAGCGTAGCCAACAGGAGCCAGCAGCCAGGCGGCAACACCAAGCTGACAAGCAAATAACAATGGACATTAACATTTTGGATTCGGCCTATTTTGGACACCAGATGGAAATTAGCCCTTGGGCTACAATCTGGCATATTTACATATATGTACATGTATGTATATGTTCATTAATGTGCAATGTCCTGAAGAAATAAAGTAAGTAAAGTACATTACATTGCAATGCAGTCGGTAGGCGCTGTACACCCAGCGACTCACAATAGAGGACATACCATAAGCACAGCCAATATCATGGGCAGACAGGAGTAGCACAGTGATAGAAATGCAAGGCAAATACACACTTCTGGGGCGAAGACACCCCAGGTGAAAACAGACAATAATCAACCAGTGAAGAAATAACACAACCGGGCAGGAATAACAACCGGGGTGAGCAGAGTGCAGCCAGAGAGAGTAGAGAGAGATTGTATTGTAGATTGAATCTCTGGAGCAGCGTGACGCCAACGGTGCAAGGGCACAGCGAAACACACTGGCCCGTGGAGCAACCGTACAGACAGGCTACACTGTACAAACAATGAAGCCGTAACGTAAATACAGGCACGCGAACCCAAGTAACCGAGCTCGCGTCGAGTGTCACAACAATCGCCCAGTAATAGTAACATTCCGCGGCGAGAAACACCGCGAAAATAAATCGAAACAGTAAATGACAGTCCACTTACCCAAACGATGGCCAACATAGGCAGGCAGGCGTTAATACCTAATCCCAACTCGAAAGCGCATCACGCCACGAGACCGCTCGTCAAATCCAGTTGCGGGAAACACTACTGAAGATAACGCGGTAGCAGTTAATACATGATCAGAAAACGGCCTACCTTCCACGGGAAAGGACAAGTTATTAGCCTCCAGTCAGCGAGAACAGTGCCTCGAGCCAGGGGCTAGGCAGGCTAGGTAGCCTAGCCAGCCCTCTTCCACAGGGCATACAGACTGAGACTCCCAACGGAGTTCGCTCCCGGACGTGCGGTCCCCGGTGTTTCTATCACTCCCGGACTTGCGGTCCCCACCCGATTATATTTCACGTATTATCATATACTGCCACATACAAGCAATTTAGGGTTAGGTTTAGGTTTAGGGTTAGGGTTAAGGTTAGGGTTAGGTTTAGGTTTAGGTTTAGGTTTAGGGTTAGGGTTAAGGTTAGGGTTAGAAACAAAAAACTAACATCAACAAGATAACTGGCTCCGTAATATGGCGGTGGTACCGTTAGTCTGGCTAGTGGGAGCGAGATGAAATGGGAGTGTAATGAGATGGGAGCGTGAATCTGGGAATCTTCCACCGAGCGGATAACACTCAGTCGGACACATCGTAAATGTGAAAGAGATACTCAAAGGAAAACGTGACCAACGCCGTTTCATGGGGGGTGGAAAACCCACAGCCCCAACCCTATGGGTGCGAAACGAACAAAGCGTCAGGTCAATCCCAAAATCTCAAACGATTAACTCGACACCTGCAATCGAGAAGATGAAAGAGGTCACTTCCTGGGTTCACCGGTGTTTTAACCCCTGACACGGGGGTCACCGGGTGACGTCACCCAGGTCACGTGTTACTTTGTTGATATTAATTCTTGACCTGCTGATCCGTAACATGAATATTCAGTGCTGAAATAGAAATAGAACCTCATCCTTGACAAAATCGGTGTCAACACATCAGTCGTTTCAAGATGTACATGCTGAAAACAGCACAGCTCTCAGCCAGAGAGTGTTTACCAACGATAAGCTGCAGCCAAGAACTACATTTAGCAACACTTCATATGTCTGAGGAAGGGTCTCAGCAGAGAAGCTCTGTCTGTTTCTCAGCATGGGCCTAAAGGGAAGCAACAGGGGGGAGGGATGGCCAGACACAAACATGACTTGATTAAGACTTTGATGCATGATGCATGGGCGGGGAAAAAAAACACCCTACCATCTTGTACTGGTCAAAAAAAAGAAAGATCTAAATGTGTCTGTGTCTGTGCGTGCACCTGTCCGTGTGTGTCTGTCTGTGCGCGCGTGTCTGTCTGTGCGCGCACGTTGGTCTGTATGTCTCTGTGCCTGTGTTTGTGTGTGTGTGTGTGTGTGTGTGTGTCTGCCCACCCTGTAGGTGTCTGGGGAGCTGAGGTAGAACTTCTGCCGGAGGTCGTCGGGGGCGCCGGCACAGAGACGATAGAAGATGTGGTAGTTGCGCTCCTCCTGGCCCTGCCGAGTGATGCGCGACTTCTCCAGCAGGTAGTGGGACACGAAGCCACCCACCACCGCATTCTGGAAACAGGCAAAAAAAAAGACACGCACACGCACGGTTATAGAGATAATGGTCAAAATCCAAAACGGTCTTTGAAAACCACGCACGCACAGGCACGCGCACACACGCATGCACACTATATAGAATGCTCATTCAAAACCTTCTTTGTAAACCACACACACACTCACACAGTTGCAGAGAAAACTCAGAAATATCCATCACCAATCAATTACCCTAAAATCCAAAACAACCAAAAACACCACCATCTTTTCAGAAGTCATGAAAAAAGCCCTTTTCCTGACTAATTCATTAAACCTACTGGCTTGGGAAAAAGAGAGGACACACTCAGAGTAATATATTTATATTCATATTAATGTATGTATTCAAAATTCAATAGCTTTGGGTCTCGGATGTGTGGATGCTACTGGGGCTGCACAATATATTGAAAATGTATCGAAATCACAATATCAAGAGTGACGATATGCGCATCGCAAAAATGACTTAATTATGGAGAGCAAGTACAAATTTAATGCGCTGTCCAGTCACTAGCTGAATGTCAACAAATGCTCGAGAAGCCCGCCACGACCAAAGCTGCGCACCCCCACACAGACCGACAAATTGGTGTCAGGAAAAACACTCTGCTATATTTCTAAATATAGTTTAAATATCAATATCGAGATACTGCGTTGTTATCGAGTATCGATTTTTTTTTCTGATATCGTGCAGCCCTAGATGCTACTATATTCTGCAAGCAATCGCTTGTACAGTAAAATCTGCCTCGCCTGATGGATTACAGTTGCACTTTCGTCAATACGTGTCTGTCTGTAAACATCAGTGAGAATCGCTGCTGACACAAATCGATAGCAAATCTTGGCCCTACAGCTTTGTGCTGCGTGTAGTTGATCACACAGATGATATGTGCTGCATGAGGAGGAATAGGAGAGTAGCGGTGGGTGGTAGAGCGGTGTACGATGACGAACCAAAAAAAAAAAAAAAACATTAATTTTCTTTTATTATTAAGCCATTAAGAAAGTTGTGGTGTTCGTCCTAAACATAAATAAAAATGACAAGTTCTGAAAATGAGTTCCTAGAAATGTGACATATTTGTGATGTGATCCGAATCAATAAGTCTCATCTCGGGCAGAGCGAAACGGAGAAATATCGGACAAAGATCAACTCAGTGCTTCAGAAACTGATATTGGTTTGTGCAAAAGCATACATTTTTGCCTCACTTTTAAGTAATTCTGCAGATATTTCATGTGTTCTTTGTACGTTTACCACAATTCATTTAATGTGATTCAGCCATCAAGTCATCAAGGAGAGACTTTTCATTGGATTATTCACCATACAGTATTTGGTTCCTATTAATATTAACTTGTAATGTGGAATCAAATAAAGTATATAAAAAGTATGTGTATGAGGGTGTATGTATGAGGGTGTGTGTGTGTGTGCGCTGATAGCTTTTGCCGGGCCGAGGATTAAGTTATCTGAAAGGTACCCCTCATCCAATGCATACAATGGAATGCATTACATTATATTGCATTTGGCAGACGCTTTATAACCAAAGCGACTTTCAAAAGAGGACATAATCAAGCCAACATCACAAGCAAATACAAAGTGCACAGGAGATATACAGAACAACAAGTGCAGTTGCAAAGAGGGGTTAGTTTTTTTTGTTTGTTTTTTTCTTATAAAGAGTAAATAGCGCAAACCCTGTTCGTGGCCTCTTTTCTTCCTGGGCCCGAGACAACTGACCCCTTTGTCCTACCCTGTTGGCTTCCCTTTGTGTGCATGATCAGACAGATTACCTTTTCATTAAAGTGGATTTCTACAAATTTCCCGAAGCGACTGCTGTTGTTGTTCCTCACTGTCTTGGCATTTCCAAAGGCCTCCAACAAGGGGTTTGCTACAGAGTGAAACAGCATAGGGACAATGCAAAGAGGTCAGCTTGTCTTCTTATGGGGTTGCATACACCAATGATTTGAGTACATTATGTTGAACTACTGTATCTACCACCATCACCAGTTCTGCTTATATTTTACATAAAGCTTCAGAGCACAGACATGCGTGTTCATGTTTAAGTGTGAGTGGTGCCATTGATCTACAGTACATGTAATTAGTTGACATATGTATAACAGAGAAGTAATATGATAATAGATGCCACACATACCTTCTACTATTCTTTCATCAATATCTTGACCTGTGCCGTAGGAAGTCGTGAGGTACCTATATATTATAAAAAAATAAAAAAATAAATAAAAAAACAATTTTCAAGTTCTAATGTTAAAGGCACACTGTGCAGGAAGTAATTTGAAACTAAAAATGGCTGTGTGGACCCCAGGAAGAGTAGCTGATATGTTTATCAGCTAATGGGGATCCTAATAAAATATCAAAAAATATCAAATGTCTATTTCTGGGAATTCACAATGGCGGACCATGGAGAAGATCCCCCTTTTTATGTATGAAAAGTGCAATTTTTCCAGTCATAATGAATACTTGGAATTTGATGGTGGTGGTAAGTATTCATGAAAAAGGTAACATTATGAATGGGTAGCATGAATTTGGGAAATAAACAACTAAAAAACGTACACAGTGTACCTCTAAGCTTGCAATGGCTTTTACAATCATCTTGATCTGCACAGATCTTAACGATGTGAGGCATAAAACCAACTTAAAGCCATTAATCCAAAGTGAGCTGTACGTAATGTATACATCCTACTTTTAAAACCTGCAGGCATCATAACCAAAGATATGAAAATAAAAACACAAGTGTCATAAAATTTAAAACAAGACCCAAGCCGCACACTGCCTCACCATCTTAAGTTTGCTTCCATACAGCACTATTTACGATGCAACTGCACATCCATAAAACTGAAGTAGTTCAGGCTACATTGTTTAATTTACCGTGTGCACCTGACAGATAAAGTATGTTGTTACAAGCACTGGTTTGACATGTGAGTGTGAGTAATAGTGTGGGTCGTGTGTTGTGGAGATTTTCATCAGTCGCGGTCTTTACCGGAGCACAAATTTGGTGTTCTCGGTTTTCCCAGCCCCGGACTCCCCCGACACGATGATGGACTGGCTCATCTTCAACACCTTCATGTCCCGGTAAGCTTTATCCGCTGAGGAGGTAGAAAGGAGGGAGGGAGAGAGGGAGGGAGAGGGTGGTCATAAACTTGCGCTCCATTCCACTAACACCGTTCAGATAATAACATCTTAATCACAGTCCTGAGGCACTTTTGGCCACAATATTGTCATTAAAATTAAGCTCTCTTTATACTTCTGCACTCGGGCATATGAGGTGCTGATGTTATAACTCTTAATGGACCTATGTGAGCTTTCAGGATTTATGTGTTTTCATTAAGCTGTGTACGTTACAAATGTTGTCCATGGGATTTTGGGTCATTTTTGTGTGTAAATTGCGGCCATAAACAAGTTAGACTTGTATACATCCAAAATGACTGTTTTTTTTCATCTTGTTAGTAAGCACCTAACTCATATGCATCATACCATACACCTCAGCAAGGCCTAGAAAGAAGACTGTGGGGAAAAGAGTACAGGTTGACTCAAAATGAAATCCTATGATGCCACCATGTGGACAAATAATTAAGTGCACCAATTTATCTATACCTAGTGCATGGTGACAATGTTTCAATGAAGAGGTTTTAGTACATTTACTAGTGCACATGTTGATTATTTAACGAGGAGATCTTGTCTTGGGCTATCAATTATCAAGGCAACTCTACTGGCAAGAGACTGGGGTGAAGTGGGCATGACAAAGTCTGTGTAAAGAGGGGTGTGAGGAGTGGGAACATTGCAATCACTTCTGGATTAAAGAATATAATTTAATTAAAATGTAGTGCTTCATCTCAATTTTCATTTAAATGTTTAGATTTGATTTTTTTTCCGGGAAAGAAATGGCACTTATAAATTAATCAAAAGTCAATCAGTAAGGAATTAGTCGATAATTTGCATCCCTAGTGCTATATGACTGAAAAGTTGTCAATATGACACAACGATCACCATAGGACTTGGATAACATGGTGATGTAATTGTGAAAAACAAAAACTATAACACTTGCAGTCTAAATTCGGTTTGTGATACTACTTCAGTCCTCTGAGAAAGAAAACACCCCACAATAACAGAGTTTCCTTGACAACACTTAAAGTTTATGAATCACCATAGGCATGTAGAGGTGGGCAAGTCTGGCATCAGAGAGTCAAAACCCTGCCATTTGTTCCATGCAGTTACTGAGGCAGCTGACTCTACTTAGCTTAACTCTTCAGCCAGGTATACAAGCCAATCACTGGCATCATCCATTTTGTGAGCATGTCTGGAAGCAATACACACTGTGAGTTTGATTTTCCGACAGTGTAGACTTCTACAACTGTAGCATGTCTGTTAAGACTGCTCTACGAACGCAAAGTGTAACAGTCGAACAAAAATTAAGAAAATGTAAAAGTTGCCGTACTGCTGACACAGGCCTGTTATAAATTAGCTGTTACCTGAATGGCAATGACCAAGTCGTAATGTATTACTAAAGGCCCTATGTGCACCATCATAGTGGTATAGTACTATGGTCATTCATTTTTATCAGAGACTATTACCAGAGAGAGTAGAGAGAGAGAGGTTCCATTGGCCCATTGTTTCCGGGTTCTATTATTGGTGGGGAAATCACCCTTTAGGCAGACCTAGGCAGACCTGAGGACTGTTCTATTCAATGCTAGGAGCATTATGACGCGCCCCTTTCGGCAGACCGGAACCTGGTCACATTAGGTGCCCATAGAAACCTATTATGTTGGCATATCTCTATACTTAAAGAATCTCTGCTATTACAGTGTTCCAGTGGTGTAATGGTGTGTGTTAAGGGCAGAGCTATTAGCCTGATAAACCAGACTAAATGTGAGATTGGATGTTTAATTTAGTCTGGCACCGGTGAACGATACAATCTTAGAATTGTTGATGAGAACAACCCGTTGTCTTTCAAACCGTGTCTGTGCCTATAGGCCAACGCTCTGACCAATCAGCGCAACTGACAATTCGAGTCCGGCCGGGGTCATTTCCCGACACTGCCCCATCTCTCTCTCTCTCCCAGTCATTTCTTGTCTACTCTCACACTGTCCTATGATGATAGAGGCCAAAAAGCTCCCAAAATACTTTAAAAAAATCTAAAAGATAGGTAGACAAATAAAATAGGTTTTTAAATTATATACTGATATAGCAGTGGTTCTCAACCTTTTTTGAATAAATTCCCCCTTGACCTCATTGTTAACTTCCTGACACCCCATTGATCTCATCAAAACCCTGCTAATGCTCCCCTTAGTATTAAAAAGTAAAGAGTACTTGTAAAGCAAACACTTGCAATACATATTTGATATATTTGTCATAGTTTGAAAAACCCATTTTAGCCTAAACACTTTTTTATGGAAAGGTGCCCTCTACCTATTAAAAACTTAATATCTCAGCCTCCGAAGCACATATAAACATGAAATTAGTTGCATTTAAAAGCTAGGAGCCTCATTTTGCATTACAATTTGTTCATTCACCTAACAAACCCACAGCCTATTCGGCAATGCTTATTTTTCTTTTCTTTTATCTCAAAGGCTGAGAGCAGCCTGCGAGTCCTCAGTAGAACATGTTCTCTACAATGACGTGGTTCTCTAGCAACAGCTGAGCCAATCAGTGCAAAGCTCATAAACATTATAGACACTCTGGACAAACCGCTTAGTTCTCCTGAGAGGTGTTTTTGGGCGCAATTAAATGCTTTGAAATACACCATCAAATAACTTTCCAGCTAAAATAATATTGCATACCAGGTCAGAGAACACCAAGGATTATGAAAAAAAGGTGGACATGGCAATGTAATTAGAGTGGCATGGCCTCTTTAATACAAATAAAATAAAACAAATAAAATAAAAAAACCCTCAAATTTCAAGAGCCTGAATTCTTTAACCCTATAGCCTACCCCATCTCTTATAGGCTACTGTCTCCCTATGGGAAAACGAAAAGGAAAGCTCCAACTTTGACCTTGAAAAATTGTGTTCCACTAAATATACATCGGTAGATTAGACATAATATACCTACAAAAACGTAGAACGATTTTGCAATTTGTCCCGTCTACAATGCTAGGTTGACTGACCTAGTCTTCTCTCACACACTCTCTCTAGTGCGCAGAACGAAGAGCAGCAGTGTTTACAGTATTAGATGCACGTTGGATGCCTCGCGTAGGCTAGAACTAGCCTAAGTACATGCCGTACACGGACCCGCTTCTTCACCTGGTTTATTACCCGGAAAAATCGTGGTTGGATTCCCTCGCACGAAAATCAGATGTCCATTTGTACAGCTTGTAAGCAGCTAAACAACATAATGCACATATAGCCTACAGCGAACCGACGGAAACCAAAATATTCTACAGTACGCTTGCATGGACATTTCAAGCCGAAAAAACAAACCGGAAAAAACGCTCCAGGAACATGTGCAGTGTAGAACTAACCAATCATTACATAGCTTTTTTGAGAAGAAATACTTTTTCACAAGGGCAGAGAGAGTCACTAGCGTGACTACAAGGACAGCTTCCACAAGCTTTGCATAGTCTGCATTCTAGGCTACTATTTTAGCTGGACTGTGCTTTCATAATGTGAAAACTTTAACAGTAGACGTTGACCATGTTGAGTAGTAATGACTCAAAAGGGAAAAAAATAAAAAGGCTGCTGACCACTCTCGTTCATTTAGCAGTTTGGGGCGGACTGCGCCGGTGACTACAGCTCATTGATCTGACCTGACCGTTTATGCTACTTTATGCTACCTAGCCCTGTCTGCAGTCAAGGACTCAGTGGCGTTTAGCATTGCGGGATTCGAACCCGCGATCAGCTGATTCGGGGTAGAGAGTGCAAACCATTGTCCCACGGCCAAGCCAATTACGCTAGTCATAATTGGTATATTTGACATCAATGTTTAGCCTACCTGACTGACGTCACAGTGGAAGTCAAGTGCGAACTCAACCTCGCTGAAAGGTGAGGATTTTCATGCCCGAGACTAGGACTTTCATAATTTCTAATCATTTTTTTTTTCATGAGTAAGGGGAGACTGGGGTTAGTTGTCACTCACATGTTTTACTTAAATCTAATGTCAGGAGAAACAGTTCATTGCAAGAAAACCATTTCTGTAGGCCTACATCTCCAAGATAGCCATAGATCCCATAGAAACCTCTTCAAAAGATTTGCTGTCAAAGACACCTTGCGCAAATGTGACAACCAACCCCAGCGCAGGGTTGGTTGGTTGTCACACCCTATGGGGTTGGTTGTCACAATGTTATTCTACAGTCATTCTACAATGGGCCAACAGCAATGGTGTAGCAGGTGTAACAGCTACTGTAGTATCATGAGCCAGTGTTGTACTTACACCATGAATTTACTTGGTCTTTTCACACCTTTGCTCCCCACCAAACAGAGATGAGCCTCTCTCTATCTGCCTCTCTCTCTCTGTGTCTCTCATTCTGTGCCCCCCACTCTCTGTCTCACTCTCTCTCTGCCCCTCCCTCTGTCTCACTCTGTGGTCTTCACTGTATACCCCCGTCACTCTGTCTCACTCTGTACATATCACTCTCTGTCTCACTGTGTGTGCCCCTCGCTCTTACTGTTTTCAGGTCGACCAGAACAGGGCCTGTGCCCGTGCCCATACCAGTTACGCTTAGAAATTAAGTCCTTACCTGCGAACCACCCGTGTTCTTACCACGTTGTCATCACGGTTTGAGGAGAATTTTTTTTTTTTTTTCGGTTTGCAATGTGAACCAACTTTCCAGTTTGCAAATGCTAAGATCTGTGGCGTGAAAACGCTGGCCGGTTCTTGATTGGATGCGGGAACGGAAACAGCACGGTTCTCATTCAGCCTGAACTCACCTTCTGTCTCTCTCTCTCTCTCTCTCTCTCTCTCTCTCTCTGTCTGTCTCTCACTCGCTCTGTCTCTCTCTCTCTCTCTCTCTCTCTCTCTCTCTGTCTGTCTCTCACTCGCTCTGTCTCTCTCACTCGCTCTGTCTCTCTCACTCGCTCTGTCTCTCTCACTCCGTGTCTCTCTCTCACTCCGTGTCTCTCTCTCACCGTCTCTGCCTGCGTCTCTCTACTCACCAATGGCGTAGACATGAGGAGGGAGAGTGCCCAGTGAGCGGCCCCGGTACTGCTTGATGGTCTCTGGTGCGTACAGCTTGGGGATGTCCACGTACGGGTTCACCGCTATCAGGATGTTAGCCACATACGTCTGAGTGAGGGGAGATGGAGTGAGACAATTAGATATCGATGCACTACTATGACGTTTAGAGTTTGATCAATCAAAATACTATGATGTAGTCCTTTGTTCAATTAAATGTATTCAAGATCTTTTGTCATCACCACTGTTTAAGGTGTCACATAATGGCAATTTCTATGTGAAAACCTAAATTATGAATTAAGAATTATTTATTGATTTTTTTTCTTGTACTTTCAAGTGTAATTGGTCCATAGAGTTGATTCTGATTTTGTTATTTGCTTCCATCCCCATTTTATAAAATACAATCAATGATCACAACAAAAGGGGCGATGAACAAGACCAGGTGTTGTCGAGTTCACCACTTCTAGAACTAGAACGGTTCCTGTTCCCTTCTACATCAGCCAGAATGATGAAGCTCCTTGGATGAGGAACGACACAACTTTCAAGCTTCGACAAGTCCAGTTGCTTCCCACTAAACTCTTTAGAGAAGGAAATCGTTCTACTGCCATCCCCTCTGGAGAGACATGGATGAAGTCTCAGTTGCTGTCTGATAACAGCAGGGGGCAGTCTTGGGGCCACTTTAGGATTCCCCTGCAGATACATCCTGCACACCAGCTGGCAAGCTGATCCCATGGGACACAGCAAGCAGATGAGGGGGGCTGGGGCCTGTGTCATCACCTCAAAAGCCCTAATTAAGACCAGACCAAACCAGTGTGCGTGTGTGTGTGTGCGTGTGTGCGTGTGTGTGTGTGTGTGTGTGTGTGTGTGTGTGTGTGTGTGTGTGTGTGTGTGTGTGTGTGTGTGTGTGTGTGTGTGCGTGTGTGTGCGTGTGTGTGTGTGTGTGTGTGTGTGTTGGTATGAGGGCTTGTGTGTAGGTGTGTGGGTGGACAGGATAGAGTAGTGACCCTGGGGTCGATCCATGGCGTCACGTTAGAGAGGGAGGTGGGATGGGAGGAGTTTAGGGGGGTTGGGCAAGACAAAAAGGATGGGTGGGGATGGGGGGTCAGACGGTGAGCTGAAAAATGGTGATGGAAAGCAGCAAGGAGGCAAGCCCGCCCCCCAGCAGTCGATAAGGGGAGGGACCCTGGAGGTATTGGAAGTGCGACACCCCACCCAGACAATGGTGGTGCCTTCACAGCCCAGTACATGGAGGAGTGGGGGCAAAACAGACAGTAGAAACAAAGAGAGGAAGAAGGCACAAGGGAGGAGTGAGAGGAAGAGAAGGAGAGAGTGGGTGGGGGGGGAGAGAGGGGAAAAGGAAAGAGATGGAAGAGGCTTGAGGATGACAAGCGGGTGGGAGGGAGATGGTGCATATGCAGAGTAGAGACAACGTCTGATTATCCTGGTGTGAACCTGACTGGAGCTAAAATAAAAGCCCTCATCTTAATAGTAGTAGTAGTAGTAGCTTTATTGTCCCCCATGGGGGAAATTTCTTCTAGTGAGAGGTGCGTAAGACATGAAAACAAACACAATACAGTCAGATTACCAAGCACATTTACCCCAAGCAACACATTCCCCCATAACACAGACAAGACATTGGACAAAAACAGATGTCATCCATCAACAGTGGTCAGTCCCAGTTAACCCCATAGCGTGGATAAAGCATGGGAGGATGTGCAAGCAGCAAATAAATAAATAGATAAGCAAAACCAGATATAATAGTGCAGATGAGCTACTAGGAAACCAGATATAATAGTGCAGATGAGCTACTAGGAAACCCTGCTTTATGTTCGCCCTAGCCCTTATCTGTGATCTTGGGGAAGGATAGAACACCAGGCTTGTACGAAATTCTGAATTGAAAGAATTTTCATTCAAAGTAATTGCATTATACGGACACTAGGTGGTGGTGTTCTATGTACTTTCAATGGGTGGTGTATTAAATTCAAAGAAATTCAAGGTAATGACGCCACCCAGTGTTCGTATTAAGGCATTACTTTGAATTGAAATTCATTCAATTCGGAATTTCGTACAAGCCTGTAGAACACACATTTAAAGGTAGTCACATAAAGTCGTAAGCAGCTGGACTTCTTATTCAGAGCTCGAGGACGTTTCAACTTCCACCATCCAGACGGCTTCTTTGGTTGTTATATTTACGATACAGGCAATGTGGCACCAAAATGCACAACTATAACGGTATTGGAGGCATTAATTCCAGTTTTAGACCTCAAAACCACACTGTATACTTGACCAAACCATTTGCTGACTAGCCATAATAAACACAAGTTATCAGCATTTTCATTAATTCAGTATAAGTGCAGTGGCTAAAGGAAATCATATAAGACTGAAATTGACACCATTTGGGACTCAGTGCCCAATATGGATGCATTAGAGATAGCTCAGCGACTTACATAGATTTTGTCTTTACTGTAGCGAACACGGACATTATTCAGGAGTGTGGCTTCATTCAAGTACATCAGAGAACCTGGAGAAAAAATACATGAAGAGAATATATTTTAAAAATGGAATTACATTTGGATGAAATAATCAAACAATTAGGGCTGTAACAATACACTCAACTCGCATTTTGGTTCGTATCACGATTTTTGACCTACGGTTCGATACAGCCCACGATTTCACATTTTCTAACATAGAATAAAATTATGAATAAAAACTATGATAGACTATATGTAGAATAGGTGGAGGCTACGAATAGTTTTAAAACGTTGAAATATAATAATAATGATGATGATTTGAAGCTTGGAAGTACTATCACTTCATATCATGTGGTTGTTTTCTGGCCTGATGGGTAACACAAATTTGAAAGGGCATATCACGATACTGCCTCCTTGTATCACGATACAGTACCATGACTCTTGTGTATCACGATTTCTCGGTTCGATACGATATCGCTACAGCCCTGAAAATAATGAAAATAAAATGTGGACACATGTTTCCAGTTGCAGAATAGAGTTTGTATTCATGCATGTATTCATGGCGTGACAAGACTCACAGTTGTCCTCCACATGCTTGTTGGGGTCATCCTCGGCTGGGAACACCTGGTTAACTGGAGCCAGAAAGGTCTGGAACATACAAAAGCATGAAAACACTTGTTAACATTCAGCTAACCACATATATTTTGTTCAACATACTGAGAAATCAAGAAGACGTGTCATGGTACAGTCAGAACTGGCCATTAAGTATGAAACGTGATCATTTTAGTTCTGTACAATAAAAGCCTCTTAGGCCAAAACATTAGTGAACTAAAGCATAGCTTATTGAAGTTCTGAGTGTGTCCTGGCACTTTTTCTATATTAAATGCACCCTTGGATCACTGTGTGCATCTCAAAAGGTGTGCATTTCCAATCTAAAGTCAAGAAACAAACAAAAAAAATGGAATGGCACCACATAGTGCAGAGTCATTGAGAGAGACACATTAAAACTCACATTTAAATATAAAACCTAAAAACAAGCTTGATCTTGTGTTTACAAAAAAAAGTACACAAATTATTGCTCCCAAGATTCACTGAACTCAACAGTGAGAGAAAGGACACACATCACCAATAAAAACAATTTAAAAGTGTCACACGTGCAGTGTTTTTAAAGGCCATCTCTCGTGGGTTGCTGTATTATAAGTAGAGACCCTAGTGGCCAATTATGCTTCAGCTCAGTGAAAGAGGTCCCTGGGGGTGCTGGGGGTTTGGGCGTGAGGGTGAAGGAAGGGGGGTTCAAATCTATTCAACATCTCTCCACATGAATAATTCTACACACAGCGGACACCAGAGGTGTGTGTGTGTCTATGAGAATGTTGTTTGGCGTGCAAGTGTGTGTTTCCAGTGTGCCTGTGTGCCTGTGTGTGTGTGCGTGTGTGCGCGTGTGTGCGTGTGTGTGTGTGTGCGTGTGTGTGTGTGTGCGCGCGTGCGTGCGTGCGTGTGTGCGTGTGTGCGTGTGTGTGTGTGTTCGTCTTTGTGTGCGCGCTACACGCACACGCTACTAGTTAAATGAAGTCTGTTTTTCAAAGTACAACAACTCTGTCGGTCAGTTGCCCAAGAGGCTGAAGCAGCTGGGTGCTACTCCGAGGCTGGGCCTTGAACTTGGGCTTCCCTCCCTCCCTCTCCTCTCCCCTCCTCTCTCCTCCACACCTCCCCAACGAGAGGTGGTGGAACTGTGCTATATGCATTATTCACCTAGTCCATCAGCTGTCCAGCAGCAGAAAAGTGATCCAACACCACCCACAGAGAGAGAGAGAGAGAGAGAGAGAGAGAGAGAGAGAGAGAGAGAGAGAGAGAGAGAGAGAGAGAGAGGCAGAGAGGCAGAGAGAGAGAGAGAGAGAGAGAGAGAGGCAGAGGCAGAGAGAGAGAGAGGCAGACACGAGAGAGAGGCAGACAGAGAGAGAGAGAGGCAGACAGAGAGAGAGGGAGAGAGAGAGAGAGAGAGAGAGAGAGAGAGAGAGAGAGAGAGAGAGAAACATTGCGACAAAGAGAAGAAGAGGAAGAGGAGGAGGATATTTGAAGATACTTTGACATGGTTGTACTTTGTGATTTGGTCACAGCAGGAATTGTGGGTGGCTGACATGCTCTCTCTCTCTCTCTCTCTCTCTCTGTGTGCATGTGTGTTTAGCATGGCACTGGCAGCCATTCCACATAGCCCAGTGCTGCCTGCCTGTCAGCATTCTTGTGAAGAAAAGTAATAATATGCCTTTCCCCTTGAATCTTTCTCTCTGCCAAGCTCCCTGCCATCCTCTGTCTCTTTTTGCATGTTTACACCTCAATCTTCCTCTCCATCATTTCAACCTTCTTTCTCTTCTTCTGTCTAACGGTCTCTTCAATCCACATGTACAGTGTATATTCTCTCTCTCTCTCTCTCTCTCTCTCTCTCTCTCTCTCTCTCTCTCTCTCTCTCTCTCTCTCTCTCTCTCTCTCTCTCTCTCTCTCTCTCTCTCTCTCTCTCTCTCTCTCTCTCTCTCTCTCTCTCTCTCTCTCTCTCTCTCTCTCTCTCTCTCTCTCTCTCTCTCTCTCTCTCTCTCTCTCTCTCTCTCTCTCTCTCTCTCCTTTTTGGCCAGAGGGAACCTGAGAGGCGGCTACTTGAAAGCCTGTGTCACATGGCCCTAATTTGAAGCGTTACAGTTATGGAGGATTCTGTACTACTCGGACCATCTAACTTAGGCCTCCTCCAAACTACCGCACATTAAAGACAGCAACGTCTCAAACATCCAACGCACAGGAAAGCAGAGGAGGTTACGAGTTTTTTTTAAGTATACGGAAACCCCCGCCCCCAATACCTCAATCTTTCCCTCTTTCCTCCCCCTCTCTTTCCTCCCTTTTCTCTCCCTCTTGTGACTGAGCACATCAATAATATACATCTGCTCCCGTCATAACAACCAGTAGCCCTGTGTCGTATAGTATTTCAAATCAATACACAGAAATTATGCTGGCTGAGCCTGTGTGACAACAAGTCGACCGCAAGGTTAAGAACCCCCTAGCGGTCCCCCTGCTTATAAACACGTCCCACAGATAATGTGGTGTTGCTCACTGCTCCCCTAATCACAAACATCTGTTACATGCAACCTTGTTACAGTTCAGTGTTTTGCCAACCGCACTCCCATCTCCCTTTTCCCAATAACGGCCTCAGCCCCAAGCATTCTGTACAAGAGCCTCCAGTTTGGGCCATCAACTGGAACACTGAGTAGGGAGAGATGGCGAAAGAAAGAAAGAAAGAAAGAAAGAAAGAAAGAAAGAAAGAAAGAAAGAAAGAAAGAAAGAAAGACAAAGAAAGCGCGAGAGAGAGAGAGAGAGAGAGAGAGAGAGAGAGAGAGAGAGAGAGAGAGAGGGAGAGAGGGAGAGAGGGAGAGAGAGATTTCAAGAGAAAGATGGAATAGGAAAAGGAAGAAAGCTGGAAAAAGAATGAAAGAGCAAAAAAAAGAGAGAAAGAAAGGAACAGAGAACAGGAGTGTGAGCGTGTATTTTGTTGGCTGTGTGACCTCTGTGGATGTAGGTCAGATAAGACCCTGTGGCTCTACTGGCTGACTCTATAGTATATCCTGCTGCAGCCACAGAGGAGCACTGTACCAGAGATACTCATGAACGGCGTGACGTTTTCCATGTGCGTTACGCCCATTTATGGGGGAAAACAACCCATACAAGTCAATTGGTAATGTTGGCGTTCAATAAACGAAAGATACGGACCTGTAGACAAGCGTTGTTCACGCGCAACATGCCGAAAACGTGTTGTGTTGCCGGCTGTTCAAATAATATAGCCAAACAGCCGTGGCTGAAGCATGGAATCTGTTCATTTAGGTTAGCCGATGTAGCATGTAAGTCAATGAGACATTCGGTTTGTTTTCACCCATAAAGGGGCGTAACGCAAATTTAAGAGCAAAGTACCCGGATGGCCGTTCATGAGTATATTCCAACATAATAGGTTGCTATGGGCACCTAACATGACCAGGTTCCGGTCTGCCTAAAGGAGCGCGTCATAATGCTCCTAGCATGGAATAGAACAGTCCTTAGGTCTGCCTAGGTCTGCCTAAAGGGGGATTTCCCCCCCCTCCCCCTTGCAATAATAGAACCGGAAACAATGGGCCAATGGAACCTCTCTCTCTCTACTCTCTCTGACTGTACGCTTCTCTCCTCCACTGCCTCCAGGGAGACACTGGGGGGTCAGAGGTCACGGAAGGGAGCTGTGTGGAGAGTTCTAGAACTCCAGAGCATGTTCCCACGCGGATGCCAGGTGACTGGCCGGTGGTGCTACGGTACCCCTGGAGGACTTTGATGATGTATTGCCGCATTCAGCATGAGCAGTAACTTTTTTTACCACATGCTCCATTAATCCTGGGTAGCTACTGTGCTACACGCAGCATGACAGGCAGCATAAGGCTGAAGTCATGTTTTCAAATCAGATCACTGGTGACCACAGTGCAATCGTATATTTCACAGTGCTACGTATATCTGTGACCTCTGAAGATCTGCCAAAAGAAGGAAGCGCTGACAGAGATGATATGGAACTAAAAGTATAGCTGTAATGGAATAAAAACATGTTGACCTTCAAGAAGCACCGACCATTACTGACATTGGATTCCTTATCTGAAGCTACTGTTCAACTTTAGGAGGTTATGCGTCTTTCATTGCTAAATGTTTTAATGCTTTGGGTTTTTTTTTTTCCAGAAAGGATCTGTCTCCCTTCAGTCATCAGAAACGACAGCTAACTGCTTGGGCGTCTCAAGGTGATATCTGTGAAAACATTTTGAGCCATGTTGCCAGGCAACAATGTGAGAGGCTGCTGATGCTGTGACTCAGTAATAGTGACAAGTTGCCTATTGATAATATTAGGTCTGTAGATTTATTTATTTTTTCAAAAAGTGTAGCGTCGGTATTAAGTGCCTTAACATCTGGTAGTGAGACTGACTGACAGTGAGTAAACACATGGTCAAAAGCTATTCCGAATTGCTGACAAAAAAATGCCTTCTGTTTAATAAAGATCTTGCAATACATTTCAGGCAAGTAACCTTTTTCCTGAATGTCCTCAAATGCCATTATAGAGGAGCACTTGCTTTTGCCTTACTACAGTTAAGCTAAAAAAAAAAAATGAAACCATTTGTGCCTTAATGTACAAGCACACAAGCTCTGAATCAGGACTGGGTGTTTGGAAACCGTGATGGAATTTTAACACACCAGTGCATATTTCCAGGTGGACATGGAATGTGTTTTCCAGCACTGACAGGGAGAGGGTCCAGAATGAGCATGGCAGGCACACTGGTGCCAGACACTCTGGTGCCAGCGCAGCCCACCACGACATGCCAGAAAAAAAATGACAAAAGGGAAAGGTCCAAAGTAACATTTTCAAACTACTCCCACACAACTAAATGGGCATAGCCTACCTACGCACAGGCCCATCAATTGGCAGGAAGAAAAAGACGCATGAGTTGGTGTTGTTGATGAGGATATGGCTTGAGGGCACATGATTACATTATTACAATTCCCATTACTGTGAGAAAAGGGTGAAAGGGACATCCAGGGGCGGGAGGTGAAATATTATGGAAACGTAAAGCTGCATTTAATTACAAGAAAACCGTAAAAAAAAATACTGAAGATTACTTGGGAATGTACACAATATACCGTGCATCAGCAATGGCAAAAAACTTATTGTGCACAATTTATTTTGATTCCCTAAACTGGCCTACTTGAGACAGACAGAGCTTTGGCATGGCCACTAACCCTAAATTAAAGGGACACTGTGCAGGAAATGGTCAAAAAAGGTACTGCAACTATGCTGCTTATTGAAATTGGGTTGCCTATTGCCAAATTTGATATTTACATGAAAGTTTACTAAGTATTAAACAAATATTTTCTAGTATGGTCCAAGTACAGTCATTTTTGCAGCTAAAAATGGCTATTTTTGGAAATTCAAAATGGCGGACCGTGGAGAAGATCCCCCTTTTCATGTATGAAAAGTGCAATTTTTCCAGTCATAATGAATACTTAGAATTTGATGCTGGTGGTAAGTATTCATGAAAAAGGTAACATTAGTGAATGGGCAGCATGAATTCTGGAAATAAACGACTAAAAATCTCACACAGTGTCCCTTTAACAAGCCATTATACAGTGAGGAGAATAAGTATTTGATCCCTTGCTGATGTTGTTGGTTTGCCCACTAATAAAGACATGATCAGTCTTTAATGTTAATGATAATATGTATTCTAATATGGAGAGACAGAATATCAAAAAGAAAATCCAGAAATTAACTCTAAAGAATATATAATAACTGATTTATATTTAATTGAGGGAATTAAGTATTTGATCCCCTGCCAACCATTAAAAGTTCTGATCCCGCAGATCAAATGGCACTTCCAATCAACTTGTTATCTGAATTGAACACACCTGTTAACACATTGAGTACCGACGACGTAATAATGCGTTTTTCACGCCCATGCGTTGTATACCAAAAGGTAAAAATACGTTTTTGCATTTAAATATCATATTTTGAATCTACACCCTTCAATGGACAATATATGTGATTTTGGTAGCTCTGTGATGGACATAAATGACAACATTTGCAGTCAAAAGTTGTTTGATTGTTATGATGTTTGAGTGTTATGATTTGGATATTTTAATTTAACTTACCAAGATGTCTGGATGCCAACCCATGTCGCCTATCGCGCTGCCTGCATTGATTTCCCTAGTACGGTCACTGTAGCATGTGTTGTCTCTGACTTCACGCAATAGGTAAACACCATTGTATATCGTGCCTGGAGTATCTTGAACTTTCTGGACTTGCTAGACCTTTACCAGATCCTTGGATCCAAATGGCACCCGAGATGTGATTGGAGTAATGCGCTCCGATTTGGACGTTTGATCGCCAAAAAGATAAGTTTCTGTGTCTTCCTGTATGTGAGAAGCCAGAAGCTAGCATGGCTACATATCATATGGATCGGATGGGCTAGGCTACATATAAGCATCATATCATTTGGATTTGTTGTCAATGTTGGGCTATTATTTCGGGAGTCATCGGGAGCTATTTTACCAAATGTCTCACCCTCTGCATGTGTGCAAAGAGTTTGTGTTCAGTCCACGTGAAAAACGGGGATTTCAAAGGGCATCGATTGCCGGTGTCGTAGTGTGACAGAACAGGAGGTGTGCTGCCGTATTCGTGAATCGTGCTATGTTGTTGTTTCCCTAGTACGATCGGTAGCGTGTATTGTGTCTGACTTCACACAATAGGTAAACACAGAGACCATTGTATACCGTGCCAGGAGTATCTTAAACTTTCTGGGCTTGCTACCTAGACCTTTACCAGATCATTGGATCAAAATGGCACCCGAATTGTAATTGGAGTAATGCGCTCCGATTTGGAAGTTTGATCGCCAACCAGATACGTTTATTTGATTATTCACCCCCATGTTGAACTGTCTTCCTGTATGTGAAAAGCCAGAAGCTAGCATAGATGGCTACATATGGATCGGATGGGCTACATCTAAGCATCATATCATTGGGATTTGTTGTCAATGTTGGGCTATTATTTCGGGAGTCATCGGGAACTATTTTAGCAAATGTCCGACCTTCTGCATGTGTGCAAAGAGTTTGTGTTCAGTCTGTGTGAAAAACGTGGATTTCGAAGGGCATTGATTGCCGGTGTCGTAGTGGTATAGAGCAGGAGGTGTGTCTTGACGAGCAGGAAGATGCGTGTCAGAGCTAACCTTGCACCAAATTGTGATTAAAACCAACTCGTCCCCTTTCAAACTCGTCACATTCTGAGGAAGCGAACCCTTCACAAAAACCTCAATATCTCTGATTGTAGCTGAATTCCATGGATACCCGCTTCGGTTTAGCGTGGGTTTACTCGGCAATAAATGCTCGTAGAGACACACAGTTTTCACCTACTAAGAGGGCAGCGTCGCCACTTTCAAACGAGTCATAACATATTTCAGTGGCCCTATCACATAATACGCTGTGAGTCTACAAAAAACGTCAAAAAAGGGCTTAGAACGCTGGTATTCTACGACATAATTCCGTGAGCACCGCCGGTTTTCAATGTGTTAATAGTAACCTGCACAAAAGACACATTGAATCTGCAGAATCAGTCCATAGAATCAGTCAATCAATCAAACTAAACTCGCCAACATGGGACAGACCAAATAGCTGTCAAAGGATGTCAGGGACAAGATTTTAGAACTCAACAAGGCTGAAATGGGCTCCTGGATATTAAAGAGCAAACTGTTGCTGCATTTCTTCCCAATTTTAGGACATACAAAATGATCATCAATCATCAATCTTAGGCCTGCCTCTGGTTCCATACAAGATTTGACCTTGTGGGAATTTAATAACCAGAAAAAAGGAGATAAAGCACCTTAAAACTGTATGGGAGGAGCTAGGAAATGATCTCCAGGCAGCTGGGACCTTAATCACTAAGAAAACTATTGGAAACACTTGATGCCACAGCGGATTAAAATCCTGCAGTGCATGTATGGTACCCCGGCTTCAGAAGGAACCTGTTCAGGCTCACCTGAGGTTTGCCAATGAACATCAAACTGGATTTGGATATGATTGGGAGGTGCTGGAATCAGATGAGACCAAAATCAAACTGTTTGGCATTAACACAACTCGATGTGTTTGGAGGAAGAAAAATGCTGCCTATGATCCCAAGAACAACACCTTCTCCAACATCATCAATGAAAGTGATAGCATTATGTTTTGAGGTTGTTTGTCTGGCCAAGACACAGGACAACTTCTCATTGTCAAGAAATGGATGGAGGGAGACATGTAAACGTACAATGCTGCATGCCAACCTCTTTCCCACCACCACTAGACTGAAGGTGGGTCATGGATTGGCCTCCCAATATGATAATAATCCATAACATACAGCCCAAGCAACGAAGGAGTAGCTCAAGTACAAGCACATTAAGGTCATGAAGTGGCCTAGACAGTTTCCAAACATTAACCCTATAATAATCCTGTGAAGGGAACAGAAGCTCCCATTTGGCAAGCTACAGTCATACAACTTAAGTGATTTAGAGATGATCTGCAAAGAAAAGTGGACAAAAATCCTTTCTAATATATCCACAAACATTGTCATTAACTGAAAGAAACATCTGACCTCTGTATGAGAAAACAAGGGCTTTGCCACCAAGTATTTTGTCTTCTTTGACTAGATGGGTCAAATACTTATTTTCCTCAATGGAATACAAATCAATTAAAATATATTCTTCAAAGTTATTTTCTGGATTTTCTTTTTGATATTCTGTCTCTCTATATTAGAATACATTTTATCATTACCTCCGCCAGGAGGTTATGTGATCGCCCGATTTCTGTGTTATCATGTCTGTCCGTCTGTCCCCCCGTCGCTCTGTTCGTTCGCTGCTATTTCGTGGCCTGCCACAAGGTGGCCGAGGTGAATTGAGCAATGACAGGGCGCGCCTGTGAGGTGGATTGATGGACAGTGACCACACAGCCAGAATGTATTACGCGCGGATGTGCTGTGCCTACATGGCTGCGTAGCCAATAGCACACCAAATGATAGGCCTATATAATAGCCGATATCATGCCGACAATATGGCACACGTCGCAGAGTTTATTGTTATCCGAGTGTTTGCCCTGTCAAACAAATCAGCGTTCGCGGAGTGAATTGCTCTCCGACTGTTTCCCTGAAGTTTACGAAGGTTGGAGTTAACAACGGCAAACAGTGTTTAACAGTCAACAGACAGCGCCAAGGAGGGAAAGGTACCCAGTTCTCTACATGAAAGGTTAAATGAAGTTGTGTGGCGACAGTCTCCTCAAAGCCAAACAGAATGCACTGCGCGCGGATTTGCTGTGCCTGCATGGCTGAAGCCATAGGTGCGTATAGTCAATAAATAGCACCCAAACATAATGTAAATATGTAGGCTAAGGCATGCATATCGTCACAACTTTCGCGGAGTTAATTGTTCTCCGAGTGTTTTCCATGTCAACCAAATCAGCTTTCTCTCGCCTGTTGAAGTTTGTAGCCCACGGAGGGAGGGAAAAATAGCCTAATAACGGTGAACAGTGTTGGCAACCAATGATGAACAGACAGCGCCAATGAGGGAACGGTATGCAGTTCACTACATTTAAGGTTAATCAAAGCTTGTGTTTGACAGTGATACCAAATCGTTCTCAAAGGCCAAGGTGCCCCCGTAGTCATATCATTCACTCTAGGCTATATTATGGATTGATATTAATAGCTGCGCTAAATATTGTGGCAAAACAATTATGTGATGAAAGCCATAATGCTTCCAATCATCAAAATGTTTATAACAACACAATTAATGAACAATGACACCAGGCTACAGTATAGCGATGGGATACAATAGGCCTATTTTCCAAATTAGGGCCTAGCCTATGGCATGACCAATCACATTTGCCAATCACACAATGGCAGGTGAACTAATATGAGAGACTTTTTTTTAACATCTTTTTTATATCTGAATGTTTAATGTGAAATAATCTATTTATTTATTTTTGTATGCTACTAGACACCTAGGCCTACATTTCCTTCGGGATTAGGCGTAATACATGTTACTCTACTCTACTCTACTCTACTCTACTCTACCAAAGCTAACCAGGTGAAGCCTTAGCTAATAAAAGAGACACATCATTTGGTTAAAATTGAATGTTCACTTCTCTGAACACTGTACGCCTAGCCTATAAATAGCTTAGGCATGCATGGATTACACCACGACATGTCACAAATATTACAACCAAATTCAGCTTCCTTGGCGGAGGTTTGCACTCTCTGGGTGCATTTCTAGTTAATATTATAGA
Source organism: Engraulis encrasicolus (assembly GCF_034702125.1). Classification (NCBI taxonomy): domain Eukaryota; kingdom Metazoa; phylum Chordata; class Actinopteri; order Clupeiformes; family Engraulidae; genus Engraulis; species Engraulis encrasicolus. The sequence goes on along the minus strand of NC_085874.1, from coordinate 18,816,964 downwards.
ATGATCATGTCTTTATTAGTGGGCAAACCAACAAAATCAGCAAGGGATCAAATACTTATTCTCCTCACTGTATATAGGACGTAATGACATTAAATTTGACTTGGCAGAAGCAATTTACACAAGAGGACATAAATAAGTGTAGGATTTTAATGTGTGTGGAGTGTGGTGGGTCAGAAAGAAGCTATACCTGAACCTGCCATTTTAGTCTGCATGCTCCCAAAACACCTCCAGGATGAGAGGTGAAGGACTGTATTGCCTTACATTTTAAATACAGTAATATTGTTGTTTTAGGGGTTACAGTAACAGTAACATGTCATTCCAGCTTTTGAGTAACTTGCCCAACACTGATGGAGAGGTCAGTGCAGCCAGGGCACAGGGAAGTTTTGGTTTATGAGTGAGTGAGTGAGTGAGTGAGTGTTAGATTTGTAGTGAAGAGAAGCACTCTGTAAAAAATCTTCACAAGCTTCTTAACGGTCAGTGATTAGTTTTCAACTAACAGACTATGGGGGTGAAATGAGGGTCTCTGGTGCTTCTGAGGGCAGCGGCAGAGTCAAGAGGCCATGCTAGCACGCACAGCACAGTATTTGACCACAAGACTGTAATAGGCATGTCTGCTCAATCTTAAGCTTAACTTTGACCACAATTTGTTTGCCTGTTTGTTTTCAATATGCAGACAAATATGGCTGCACGATTATGGAAAAAATCATAATCATGATTATTTGGGTCAAAATCATAATCACGATTATTAAATCACGATTAGTGTTTTTTATATTATAACATTTTAATTATAACAAAATGAAATATAACCAAGAATGACTTATACACGGGATGAGCAAAATAAAATGAATTGTAATAATAATGTAAAAAGCAATAGCATGGAACTTAGGTGAACAGATTTCTGGCCGGAAAAGCCAGCCTGTCAGTATGTTCTGGCTTCAAGGACGGCCTCGAAGTTAGGTCACTATTGCCACGATTAAATATCGATCGAAATAAAGATTTCGATCTCACGATTATATCACTATCTTCGATAAATTATGCAGCCCTACACACAGAGGGAGATTTGGATCATGTGATCATGGGAGGGCTGAAAGCAATGATGTCAAACTTTAAACATCAAGTTAAGAGTATGCAATGCTGCATTAACAAAGTGATAGGTTGACATCAGGCCCAATAGAGTGTAAATCCACATGTTACTACTGTACTACCCCATCCCTCTTCCCCAACAGGAAGATGACGTACATGTATGCCTATTGGGAAGCAGCCAGAGTCTTGGAAAACGTCTGGTCCACCACAGTCGAGGGTGACGGCAGGCTAGGCGATAGCAGCGGGCCTGGGCCAAGTGATATGCACGCAGACAGTCCAGCATTGTGCCAGTCAGTGTGCGGAGAGAGAGAGAGAGAGAGAGAGAGAGAGAGAGAGAGAGAGAGAGAGAGAGAGGGCGGGGGGGACGGAGAGGTGTCACACTCCTTCATTGATGCCCACCATGGCTGGGCTAGCTCGCTCAGTTGGCAAACCACACTGTGTGTGTGTTTGTGTGTGTGTGTGTGTGTGTGTGTGTGTGTGTGTGTGTGTGTGTGTGTGTGTGTGTGTGTGTGTGTGTGTGTGTGTCCACAGGGTACTGGCACAAACGGGGCAGCAGGGAACAGACTGGCCCATTGTGCCCCCTCGAGTACCCCCCGTGAGCAGGCCACATGAGACACATCCGTCATCCACCAGCAGGCCGACAGTGACGAGCAGTTGGCTAACCCCCTTTCAGTGTCACATACAGTATATGGGAGGCCATTCCAACATTTGCTTTTAAAACACTAATAAATACTCTATTGTCCAACTTGAAATAATTGATCTAAAATCGTTTCAATGGCTCAGTAACGTTTAACGGGCTGCAATCCAAGAAAAGCACCACAGTAGTGTGGTCCAACATCATTGTCCTATATACATGTGTTTATAGATGTACAGCATATCCGTATATATATATTATTTTTTTAAGGGCTTTTGCCTTTATTTTTGACAGGATAGTGGAGGAGAGACAGGAAACGAATGGGGAGAGAGACTGGGATCTGCAAATGACACGGGCGGGAATCGAGCCCGGGTCACCGGCGTACTAACCCAGTGTACACCAATGAGTCAGATATTTGATCTGCCTAACTTGGCAGTATTAGTGGCTCGGCCAGTATTGGTGATCTTTTCCATAACAAAGGAGGAAACGGGATCACTTGATAAGATTCTTAGGGGAAAACCCTCGATCATTGGGCACTCCTTTGGCTCACAACATTTCCCGGTGAAGCTCCAAATACGGAAGGCATTCTCTCTGGCCACTCATCCTCAGTCTACCTAACCCTTTGACACTAGTATGAACCGAGCTCAGGCGTGAGCTACTATGAGCTCTAGGCAGCTTAAGCATGCCTGACACGGAGGACCTCTTACACCTCAACAGATGCCCATAGACAGAAAGAGAGGGAGAGAGAGAGAGGGAGAGAGAGAGAGGGAGAGAGAGAGAGAGAGAGAGAGAGAGAGAGAGAGAGAGAGAGAGAGAGAGAGGATAAGATGAACGAGATCAGCTCTAAGAACCTGCCACTGCTAGTTAGCTCGTTGGGTTGGTTGTAGAGCATGTTGCTGTGTGTGTGTGTGTGTGTGTGTGTGTGTGTGTTGTATCTGTGCTTAAGGGGCCAATAGGATTAGAGCAAGGTCGGCGTGGCCGCTCACCTTTCCCTTCTGCTTCAGGGGCTCGATGGTCAGGCTGTCTGCCCCGATGTCCACGATGGAGCCCAGTTGGAACCCCTCCAACGGGTGGGGAGCCCACACCGGCTTCCCATCCTCCATGGCACAGCACTACAGACTCTGGGGAGAGACGCAGAGCACACAGGGATTAATATACAGATGATGGCAGAATTAAACAAATAATGAAGTAATATGGTAGGCCTAGGTTAAAGGTCGCACATCCAAATGTCTGACCTGGGAGCAAGACAAACAAATAAAACCAGATTAAAAGAGAAATGTCTGCTTCAAACTGGATTTTATTGCACTTTTTTTCTGTGACGTTTTGGGCAAAACGGCTGAGATCTGAAGAAGGGTTTTCACCCGAAAAGTAACCGTGGTTAGAGAGTTGGTCTTTCAATCTAGGGGTTGCAGGTTCAAATCCCCCCTGACCTCTCCCTACATCTCCATCCATGGCTGAAGTGCCCTTGAGCAAGGCACCTAACCTGAAAATAATAACAAGTGCAATGTAATGTAATATTTAAAAAAATAAATAATGGGAGCCAAAATCCTGGTCGAAACTGACTTTTCTCTTTTTTACAGACTAAACAAATAAACAAACAAATAAATGAACAAACGCAGGGATGGGATTACTAAGTGTGTTTAAAGGTCAAGGTTAAGCAAGGTCAAGGTCACAAGGCCACAGGTCAAGGAACTTTCATTCTGGGTGCAGAAAGAAGTGACTTCTTGACAATTGCTCAAAACATTCCACAGATCAATACCTAACCTCTGTAAAGTTGTCAGGCTAGGTTACTTTCTCAAACCAAAGAGTTACCATATTTATCATGCAAAAAAAGTCCCAACTCCTTGGCTCTGAAAGCTGTTTGGCATAGTTCTTAAAACTAAACAATATTTAACTGTTGACCAACCATCGTACTCCGTCTCAGCTCTAGGGTTGTCGAGAGCAAAACATCAGTGACGAAGTGTATGCGCGACGATGTATAGAAGTAAACACGCTTTCATCTCTGCAAGTAATCAGTAAGCAGGCAGAGCAAATCCCCACAGACTAATGATCTAGTGAGGCCTCCAATTATGGAGCCGGGGAGCCCAGGGAGGGACCGGGCGGCTGACTGACCCTGTTAGCAGGGCTGCTGACAGCTTTTGCAGGACTCGAGATCAAGTCATTTGAAAGGGCCCCCACTCTAATACACACAATGTAATGAGGAGCAAATTTTGGGCCCTTTCTCTCCCTGGGCCCGGGACAACTGACCCCTTTGACCCCTTATGTGTGTGTGTACGTATCGTACACACACACATACATTGGTGCACACACACAATCTCCTTGCCCCCTTCCTTGCTCCATGGTCCACTGAACATTTATTCTAAGCACACAGACACACACCTTAGTTCTGAACTGACACAAACATACTGTACTGTGCGCTTCAACACACGCACGCACGCACGCACGCACGCTGCCTGTGAAGAAGTGTTCCGACTTTGTTTAAACACTTCACAAAACACACACACACACACCAGACAGGCGAAAACAATCCTACGTTCTGACAAGCACCAGCAATATGATTAAAATCAGAAATCAACATCAACACAGTAAGGACACAGGAAGTGAGGCCCGAGGGCAAATCACGATGCTTTTCCTGTGTGCAAACAAAAAAATTGCACTTCAGTTTTGCTTCAGACTGAAAAGCCCTGGGCCTGTTCTTTTTTGGCTCTCTTGTCTTCCGCTGTGCTGTTCTCATTCGTCTACATTCTGCAGCCCCAGAAACTGTTACCAGGGCTCTGGGGTAAAAAAAATAAAATGCTCGCCGCTGACTGACTGCCCAGTATGCTTACTGCTGGCCACAGCCAGGCAGACATTCCCCTCTGTGTGCCCACAGGCTCGCTAACAAACAAACGCCAGAAAGTGTGTCCTTCACAGGCCACTGTAGTAGCAGCTCTCGCCCACCCCCATGAGACATCAACAATGACAAAAAAAGAGAGAAAAAAAAACGTTCTCAAACTTTGGCCGGTTCCCAGATAACGACTCCCGAAGTTCAAGGGCGACGACTTTCAGCTCCCAATTATCAATTATTCAGGTCATGCTTTGGGGAATCGCTTTCTACGCAAACACAATGGCTTCTCTCTACCTCCCCCAGGCAACTGGGAGAGCCATGGGGAGCTCTCTTTCTCTCTCTCTCTCTCTTTTTTTCTCTCTCTTTGCTCATCAAAATAACTTCAAGGAGCCATGCGGGACTCGGAACGACAAGATAAGTCCAGTCAAACAAACAAAGCTGGATAAGAGGCGGACAAATGGGAGGAGATATGTTTTTGCACGATGACATTAGGCAGAACTTCCTCGTGGTTAAATCGAGACTGGCCATTGATACCTTGCCAAAAGCACTCTGAAGTCAGTCTAAGGACAGCCAAGCCTTTTGTAAATGTTTACATGTACTTAGCCGACATGATCTAAGTGAAGGTGATTTAATGACTTCTGCCCCCTCTCCTCTCTCCTTCTCCACTTAATTTCTTCGAGCTTAGAAGGGCTCCTATTCAAGGATGTAGTGAGCTCATTCATTTTGTGGGGGGAAAAAAATGTCAGACCGTTTTATTAAGGACATACATTTTGCCTAAGTGACCTTGATGTCTGGCTACATTTTCTAATAGGATGGTGTCCTCAGTAAGTCTCCCATTGCTCCCCTTCAACTAGGGATGTCACGATAACAAATGTTGGACGATAAATTGGCCAAGAAATTATTGCGATAAACGATAATATTGTCTTCTCGGTCATTTTCAAAAAATATAATGACAATGGGATAAAAATGCGAATGCACCCTTTCTAATTTTGAAAGCATCGCAGCAGGGGATGCTAGATAGAGGGGTAGATAGAGAGATTGACAAGGTAGACAGTCTGAAAATTAAAAGTAAGTTACATCAACGTTTAAGCATCATTGCGCTGAGTGAAATGTGCCGATCCATATTCAGTCTAAGAGAGAGTGACGAGGAAAACAAAGAAGCATGCGATAACTTATTGTGGCAAAAAAGTTATCATACTTGTAAAAACTTATTGTACGATATATTTTATTGAATAATGTGACAGCCCTACCTTCAACTACAAAATAAATAATACATCAAGCTACATGAGGGCAGCTGTGGCCTAATGGTTAGCGAGATTGACTGCAAATCACTTGCCTGATTAACATCGACTTTCAAATCCCGTACCGAGATGTTTTGTCTGACCAAGAAGATAACAAATTAAGTTTCCCAAACAGCCTAGTTAACCAGCCCCTTTCAGTTTGCTACTGGTCAAGGCAAGAAAAGGCTGTGCCGATGTTTAAACCAAACATTTTCTTAGTCCTAACAGAACGTCTCCTTTTAACCATCTCACTGCCTTGAACACGCCTCTACAAAGGGCCGTTGGAGCTGCTCAAAGTTGATTGCTTCCCGACAACGTGGGTGGAGTTCCCGATTTCTCCGGAGCTCAGAAACGATATTTGTATTGCTCCAGGCCTAACTAGAAGCAACACCGAAGGTGTTGCGTCACTAGAGGGGCGTAGCCTGGCTTATAAATCCCTGGGTTGCAGGGTTCAAACCCAAGTCTTACCTCTCCCTACTCTGCCATCCATGGCTGAAATGCCCTTGAGCAAGGTACCTTATCCTACATTGCTCCAGGGACTGTAACCAATACCCCATCTGTAAGTCACTTTGGATAAAAAAGCCAGCTAAGTGTAATGTAATGTGATGTAATGTAATAGGGCGGTGGTAGCTCAGTAGGGCGGTGGTCGCTCAGTTGGTAGAGGAGCCGTTCGGCAACCCAAAGGTTGCAGGTTCGAGCCCCGCCTGACTCCATCGTTGTGTCCTTGAGCAAGATACTTAACCCCAAGTTGCTCCTGGTGGCAGGGTGGTACCCTGTGTGGCAGCCACGGCCACCGGTGTGTGAATGTGAGTGTGAATGGGTGAATGTGAGGCATACAATGTAAAGTGCTTTGAGTGCTCGAAGGAGTGGAAAAGCGCATATAAATGCAGTCCATTTAATACATCAAACATGGATCACAATCCTATTTGTTACTAGTGGCTGAGGTGAACAGGTACCTGCAACAACTGTGTGCTGGGCGATATTGTCACAATCCGAAATTTATATTAATGGTTTAATTTGAAGCAGATGACAGACACCCTCGTCCAGGTCACCTGGCCGGGGCTGATCAGACCAGATCAGTAAAGAAAGTAACATATGCAATGATAAAATCAGTAGAGCAAAAAGCTAGTGGTTTTCAAAGTGGGGCCCGGGGACCGCTAGGGGGCCACAGGAAGTGCTAGGGAGGCCAAGGCAGGTTGGCAGGAAAAGTATAGCACAAGCACAACAAAAAATAAGTATTTAAATAAACTGAATAATCAACGTCTAACAAAATAGAACAAAAATAAGGACCTTCCTATTATTTAAGAACAGTGTGTTACAATAATCTATTACAGTGGTTCCCAACCTATGGGTCGCGACCCAACCTATGGGTCACCAAAGATCCATGGGGGGTCGCGAAGCCCTCTTGATTTTAAGGGGTTTCATTTACCATATGTAGCCCATGTTGAATAAATGACAATTGCATAGAAGCAACATAATTTGAGTGCTACATTAAACATTTATTCTATTTTTGAACAAAGACGAATTGAGGAACAAAATGATAACTAAAATGAGTTTCGCAGGAAACAGAGCGTATCACGCGACGCCCTCTCAAGCGGGCGCTGGGTCACCAAAGCTTACAATGGTAAAAATATGGGTCCCTGGAGAAAAAGGTTGGGAACCACTGATCTATTACATCGCTGAACCTTACTGCCATTATTGTTATTATGTTATGTACAGTGGGGAACTGCCTCATGGGTCCATGGGTCCTGCCATGGTCCATGGGTCCTGTCATGGTAAAGATTGGGAACCCCTGCACAAGGCTAGATAGTACTCCTCACATCCAAACACATCTCCATCCAGCCACACCATATAATACCCTTGGGTTCCTCTCCAGACTGTTTCAGGATCAGATCTGTGCCATCAGATACAATCTTATCTCACATTTCACAACAGTCCTATCTGCAGCAGCTGTTCAGTCTATGGGGTGCAAGTGTGCTACGCTCGCAGCATAGAAATAGAGCAAAGTGAAAGTTCACAGGGGAGAGAATGATGCAGTGCCACACACTTTACTGTAAGCCAATATTTATGAAGACCATTTAAAAATGAATTTGCGTCCATAAACCATCAGACTGAACGGCGAAATTATTCTTTTTTTATTAGGCGATTGAAAAGCATGAGATATAAAGTGAAAAAAAATACTGTTATATCAATATGACATTGAAGGTTTTTTTTTTACTTCTATGAGTCAATCTGTGTGGCAAGTAATAGTAATGTGATTGTAAGACTGAATTGACAGTGACACTACTGAACGACTGAATTGCGGCAGCATTACCATACTTCCGTTTCAGTGGTTTCATGCCCATGTGGGTTTAAATTATACCTTCTGGAGGAGAGTGTGAGTGTGAGAGCCTGCACGTATTACACAACTGGCCTACTGTCACTAGGTCACGCCTCACCAGGGGCTGCACAGTAGGAGGGCCGACTGACAGCTTTGGAACGGGACCGGGACAAAACCATCTGTAAGGGCCCCCCTATCAATACTCATAATGCAATGAGGACCGATTTCTGGGCCCCTTCTCTTCTCTAACTTACCCGTTAGCCAGCCACACCCCCCCCCCCCCCCCCCCCTCGGCGGGCCTGACAGTAGGAGGAGTGGTGGGTTCCATGCCCTCGTAGCCTGACACTACCATACCCAGGCCTCGTACTGCATACCCAGGGGCAAAGGTCAGGCTAATAATCTCCTACAGGTACAAAGACGTATGTGGGTAGGCACTGGCAGGGTACTCTCCCTCAGTATAGCAAGCTGAGAACAACACAGCTGACATTGCCAGTGGCACACTGTTCACGGAAACAAAAATCGGGAAGCACGATTTCAATCTCATTCCTTGAGTTTCCTTGATAACGTAACCACCACAGATTACTTATTAACTTGAGTCAGATAGCGTGATGCACCACAGCACAGCATAGCATAGCACAACACAACATAGCACAACACAGCACAGCTCAGTACAGTGTCAGAACAACTGCACACAGGCCAAGGCAAGACACTTATCGGGCCCTCCACACAGCTTGCCAAGGTCACAATAGGGACCCCACCACCAATACAAGAATGCCCTGCTCGCCCCCACTATACTTCCGCCCCTGGCTCAGTACCATGCCTGCCAAAGGGCACTCAGTCCAACTCCCCTTTCTGGATAGAGTAACCACACTGATTAGGGGCCTACTAAGAGAAATTAAACACCACGGGTCTGATTTCCTCTTCCTCAATACCTCCTACAATCCAATAAGAGTGACTCTGATTGGATGTTCAGACTGTTTGCAGTGCACCGCATCACGTGCTGTTTTCCATTCCGTTCTTTTGCACACACTGACTGTTTCCGTATCGATTGGCTACTCGGGCAACTGTAAAATAAATAGTGGGTTAATAGGGCAGCTGGGCGCGCTCATGTGGCATGCAGGGTAGTGGTTAGCTTAAGGCAAGCAAGTTCAGGCCTGACTTACTTTGCACACGCGCGCACACACACACGCACACGCACACGCACACACACAGCAGTTGGTACATTAGGACAACCCACCGAGCCGTCAGAAACACTCAGGTGAATTGTACTGTGTGTCAGCAAACGTTCCATGCTATAGGCTCACTGCCCTGTAAGGAGTAGTGTTTGTTTCAGCACCCTCCTCACATCATAAGCCACTGACTCCCGTGGCCGGTGTTTAACTACAACTGACGTTTCCTCACAGAGGAGATGTATGTATGTATGTAGTCGCTATTTATAGTGGAGTCAAGGGGGCAGCGCGACGGCAAGCAGAGTAGGACAAATCTCCTCCAGGCGCTAGAACTCGTTAACCATAAGCAGCAGTCGTATGAGCATTTAATAGTACGTCAAAACATCGCCAGAAAAGACTATTGTGATTTATCATTTGTTTGATTTTGTTTTAAAGTAGAATAGAATCAAAGAATAGAGTAGAATAGAGTAGAATAGAATAAAATACTGTGAAACTTGATTGTAATGTTATTTCCTGATAATGTAATAACGCCTGATAATGTCACAGAAATCGCTACATAAACCCCCAAAGCATTGTAATGAAGCCTGACAAGGTGATCATTGATGTAATAAAGATCATTCCCCAATAATGTAGCCCAGTGTTTCCCAACCTTTTTTTAGGCGAGGCACCCTTTCAATTCATGAAAAATTTCAAGGCACCCCAAACCAACAAGTCGTAACCTGGCATCGCATCCGATACCACAAAAGCTTAGAAAAGTAACACATTTGGAGACTTCACACGACCTACGTTCAAAGTTGCAGCTGACTGGGGCGACCTATAATTTAGTACTTTACTGTGTGTAAATGGCAGATGAAAGATTCCACTGACTAGCATTAACTCATCAATTTAGACAAATATGTATCATATTACATAATTTATTTTTCAGCCATGTTTCCGCGGCACCCCTGAGGGGGGCCCGGCACCAATGGTCCCTCTAAGCTGCGCGACTGCGCAATCGCGCACTGCTCTCACGTTCTCAGCGCAGAGCAAATCCATTCAGCGCAGGTAAAACAAGGCGGCAAATTTGTGTGGAGAGGCAGTTGATTGTTGTCCGAAATTTCCACTCATTGTAGCTTTGTAACATCCAATCGAAATAAAACATATTCTTTAGATATGAAACATCTATCTTACAGCAGTTTAAGCGATCACACTAGACGCGGACTTCTGCTTACAATCAGCATTGCGCCTCCAGCTGCTTTTATAGCGACCAGACAGAGCGCGGATACGCCGAGCTTCGAATGCTTCAACACAGTGACCACCAGACAACGTTGTAACAGCTGTCACTCGCAGCCTAATCTACGGCGTACGGTGTTAAGTAGCCTACACAAAAAGCCTGAATCCATCTCTGTAGGCTATAATGGATAGAAGACAAGTTCTAGCTCTCCTAGAGCTCGATCGTGAATTTGATAAGAATGTTGATAACGGTGTCGAGCATCTGGACCGATTTTAATGGATGCCTGTCATAGCTTTGCGAGTGGCAACATCTCTCGCGCTATTGGCATCATTGGAAGTGCGTGCTGCTTTCTGCCAAAGAGTTGGTTTAAATTCGTCAAAATGGTGTTGATGAAAGCATTTGTCCACGCAGTGGAAATGTCTTGAAAACATATGAACTAATATGCCTAAACGAACTACTAGCCTACTGATAAGAAGGTCCATAAAACCCAGTTAGCCAGAAGGTCAGTCAGACTGTCCGGTAAGAAAAATGTTTGCTTCCCAAGATCTGAAATTTCCACGAGCTCTTAAAGTGACAGTGCATACTTTTACTTCATGTAGGCCTAATTTAAGCTCAATATTTTAGTCTTTTAAATGTGTTACATAGTCCTAGCCTATTATAAAAACCATTGAAATCCAAATTAAATGATTCATCCTTTTAAACATAAATTCAACATTCTGGGCTATTGGGCTGCTGTAAAGATACTTTCTTTCCAACATCTTACAAATGTAGGCCTAGCCTACAATATATTGATGTTGGTGGTTTGATGATTAAGTAATAATCAAGATTTGGAAACATTACGTAACTGATTTTGTAATATTCACTATAGTGAATGACAATATAATCAACATATTATGAAGCATCAATGTTACCCCTAAAATGGAGGGGGGGTGGGGGTCCGACCCGCTCACCGAGGTTATTGGCTCTGCTCAGTGATATAGTGCATTTGCTCAGGCACCGAAAAAATTAGAGGGAACATTGCCCGGCACCCCTGTTGAGAAACACTGATGTAGCCTACTTATCTCCATGCTGATAACTAGGGCTGGGCGATATGGAAAAAAAAAACAATATCACGATATGGATTACTTTATATCACGATAACAATAGATATCACGATATAGCACAATTACATACGTTTTCAGTTATTCTCTTTATTTGCTCTTCATTTGTTCATGTCGCAAAACAACCTTTCTTTAAAATTGATCTTTTTATTCTTATTTTTACAGTTACATTAACTTATAGTGTGTATTGTGACAACATGAAATGTAATTAAATGATATTCAATTGTATAAAATTGATCAAATTACTATCACGATATAAACAATATAGGAGGATAGTCACGATATACACTTTTATATCACGATAACAATATATATCGCCATATTGCCCAGCCCTACTGATAATGTAACAAAGAGTTACAGTGCATTACATTACAATGCATCATCACCTTACACTCAATTTTGTTCACTCTTTTCAGTCAACAGAGCCACACAGCATGAAATAAACAAAAACAATACAGCATTATGGCACAAACACATCAAAAGTGACAAGAGCAACAGAAGTAATTTACTATTAGAGACAATTTGGGCGATTTGGGTGACAAAGAGATTTGAGCGACTCGAGCGACAGCTTGTAGTTGAACTTCAGCAAATATTACGCTTATGAGCTAATGGTATGATGTGGTTCGGCAACAGCCACCGCAGCCAATTGAAATGACGGAATACTGGCATTCTGCTCTGACCTATTGTAGCTTTTGTTTCTGCTGGTGTGTTTGCGGGGTTAGGGTGAAAGTAGACAAAGTCAGGTGCAAAGGTTCCCCGAAATTGGTAGCCAGACAATAGCAGCCCTGTTTTACCATCTTCTCGTACTTCATTTGCACAGAGGGTCTGGATATGCCAAATTGAGAAAAGTTTATTGGAGGGAGGGTGAACTCTATTGAACTTTGAAATACACATCTTATTTTATCCATGACATACTTGCTAATGACATTGACAAATTATTATTGGGAAATGCACTTTATAACATCAACAGGCAGTTATTACACTATCTGTGGTTATCTTACACGTTTTGAGAGATCAGGTACTACAAATACTTCCCAAACAACTAGGGATGCACCGATACCACTTTTTTGAAAACCGATACAAGTATGAGTACATTAATGTGTGTACTTGCCGATACCAAGTACCGATACCGATACCTTTTACCACCAATACAATGAAAATAAATGAATTTTTTCCACCTGTGATATTTTTATTGTCCATTTCCATGTAGATTTAAATGTTAGTAAATGTATCAGGTGACACTTTTTTCCATGCTGCTTTCAAGTGCACAGAACGTGACAAGATTTTGCATTGTTTTGTGTAATAGCAGTATCGTTCCTGGTATCGGCAAGTGCTTGACGAGTACGAGTATAATGAGCAGTATCGGGAGCCGATACCGATACCAGTATTGGTGCATCCCTACAAACAATACTGAGCAAAGTAAACCCATACAAAATAGGACTGCTACAGACAGACTACAAACTGATCATATGAGTCTGAGGATGGCCATTGTTAGGCAAAGAAGCTTCACAGTTGCTTACAAATAAAACTTTCTGAATAACTGGCAGAGAAAATGAATTTAAATGTGGTAAACAGTCATTCCAAATTAGTGCCTGTGGTCGAGTCACCTCGTAATAATAAATAGAAGGGCCACAGTAAACCAAGTGATGAGTGTGTGGCTTGCTTCCGAAATAATGTGTTGGAGAAAATAATGGAGTGCCCTGTTCTGAGGGGAGGCTCTGACTTGCACAACTCACAGGCAGTCACACGCACACACACACACACACAGACACACACACACAGTGAGGCCAAGTGCCCAAGTACATTCAGACGACAGGACTTACACTAACACAACATGAAGCCAAAACCAAACTCGAGATATTATCAACACTGTCAGGCAATGTTTGTCCTGCTTTGCGGTAGGTCTCTATAGCCAAAGAAATAGCATGTTGATAAAATGAAAATAAAGCAGTGTATTGTATTGATTGCTGCCTGTCTCTGTGAGAGTCACCTCTGTGACTGACTGTGTATGTGCTAAATCAATACATTGAAAATGTCCATTATGGACAAATAGACAGTACACAACCCTGTCTTTATTCTAGCTCAGAATAGATTAGCAACACATATTAAAGACATTATATTAAGTGCATTATTAGCTCCTGAGGGGAAATGAATGGTAAACAGAGAGGGAGAAACGATAGCAACTAAAAGCGGTGTGTGAGACTGAGGCGCAGGTGTGTCTGGTAGAGAGGTGTGCTCAGCTGCTCTCCTCATGGCACAGCTAAGGGCAAAGCGGGCATGTTTGCTCAGCTGATATGATGTCACTGCTCGCATCAGCGCACTAAAAACTTGCACACGCACTGTACAAACACGCGCGCACACACACACGCACACACACACACACACGCATGTACAAAGTGCTGGACTTAAATAATGAGCCTGCATTAAGAGTGTGTGTGTGTGTGTGTGTGTGTGTGTGTGTGTGTGTGTGTGTGTGTGTGTGTGTGTGTGTGTGTGTGTGTGTGTGTGTGTGTGTGTGTGTGTGTATTCAACCACAATTTAACCTGGCACAGCCTGTGGCCATTTACCATGGAGCCATTACAAGCCTCAAGAGGACTAAGTGCAGAGAGGCTTTGACCAAGTAAGAAATTATTAAAAATCAACCAATCCATTTGATGATGGATGACTGGAAGCTGGTCGGGGGGTGGGGTTGTAATGAATGCAAATTCAGCAGCCGTAATAGATGACATGAGAGGAGCAAGCTGTTTTATTGACCCCCCCACCCCAATGCTAACAAGGAGCATACTGTCTGTCTCCCCTCTCCTGCCTCTCTTCCCATCCTTTTCTACCCCATCCAATTCCAACCCAACCTTCCCCTGCCCCCCATTTGCAATCAACGCAAGACATCACAGCTCATTGGAGCTCATCGATCCTGGCTTTCCTTTGTTCTCTTTGGCTCTTTCGCAATTTATCAGCCCCTGCAGTCTGTGTATTACTGTGCTTGTGTTTCACTTGTCTCACTGTGCTTGAGTCATTTGTTTTATCTCCGTCACGAAACAAAACGTGTGTTGTAAGGACTATTTTCTCCCCAGTGTTTCCATCGCGTTATCCTTGTAACAGGACATGTTTTTGTGCTCCACAGGAAAAGTGCCTGTCATCTGTCTTCCAAGTCCACTTCTAGTTGTTTACCTGACCTTTGAACCCTGTTCCCCCGCTGTGACAAAACGGTAGGAAACAATTTGGCGGAAACGGTTTGGTGTCTGTCTGGGGATAAATAGGAAAGAAAAAGATTTGCACACTGCTTTTATGAGACTTCATTACATAAAGTATTTAGCGTTGCACTGCATTAAGTCTCTTCAGTTTAGGGGGGGAAACAGTGTACAACCAAAAATACTGAATCAAACCAAGATAACGCAAAACACGCCCACTCAATGCAAAAGCGTGTGCTCAAGTTGGGTCTCCTAAGGGGGCGTTGTCCCCTACTTCTTCTTCTCTTTTTGAGGTGTTTGCGCAAGACGTGCGCTACCGCCATCTACAGCGCTAAGGGGACTTCATTGATTCTAAATAGTGTTGCACCGATACCATTTTTAAGCCCCGACTATGCAGTATCGGCCGATACCGATATCATACCGATACTACTCTGTTTGAAATTTATATACAGTGTATATATGAAAAATGATATAGGCTACTACTTGGATGACACATCGTTGCTATTATGGCTTTGTCAGGCTGCTGCCTACTCCAGTAGAACTTTTTATACCTTTTAAATACCTATGATATAAAATAAATAAGTTCAAGGCTGTGTTTAAGAGTCATACGAGCATCTGTAAATGGTATCGGTGCCCTATTTGTTGGTATCGGCCGATACCGATACCACCATTCTAGTGCAGTATCGGGGCCCCGGCCGATACTGGTATCGGTATCGGTGCAACACTAATTCTAAACCTCAGGACTCCGAAGGTCTCCTAACCGAAGGTCTCCTAAAGGGGCGTTCACCCGACATAAAGTGGATACCGGAAAAGAAACAAAATGACGCTTCTTGTTAGATCCACCTTCTTTGGTACAACTCTTCTTTCATCTTTAGCCAGGTATACTGTGTTGATTTGACACTTACTGAAATCACATTATTTTTGGATGTTAACTTGTGCCATACACTAGAATAGTGTTTCAGTTTGGCTCCTGACCAACTGATTAGGAACTTTGACTGGAGAAGTACCTTCCATTTAGCAGCCCAAAGCTATGGAAGTATAGGAGTTATAATGCCATCGACGTCCTCCGTGTTCCATTTTTAACACAAAGGTGGGCGGCTCACGGAGCCTTTGACACACAGACCGAGATCGCCATTGACATACGGTAGTTCCAAAATAGTTCCAGGAATTGAGTGTTGAACACAGAAAGAGCAATAAAGGAAGATGCAATTCATTTTATATCCTTTTTACACCATCTTCGCTTGTTAGGTAGTGGTTCTGTGTTTGTCTCTAGTGAAAAGAAAGCAGTTGCCTAGAACTATTTGAATCTACATGAATCATATGACCAACATACTTCCTCTTTCCCGGTTATCGCAACTCTGAATTCCGTGACTTTGCACCAACCCCATCTCTGTCAAAGCAAGAAGGAAGCATTTGCTTACTATCTATAGAATATTTGCATATGCAAATGCATTTACAAATATCTTTGGGAGCGCACACAGAGAAAGAGAGCAAGAGAGAGTACAGTATTCCTGCTAACCGACTGACTCTAGGCGACCCACACACACAGAGCTCTGTGTCCCTGCCGCTAGTGACATTCAAGGCCTCCACCCAACCCCACTGCAGCAGGAGATGACAATGGCAAGACAAAGCAGTTTTTTGTGCCAGCCAGGGTGTGCGCACACACCATAATGTACACACACAAATGTACACACACCCACACACACACACAAAGTATGAAAACATGCCGAGTCTATACACACTCTCTCTCTCACACACACACACACACACACACACACTCTCACACACACACTCTCACTCTCTCTCACACACACACACACACACACTCTCACTCTTTGTTACAAACACACACACACACCCTCCAAAACACACACACACACACACACACACACACACACACACACACACACACACACACACACACACACACACACACACACACACACACACACACACACTTAACTTTTCATCAAGGTGCTAATTTCACATGCCTTGGAACGTACATTCTAAGCCCTCACACT
The DNA here is from genome assembly GCF_034702125.1 of Engraulis encrasicolus. Taxonomy (NCBI): domain Eukaryota; kingdom Metazoa; phylum Chordata; class Actinopteri; order Clupeiformes; family Engraulidae; genus Engraulis; species Engraulis encrasicolus. Next base: position 18,800,129 of record NC_085874.1, on the reverse strand, counting down.
ACACAAGTCTTACAAGTATAGGTCAAGAACAGGTGATAATATTTCCAGTTATCCAAGAGTCTTAGAGTTATCCAAGAGAAGAGTCTTTGTGACCACAAACTGTTTCCTGGCTACTAACATCCTTTTTACCTTCAGGCTTTCATCACTTTTAGTAGGATTATTATTCATAACTTAGTTCTAAATAATCACTACTCTACTGAGGAGGCTGAGGTTAAAAAAAACCTGGTCAAGGAAAAAAGGCGCATGGTGTTCACAGTTTTGGTTTTAGGGTTTTCTTTTCCGTGCTATGCAAACTAACTAGTAACTGAAAAAACATATTGTTTATGTTCACTGTACTGAAGAAAAATCTGTCTTTCCAAAGAGGTGAAAAGAGAAGTAGTATAATTGGCCATGCCTTTGTGTTCTTCAGCATTCAAAACACATGGTTTGTTAAACATTGATGTCTTTTTACAATTCCAGAGAAGGAGGTTTGTACGTGCTTACTACACCGTTCACAGAAGAGCAAACTCTGCCCTGGCCCTGTGATGCGGAGGTACGTACCGGACGGTATGCACATACAGTAGCTGTTACGTACTTAAACAATCTTGAACAAACGTAAAGCAAGGCAATTTCCAACTGCCAAGTTTGAACGCTAAATGCCATGTCCTGTATTCCAATCAGCAACATCTAAGCTAGTTCTGTGTCCTCCAACAGCTACAGCTGAAGTGCAGAGTGATGCATGTGGCCAAATCGTGAGCCTACACTCCTGTCCTCTGGTGTGTGCTGCTCAAAATCTGCAGCATCAAATTCTTGGAAACTGAAAAGATCTTAAAGGTTCTAGTAAAAAAGGCTGGTCCTGTGTTGAGTTGTGCTGCAGTCAGCTACACCTTAAAGTAAAGGCCAGCCCTGTGTGTGTGTGTGTGTGTGGCTCTGAGGTGTGGGGGGTGGATGTGGGAGAGAGGGGGGCAGCAGCGCTCTCCAAAGGCAGTGTTCTGAATGGGTGGAGAGGCCGGCATGTTGTGGGCCCACTCGTCTTCCCAGCGCGGACAAACGGGGATTGTTGTGGCCGTGCTGCTGGTTCCACACTGAATGCCTGCTGTGATGTGGAGGGGGGGCATGTGATGTCCTTCACAGACAATGTACTCAAAGGCCAGCCGGACTATGCCAGAAGCTACATTACATTGAAACATACAGTATGTAGACAGACAAAAATCTACAGTATTGGGTTTGTGTTTGCTTAAACGCAAAGGCTATCGCACACATTGTCAACATAGTATGTCAAAATGTATCATTACAATAGAGATAATGCAGCGTTGGCCAAAGACAAAGTAGCATTGTTTGGTGCTACGGCTAAAAATATCGGACCAGTGCAAGTGTTATGTGTGTACTCCAAATGGCCGTATGTGGGGCTGCTTATCCATTAAATAAACTTGAACTTGAACTTGATTTGTGGTGCTCTGTCTGCATTCATTCTGCAGTGCCGCGCTACATTATGGTCTACATAAAGGGGAACAGTGTAATGTTAAAACTTTATTTTAGGGTTCACATGTTAGCCAGTAATATGCCTGACAAGTGACTTGTAAAACGGGTTAATAACAAAAAAAATCAAGGGTTTACTAGATCCTTATTATGATATAAAAAAGGTCTTACTGGCAAAATAAGAATTTTGAGAATGCACGCCTAACAACTGATTGAATTTTCTTAACACATGTCTTTAAAAAAAATCAAATACAGAGAGTTGGTTGGGTGCATACTAGTGGCCAACATGTGAATCCTGAAAAGAAGTGTTACATTGCCCACAGTATAAACTTGTGCATGCTAGTTGGGAGGCGCCTTAAAATGCACTTTGTGCACGACGCACGTACATGAGAGTAATGAGTGGGAAGCGTTCTCATGAGCTTCTGACTCAATGAAAATTTGATGCTAATTAATCATAAGACCAGACAAACAGGTTAGAACTGCCGGACCAACCTATTTAAAGCATTCCGGCTAGCAACAGCAAGCCGATGTCCCACGTCAATATGAAAGATATTTCCAATTCAGCGGTGCTCACCTATCTTTAGGGAACCCATTTCTAATATACCTTCAGAACCATTTGGAACTCTACGACTGAACCCAAGAGAGCTTTGAAATCAATAGCCATCCTTTAGCAACACCAGGCTCAGGCTGCTAACGGTCGATCAGCCAGTAGCGTGGGTTAAAAAAAACACTGCTTCAATATTTTCACTTGTCTTGCGATTGATTGGCTGTCTGTATTTGACATGGACAAACACAGTCATGACAGACAGTTTGAAGTTGCTGCTCAATAAAGTATTTCTGGAAAATGGGACCTTTGGTCTCCTCATTTAATGCAACAGAAATAACGTGCTGTGCTGCCCTGTGCCAGTGTGGCCAGTGTTGTCTCCCGGCCCTATACAGCAGTGGTTCCCAACCTACGGGTCGCGACCCAACCTATGGGTCACCAAAGATCCACGGGGGGTCGCGAAGCCCTCTTGATTTTAAGGGGTTTCATTTTAATAAGTGAGTTCGCAATTACTAGTGCGCCTGCGCGAAATTGACCTAGCAACGCAAAACGGTAGATAAACAAATGTGTGGATACCAGATCCTGCCATCCCAAAGCGGTAGGACACTGAGCTGCACACCAGTAAACGATGGAAATAAATGTCATACTTTGTGGATTTCGTAGTGGGGTAAAAGTGGTGCTTTCTGTAGATTTTAGAATGATTGCATTGCGATTCATGGGTGCCGCCATTGTGCACTGTCGCCATTGCTGAAGTGTGCCGTTCTCCGTTATGCCATCTATAGTTGCTGCGCTTATCAATTCTAGTGACTGAGACCATCAAAATGACAGCCTGAATTAAGTTTTGAATAAAGTTTCATGGATAGACGATGACAGACAGTGGCCACAGGTGATTAATGAAGCTATATCATGAACTGGTAGAATAAATTAATGAAACATTCAATTTAAGAAGGACATGTAAAGCTGTACTGAAGACAGCTATGTGTGGGCTAACTGGCATCTCTCCAAAACAAGTTTGTTATTAAATTCTGGTTTCACTTAAAAAGTTCAAAAATGTCTTGTTTTCAACCCCAAGACCCTCCTTGATCTACCAGCAAAATTTAGAGTAATTTGGGGTTGTTAAATGGTTGTGTGAATTGTTTGTTGTCAACATTACATATTCGGATTTAGCTAGCAACCCGGATGGTTAGCCTTCTGTTAGTTAGTATACCAGACATCTCTCCAAAACGAGTTCGTTATTAAATACTGGTTTCACTTACAAAGTTCAAAAATGTCTTGTTTTCAACCCCAACACCCTCCTTGATCTACCAGCGAAATTTTGAGTAATTTGGGGTTGTTAAATGGTTGTGTGACTTGTTTGCTGTCAACATGACATACTCGGATTTAGCTAGCAACCCGGATGGTTAGTCTTCTGTTAGTTACCAGACATCTCTCCAAGACAAGTTCGTTATTAAATTCTGGTTTCACTTAAAAAGTTAAAAAATGTCTTGTTTTCAACCCCAAGACCCTCCTTGATCTACCAGCGAAATTTTGAGTAATTTGGGGTTGTTAAATGGTTGTGTGACTTGTTTGTTGTCAACATGACATACTCGGATTTAGCTAGCAACCCGGATGGTTAGTCTTCTGTTAGTTACCAGACATCTCTCCAAAACAAGTTCGTTATTAAATTCTGGTTTCACTTAAAAAGTTCAAAAATGTCTTGTTTTCAACCCCAAGATCCTCCTTGATTTACCAGCGAAATTTTGAGTAATTTGGAGTTGTTAAATGGTTGTGTGACTTGTTTGTTGTCAACATTACATAATCGGATTTAGCTAGCAACCCGGATAGTTAGCATTCTGTTAGTTTACCAGACATCTCTCCAAAACAAGTTCGTTAATTAATTCTGATTTCACTTAAAAAGTTCAAAAATGTCTTGTTTACAACCCCGAGACCATCCTTGACCTACCAGCGAAATGTTGAGTAATTTGGGGTTGTTAAATGGTTGTGTGAATTGTTTGTTGTCAACATTACATGCTCGGAGTAACCCGGCTAGATAAAATATCATGCGCTGTATCCCGGGGCAACGCTGTTTTGTTTATCTCTCAAAATGGCGAATATTACCCATAATGCATTTCGCGCCGGTAATTGCGAACTCACTTATACCATATGTAGCCCATGTTGAAGAAATGACAAAATGCATAGAAGCAACAAAATGTAAGTGCCACATTAAACATTTATTTTGTTTTTTGAAAAAAGACGAATTGAGGAATAAAATGATAACTAAAATGAGTTTTCGCAGGAAACAGAGCGTAGGCTATCGAGTGACTCCCTCTCATACGGGCGCTGGGTCACCAAAGCTTACAATGGTAAAAATATGGGTCCCTGAAGAAAAAGGTTGGGAACCACTGTTATACAGCATCTTCACCATCTTATCAATTAGAGGCAAAAAGTCAAAAATGTAAAAAATTAAAAAAGAAAGAAAAGAAATAAATAAAGGTATTGTAAGGTATTTGTGGGCATACACACTTATTACAAAAGTTCAAAGCGTAGCGAAGGAAGGTTGGACTGTCTGGTGGTTATGTGTAGGATAGTTCTCCCTTGAGGACAGGGCAAGCTGTAAGGGCAGCCATGACTGGCTTTGTGGCCGACAAAACTCTGAACTTCGTTAACAGATAAGTCACACAGATGGAGACTGCAATGAGAGATAATGCCATATGAGATAACACAAGTAGGTAAGTAAGTGGGTGAAGAAGATATGTTTCAGAAAAGTGGGACAATCTGTTGAGTAACTTTAGCAGTCTTCCAAGTAAAGTCAAGTGCAATCACAGCTATGGAAACCGTAAGGGCTTGGTAAGAAAGCCATTATCAATGTGACTTCACCATCCCCAACACGTTGCACAGGCATTCCGTGTGCTACTCCTGTTCCCTGCAAAGGTGTGTCCCTAGATCAGTCATCAGTGTACACACACACACACTTACGCACACACACGCACACACACGCACGCACACGCACGCACACACACACACTACATAAATGGGACCCACCCTTGCTGGTTCACTAACACATAATGATTTAACAGAGCCCAGCCACACCTTTGAAGACAAAGTACTTTCTTAGCAGTTGCTACATTACACGGTACGAGCAAGAAATGACACTCTTTGAACACAAGCAAAGAGGTGACAAGCAAAGAAGTTCTTTAAAATTACAAACAGTATCGTATAGTCACTCACTCCATTATTGTCACTCTTTGTTTTTACAGAATCTGAACTGTGGTCATAATCTCCCACTACGATGATTGAGTCTTCAAAGTCATACATCAGTAGTCAAATTTTGTGCTGTCAAGACCATTAAACAAAGGATCTTTATAAAGAGCTTCGTCAAGACATTTACCCCTCCATCTGGAAGCAATTTATGTCTTAAAAATACAAAGTAATTGAAGTGCATGTGGAGCACTTAACTTTACAAATGACATTGAACACCACTCGTAACCATGACAATGTCTGCATTTCAATGAGTCTTGTTCAGCTTCATTTGGCAGTAGGCTGCTGGCTGTGTGTGGCAATTAACTGATAACAATTAACTGATTACACTGGCCCCATCAATCTAGCAGGAAGACATTATTTTACCAAACCATCCCTATTGGCTACCTTGAGAGACAAACCACAAAGTGACGGGCCTGGCGTGGGCCACAGGGTGGCAGACCCAGACCCAGACTCTCTTTGTCAGGGCCTTGCCTCTTGGGGGCATCGGAGGCCACCACCGCGGTCACCCGACCCGATCCGCTTCGCTTCCGGGCTGGGCCGGTGCCAGCAGCACATGCTCATTTGGGTTTACTGTGTTGGGGGACTGAGTGGGACGCCGGGACATAGAGGCAGCTTTAAGGGGCAGTTTGTGCAGCGGTATTAACCACAGCTTCTGGGGTCAAGTGAGTCACTCACTCACAGCTCAGGCTGGGGGGGGAATGGACAGAATTCGTTCACGCCGGAGGCTTCTGAGCACAGTTCCTGAATCAATCCACAATCCCTCCAGTTCATCCCCTCTCGGCTCAAATCACTCACTTGAGTGCGTTCACAGCTGATGTCAGCAAAGTCAACCACCAATGCCTAACTACAGAAGGAACGCTGCTTTTTTTCCTGCTTAAAAATTTACTTGTTCACAATTTTTGGTGGGTCAAACTCTAACACCTATAAAATGGCACCCATGACTAGTGTGACAGGGCCAGTAAAATGAGTTACTAAATAGCGAGACAGCAATGCAAATCCCTCAGCAGCAGTGCTAGAGGGATGCCATATTCCGCTGCCATATCCTGCCGGATTGCCTGCTAACAGCGGGGTAAAGTACAGAGGAGGCTCTCGTATACCGGCGTTGTGAGTTTCACTCAGTGGTAGTAAAACCACTTTGCTTTAAAAGTCAGGGAGTGCTTTATTTGATCAGCATTATGTGAGGGCTCAGCGAAACAAGAGACGACTCCCATTCATCATTAAAAATAACACCAGATACATTATAGTGTAGTGTTGGCTTTGGTAGAGTAGGCCATTTCTTTTCTGTAACAGGCTCAGTGTCAATAATTGTTTACCAGAAAGGTCTTCTTATATCCTGTTCGAACATAAGGGACATGCATTTGTGGAATGACCAGCAGAGCTGTGGGAGTCCCTACCAAATGCACATCTCTGACCCCTTACTTTGTTAACAAACACATTTTTTACAACACCACCCAGAAAGAGATGGTTCCTTCCATTCATGGATTTTGTCTTTTGGAAGACATCATGTAGCTTCCTGCAGATCAGTCAAAAGCTTCCTTAGTAGCTAGCTAGCTTGTCTGTCTTCCCTTCAGTCTTGTGCTCCTATCGGTCACAGGCCCCCTACAGAGAGGGGTGCAAGCTCCTTTGAGCTGGGCCCAGTCAGAGTAATCAGTGATCTCCGTTTCAGCTCTGTGTCTGCCGATGGATGTAAACCCGTGAAGATAACTTTGAGGGCTGTCTGAGCTAAAGATAACCGAGTGACACAATTGTGAAGCAGAGATTGAAAAAAAGACTAGATTCTGTTACGTGTGTACAAAGAAGTGGAGGAAAAATGAGGGCGATTGCAATGTCAAAAGCTTGTTGGAACCAACTCTGTGAAGACAAATAAGACCACTTGTTGCATGGATATTTTACATTTGTTTGCACCGTTTGCATTGTCAAACTAACAGACATGTGAAATTCTAAAAACCATCAAATCTCAACCAACAGTAAAAAGCTCAATGTTTCAAGCTGCCTACTAATCTTAAAACATAGGTGCTGTTTCCACGTAGCAGGATATTTTTCTAGCAGGGTAATTTTTTCTCCTGTTGAGGTGTAAACGCAACATGTGGATAAAAATAAATCCTCCATTGTAACAAATGCGTTTCAGCCCCCTAAACAGGATATTTTTTTCTCCTGCTTTTTATACCTGGATTTTAAATATCTGCTACGTGGAAACGGAAGGCCAAAACCAATGCAAAACCAATACAACCAGGAGAAAAAAATATCCACATATAAAAATATCCAGCTACGTGGAAACAGCACCTTAATGGGCATAGAGTGTCTGGGGGATGACTGAAAAAAAAACACTCAGCAGACAAGAGTGAGCCAGAAAATAACAGAAATGCACTGAGGGGGAGAGGGAAGACACAGAAAAAGGAAGACACCGAAAAGGAAGAGGCCAGGAGTATGGGGGAGAGGAATGAAAGGAAACAAACAACAATAAAAAAGAGTGGGCTCTGTTCTCAAAGCAGGCATGTTGGGGGCCCTCGATATTGTTGCAGTGTAAGCAGACGGTTCAGATAGCAGCCGGTTGTTCAGGAAGACGGCTAACTGCTAAACCTCCTGCAGAGAAGTGCGTGGTGGGGTTGCTGGAGCCACACTGATCCCTAGGGATCACCGCCCCCATTCACCTCGGAGCTGGAGCAACATGGATGGAAAACTGTTTGGATGCATGGAAAAGACCCACACAGGCAAAACGACTGATCCCACAAGTTCAAGAGTGGTTCCCCAAGCACTTCATGGTTAAGGTGGCCACACTGACAAAAACATCTCCCACTTTGACAAGATCCCATGAGAAGAACTGCAGTTGCAATTTTTAGAGTTCGTTTACAAAAACTATATTAGTTAGGGCCTACTTCCCTTTGTGCGCTTCATATCGCACTGCACAGCATAGGCTTCCTGATACTCTCTTTACTCACAAAGACTGCTCAACCACCTCACAAACTAACAAAAGTGCTTTGGGAAACACGGTACCACAGTGCCTTCTCCTCCCCTTCGGTACAGCAGCAGCACTGAGGCACTGGGCAGGAGTAGCAAAGGACACGTCACGTCAGGTCTGAAAAAAGACCTTTATAAATAATTCACACCATAACAAACAAGGCATTAAATAATGGATTGAGTAAATGCTGGTCAAAACGGGCCGCACTGTTTGTAAACCGTGCCGTCATTGCTGCGGGGGCCGGAAATCACTGCCAGTTTGGATTTCAGTTTTCCCCGGCCACTGGGAATCCCATACAGTACATCCCGAGTCAAGTTTAGCAGGACCTTCATAGTAAGTCACACGAAAGTCCATTCTGCGTCCCTAAAAAGTATGCACTACCGCCCAAATGTTTCCATGTGTCACAGGGAGTGGGTAGTGATTATGGGTCAAAGTTTCCTCCGAATAAAGCCAGCTAATAAGCACTGGGCACTCTAGGACTATACCAGAGTGTGGATGAGAAACAAGAGAAACGATTCATTCATACATTTTACAGATTCAGCAAGTGGAACTTTCGACCGTTTCACATCACACATCATCCAACTGTGTCTCCACTGCCCAGGTTTAGCAACACAACAAGCAGAGAGAACAGAAAAAAACATTTTCAGCTGTAAACATTCTACCATTCTGGTCTCAGTGTTTCCAAGGCCTTTTCATCCAGATGGGTGACTTTGATCACCCTACTTAATCTTTGCTGAAAAACGTGACTACATCATTACAACATTACCATGACATTACCAAGTGTCATTAGCTGTTCTGTCATTAGCTGACATTAGCTGTTGACTAAAGTAAATGACATGAGGAGGGATACATTTATCAACAATAACCCTGCATCTCCCCTAACAAACCACAATCTCAAATGACAAATAAGCTTACTCTGTGGAAACATGTAATTTGCATTCAAGTTTTTCATTTAAACTTAGTCTTACAATATGGTTAGTGTGAGTTCACCTTTACAATTCAACTTAAGATTCTTCTGTGACAATCAAAAACTCAAGCAGTCACTACGTACTTGCATTAAAATACAGCTCCACTTTTTGTTAATTGAATACACCCAGGTTTAGATTTGTGTGGGAAGGCCTTGTTGACACGACTTGCTAAATGGTTCCACTGCACTCAACTAAGTCTTGTTGACAAACTCAGAAGGGATTTTTAAAAGGAGCCGCAATAGTTTCGAGACAAGCTCCGGTCATGCCTGTTGACATCGTATTTGCCATACACAGAACACACACTGTATGACCTCAGGCCTGAATAATGCAACTGCTGTCTCTGCTATAACTGAGTTTACTTGTAAACATATCTGTCAGGAAGATTTGATGACGAAGGTAATTCCTTTAGTAGTAGTAGTAGTAGTAATTTGAGATCTAATCAAAACAGTACACCATAGGCTATGTATGTGTAAGAATAAGAACAGCAACAAGATTGTTTTTCTTTTTGATTGTCTAAAATTGACATCTAAACTTCAATTAACTCATTCATAACATTCAGTACACATGCAGTGAGTGTGAATCATACTACAGACCGTCAGGGGGGAAAAACTGATCTGTTGGAAACAACTTATATTGTCATTAGAATGTTTTTTTATTCTTCTAAATACTCTGGTCAAAAGGACATACTGTGTTTCCGTGAGTGACCATGCATTTTGTGCTGTTGACACAATCACACAAAGCTGTGCTCTCCTCTCACAATGCTAATCATTGACAAAAAAATGCAGGACCCCCAACCCAGCACCATGTTTCTTGTCATGTATGTCTATCTATATGTCCTATCCCCTATATGTTAAATGTTAAATGCTATTTATTACTCTAATCACTAATTGCTACTGGTTTTTCACTGGTCCATCACTGTCACCCACCACTGTTAAATGCTCAGTATTTTCATTAAGCTTACTTCCTCACTTTACTGTTACTATATGTCCTTCATTGTATAGAGAGAGAAACGTAATTTCAATTTCCTTGTATGACCTTTGCATACAGAAACTGACAATAAAAGCTGACATGACTTGATTTGACTTGACTATGATGCTCCTAACTCTGCAAGCTGCTACCACTTTGAAAGGCTGCATGATAGAACTGCCTGCTTGCTCCGACCAAGTTGGTACTTTGAACAACAAGGTAGACACTGTAACCGGACACCTTCCTTCCCTCACACCACCTGCACACAGACTGCGGTCTGGTCTGGTCTGGGGTGCATTTCTCGAAACACAAGTAGCTTACTACATTAGCTACTCTGTTGTTTTTCAATGCATTTTCCCATTGGCAACTACCGAAGTTGCTAACAGGCTAACAACTTCTCTTTTGAGAAATGCACCCCTGGTCTGTGTTGTGTTGTGTTGTGTTCAGCGGTGCATGACTAACTCATATCATCTTCCTCTAATTACAATGGCAGAGTTGGTCGGTGAGGCAATAGTTTGCTGCGCTAATTCTCCCACATCCCTGGCTGGGAAACACGACCCAGGTGTGCCCATGCTCTTCTTAGAAAACAAGTGTTTTGCTCTTGTCAAGGATTTCAAGGATGACTGGGTTGACATATGACAAATGAGCTCTTGACAAAAAAAGAATGAGAAAAAAAACTAGATAACTGGCGTTTTAAAAACTTATGTGGAGCATTGATGTTAACTACCAAAACATAACCATCCAGTATAAAAGAAGGAACTGTAGCTGAGCTTTAAGGTGTGTGAACCCCAGTTCACCTTGAGGGCACAGCAGACAACACCCATTGACATGGGTGTGGGTGTGGGACTCGGGAGAGAGTGCTGACAAAACATCTACCGCTCCTGTGCAGTCAGAACCTTACAAAGAGATTGGAACAGCTCTGGGACAAGGGTCAGGGAAGCGCTTCCGGATTCAGGGAAGGATCATAGCTGATCATTATAGGCAATCTCGTGATTGCCACCTCCTGATAACCACTGTCAGCTGGAAGACACACTATGTCCTGGAGTAAAAAAAAATATTACGATAAATGCTTTGAGGGCTCTCACTCTCTCTCCCTGTCTCATACAACACACCTACTCATTTAATAGCATTACCATGCGATGAGAACCCAACTGCATGCAAGTCTGGGCTAGATGTGAAACCTACCTGCCTTCACATGAAACCATGACAGGAGTGAAATTATGACAGCAGCCCAGACACCATTTCAACGGTTATAACAAAGCCAACAGCCAACGGCTGACACCCACAGCCAAACTCTTATGTACATGTGGGGCTTATTTTAGCCCTGTTGTTTTGACAAAGTGAGGTTTAAACAAAAGGAAGACGGCCACAGTGCGTGCTTCAACCTTTGAACCTCGCGCCACACGGTGGCTCGAGACCCCGAATGCACTACATTCAGGGGCCTAGTTCCACAACCCAGCCAAGACTAAGCAGTGCTAGAGCTAAGGTTGGTTGCAAGTATCATCCTTCACAGGTGCACGTTTGCTCGGGAAAAGCGTGCCTTGTAGCGAAATTCGCGTTAACTCTAAGGCAGCTTTTTAGTGGTGAAGGTAGCGACAGAAATGTTACAAAACAACCGCTCGCATCAGCGCTGGGGTGGTACGCTGCCATGCACTCCTTCGCTCCAGAACACAAACATGCCCACCATAGCGGTGGAATGTCACACTGGGGCAACTGATGGCTAGTTGAATCCGCGAAAGAGCCCAACAATGCCGCCATCCCCTGAACAATACAACAGCAAACCGTGCAACCGGCCTTGTAATGCAGACAGGTCATCTTCATTCTTGGGCGTCGCAAGAAATAACCGAGTGCATGTTTACAGACAAAGCGAAAACATGCATGAGATGGAAAAATACTCCTACTGCTTGACAGCTTCCATTTGCATCATTTGCATCACTGTAAATGACGGACATATCCCTGTAGCTGGCTAACTACCCTAGCCAAGTGCACAGCACTTTTTCCCAGTCTTGGAACAACTGTGAGCCAATTCAGCGTGATGGACGGTAACCTGTTTATTATCAGAGGAAGTGCTGCTTACCTAGAAGGCGGAACGATCTGTTATAAGCCGTCTTGTGTTATAACAAAAACGCAACTTCCCACGACAGTCCCCCGTGTAGCTTATCCAGGCTGTGATCTCTTGAGCTCCGTTTCCTGCAGCAGCCTCCGCCGACTCCCTCCACAGAATGAAGTCCAGGGAATGGTCCATGACGTCACGACGAATGAGACTGGCGTAGCATCCAATGGCCTGGAAGTGCAGAACTTACCATCCTCCTCCTAGGTCGAAATTTCACAGGTTCACTGTTGACAAGTGTATCAATCCAATTTTAATACCATTTCACGTAAGTTTGTTTATTGGCATATTTTTAGGTAGGCTATCATCGTATCAATGCAACCAAGAAAAGGGTTTTGTTGCCTAAAACATGCCAGGGAAGTAGGCCTATCCAATATTCAAAAACATCTACAATAAGTTGTTGTCAATATACCACCCATTCTGCTGAAAAATTACCCATGTACCCATACCCATTTGTTTCAGATGGTTAAAAATTCAGCAAGTAGTGGTTGCAGCTGCCACTTAAAAGAACAAAGGACTGTATAAAGGTATGGTACTCTGAGGTACAAAGGGGCATTGATTCAATTAAGTTGTCTGAAATGTTTATATGACCTTATTTGTGCCTAAAATCACCTGCAGTGGCTAGAAACCAACAGAGGAGAAGACCTAAGTGATACTGCGCAACTTGAGAGTAACCAATAACTTTGTGCATATTGCTTAGGTTATAGGGACGTTATCACAATTTGTATAAAGGTGTTTGCAACAGCTTAAATAAACATACTATAACAGTTTCATCAGGTCTTAAAAGTTACCAGTGAGAATTAATTTCTGTTCATATTAGATCACATGTTTACCCACATTAAAACTTGTCTTACTAATAATTCTTCTAACCTCACATTTGTAATAATCAAATCAAATATAACCAGACAACACCACACCAAACTACCATATGATGGCACTTGGCATTCTTTACACCAGCATTAGGCCTATGCCCAACTCTTTGTGCAGAATTATTAAGCAAACAAGTTTTTTGACCATATAGTCCTTTTTATGCACACTTCCCAACACCATCCTGTATGAACATGACACCCAAAAGGATTTAAGCACTCCAGGTCATGCACATTAGTATGAAATGAGGGTGAGATTGAGCCCAACAATATCAGGTTATTATGCAACTTTGTTTTCCTCAGCGAAAATTGGCAACAAAATAGAACAAAAAGTCCATTAAAAAAATTGTCTTCCAGAGGGATGTGGCTGTCTTGAAATTGCCAAGATGTTGGTCAAGTTGGCACAGAAGTATCAAGCGCACCGTTTCAAAGCCATCAGGGTCACAGGAAATATAACTGAGAAGAATTAAAGGTGAAACTACCAGAAAATTATTAGCCTGCAGTGCTGTAATTTGTGAAAGAAAAACTATATTCAAGAACTGAAACCTTCATCAAATGCTTAGATGAAGAAGGTATTCAGCATGACCTAGAAAGGCTGACACCAGACAACCACTCAGTAAGAAGATAAAAGTCAAAACTGAGTCAAGAAATACATGAAGACAGAGTTTTCAAAAGTATAATGAACTGGTGAAAGGGACTTTAGAAAGACGGGGTGGATGAGCCCTTGCCTGGATTCGTAATGTACAGAGCTTCACCTTAATGCCAACAATGTGGAGGTAGGATACTGGTATGGTGTAGTATAATTAAAGATGAGCTATCTGCACCATTTCAGGTTGGACATGGGCTAAAAACTCATCTACCAAACGTACTGCCAGATTCTGGAAGAAATATTTCGCAACGATTGGTAAAGGGTTTGCATCTTTCAAGAAAACAATATTTGTTGGCATCTAAGTGGAACTCTGCACACATTATCGATCAGCCATGGGCTCATCTACCTGGTCCTCCACCCTCAGTCACTTTCAGTAGTTCATAAAACCATTCCAAATCGGTCACCGGAGATTTCTTGACAAGTTTCTTGTTGATTGGTTGTTGGGTCTTACATTGGCCATCTGTGATAGTTTTTAGTAGTTTCACCTTTAATTCTTCCCAGTCTCTGGCAGTTACTTTGTGAACACGGTTCTTTTGACACTGATGGCTTTGTAATGGTGCGTTTCTGTGATCAGGTGAACAAGATCTTAATTTCAAGACAGCCACGTCCCTCTCAACAAAATAGTTTTTGGACTTTTCAGAGTTACATTTTCTTTTGCTACCCAATGATTATGCACAGGACACCTGATGAAGGGCGTTGGGCTCCCTCAATCACACCTAATTGTAAAATTGTGCATGACCTGGAATGCTTAAATCCAACAGGTTGTCATGTTCCTACACGCCAGTGTTCCGAAATATGTATAAAATTGACAATATGGTGAACAAATGTGTTTGACTAATAAAGGGCAGGTTACACTCTTTTTGCAGCCTGTCGCCTACAAGTCAACAGTTAGCACAGTGTATATGAGTCGATGCCAAATCACACCTCAATTATAATCAATAATATTTTACGACTGCTCTAGAAGGCTCTTTATGCCCGGACAACTGCAGAACTACATTTTAAACATGTCACCAGATGGAAAACCTCAATGTTCAGCGTAAAATCTCTGCTACATCGCAGTTCATAAACCACAGATTACAAAAAAATCTGGCTCTTTAGGCTTGCCATAAATAAACGGACCTTCTTCTGGCTGAACTATGAGTGTGTGCCAATTGCCTTTTTGTCAGTTATCTACTATTCCTGTGCATTTATGCAGACAAGTGGTGTTTTAATTATTCTTAATTGTTTTACTTCATGTAAACTCAATCAGGTTGTGAGGTGGACCAGTAAGTTAATTGGAGCCACAACTCAACTTAGAACCCCTCTACAATTGACAGCTTCAGAGACTAGCATTCATCTTCAATGATAGATCCCATCCACTACATGGTGAATTCCAGCTCCACCCTCTTGGTCATAGGTTTAAAATGCCTGTGCACAAAACTACAAAGTATAAATGTATTTTTGTCCACTCAGCTATTAAGACCCTGAAAAGTATATGATTTCCCATCTCTATGAGTAGTATTCCTTAATCAATATCTATTATCATCAATCATTCTTTTATTAGCCTACTTATTCTGCCTAAATAATTTGTCTGTTTGTCAATGTTGTCATTTTACTCTTGTTTTTTGTCACTATCGTTGTTTTGTGTGTTGTTGTGCAAGCCTTTACTTTTTACCTTCAAATCTACCTTCTGGTATCAATTAAGTCACCGTACCCTAACGTTGCACCTAGTTAAAATCATGTGTGTTAAATTGAGCCTGGAGGATAAAGAAGAAAGACGATTTCACTTTCTAAAGTGATCACTGACACCTCAACGTTTCTTTTCACCATCTCCTACTACATAAAATGGGGCAGCACTTCCAGGGCCTTCCTCAAGCAGCAAACACATATTGACTTATTACCACAGCCATGTATAAATGGGTTCTACATTTTTGTTTTCTCCTGGCTGTGCGACTCTAGCTGCGCACAACTCGACCTACACAACTCGATTGTTGGAAAATTGATTGTTCAAAAAATTAGCTCAAGTGGTTGGCTGCCAGGGTCTTGCCCCTCCTCACAACACCGTGTTTATAAACACTGTGAACCCATGTATACGTGCCTACAGCTATTTCCAGGCCGCCCGACAGGGATTTGACCAGGCTGATTGTTTGCCCGTCATGTCTGTCTGTGGTGTGTGTTTGGCTCCCCCTGCAGACAACAAACTGCGGGCAGACAAGCACACACTTGTGCAAACATACACATGTGCCACGTGACGTAAATAAGTCTCCTAAATCCATCTAATGATCGCACTCAGTGAATGCACGTAACCTCTTTTTCAGACAGTTTTCTTTCTTTTACATCATCTTTCACCCAGAGTACACGGAGTACACTTCTAATAACAAGAACACAACCCATGGAAGGAGCTTGAGATTCTTGTATTGTGTGGACTAAGGCAAAATGTGCACTCTTGCAGCTCAATTTAGTTTAATATTCAAAAATGAAATCCACCCACGTGTGGTAACATTATGTAAAGCTTCAACAGGCACTGGCTAGCAATGTTTTTTTATGAGAAGTAGAAGATTTAGAAACATTGTCTTATTTTTCTTTCCAGATGGTGGGTATAATAATAATAATAATAATAATAATAATAATTTACAAATAACAGCAACTTCTACTCCCTGAAAGCATTAACATAAAATCCAAATAAAACAATAGAACAACAAAATAACCAAGAAGACGAAATAAAACAAACATACTGAGAAGGCGCAAAAATAAACACTTTGACAGCACTGTGCTAGTCCTTCGAAAAAACAAACAAGGAGTTCCATGGAGGAACGATAAGGGACGTGTGTACACTGAGCCATCGAAAACCAGGGGTGAGGTGAGAGAGGGGGGAGGGGGGTGGGGGTTGGTGGTGGAAACGTGGCGTATGGAGATGCACCATCAACAGCGATATACAAAGGCAGCAAAACGTCCGACTCACAGTATGTACACTTTTATTAATTTTATTCAATACAAATTAAAAATGTTTGTCTTTTTTTCTTTCTTTCTCTCTCTCTTTTTGTTGTCGTCTTTGAAGTCTGACAGTTGTGGTTAATGTAATGGAAGGGAGGGAAAGAGATGTGTTTTGTTTAACGGTTTGATTTTTTTCTCTCTCTTTACTTTTTTTTTTTTTTTTTTCGTTTTCGTTACAGGTTTTGAAAGGAGAACTTATCCAGCAGTCTACAATCACAGATGGGAAGGGCAAGTGGAGATGAAAGGTCTGTAGACTTCAGAAACCAGCAACCCCTTTCCCTTTCCATCCCCTTCCTTCCTTCTCTCCCTCCCCTCATCCATCCATTCCATGGGGGGGGGGAAGGGGCAGGATGGGCCTGGAGTGGGTCGGGAAGGGAGATGGAGAGGTGTGGAGGTTGCCCCAGACAGAACCCCAATGTGCATGATAAAGAGTCTCGATGCGGGAGCACACAAGCGGGTGGTAACACCAGAGGACAATCAGAGCAGTAGACCCCCTCTTCCTCCCCCCCTCAGGAGGTGACGGGGATGTCCTGTACGTCCAGTCCGTCACCGTCTTCCCCGTCCACGTCCTCGTCCCCGAGGCCCGGAGAGATGCCCTCCGCCTGCTGCTTGGCCTGCAGCTTCAGGATCAGCTCTTTTATCTCGTCCCGCTTACGCTTCATGCGCTCCTGAGCGAACCACTCCGACAGGTTCATGGGCAGGTGGAAGCTGGGGAGTGGGTTCTTGGAGGAGGAAGAGGAAGAAGAAGAGGAAGAGGGAGGAAGGAGAAGAAGTAGTTACTAAAACCAGCGAAAATACTCAGGACACATCAGAATAATCAGAAACTACCCTACCCACACTTGAGGAGATTCATCATACACGCTGCAAACAGAGCAATAAACATCCTGATCACTCCGGCAGACGCTTTGACACTGTGCACCCACACTACAAGACTATGTTCCACTGTGTGTGTGTGTGTGTGTGCGTGTGCGCGCGTGTGTGTTCGTGTGCGTGTGTGTCCAGTACTGTGTACTATCTTTACCCCACTGTTTAACTCTACTACTTTAGCAGAACGTCAAAGTGACTGATGAAAGAACCAAATATTGTTCTGTTTATATATGTTGACTCCTGAAGTCAAACTAAGACCTCAAAATAATACTGTATTTTGTAACAGCTACATTTATCGCAAACTTGCAAATGCTCCTTCACATTTGCCTTTAATCTGTGAATCAAACAAACCTTTTAATAATCTAATGTGTTTAACATGTCAAACCCAGAACAACAAAACAAAATTAGAGCGAAAGTAGACACTGACTTGAACTTTCTCCTGACTTGTTATTTGAAGCATCCAATCCAAAGACCACCTAAAACACTCTCTTCAATGAGTAATATTTGGACAAAAGGACCTCAATTTATTCAAAATTGTAAATGCTATTCTTAAATATTACATTCTGAAAAAAATGTTACAAATGTTGCAACGTTAAAAAGTTATAATTTCAACGGCATTGTCGCAAAACGAGACTTCAGTCATCCAAATTCATTCTGCTTTGATTGCTCTTATTCAATTACGTCGTCGTGTGACTTGTGTCAAGGAGGAGGAGGCTGTGGGGAGAAAATCTCTTCTCAGACGAAATTACTGGCCTAAGTTCTGTGACCCTTCATGGAAGGTTGTATCATCAGGGGAAAAGGGAGGCCATTCCATTTCGGATTGGATGTGTGAGTTCAATAAAGACGCTTTTGCACACCTCTGTAGTTGGGCAGGTGCGTAGGATGTTATCCCAGCGGGGTTGTCAGTCAAGTGCAAATAAATCCCGCACACTGTCCATTCCACCAACAAACTTTAATACAACGTTTCGGTCATCCGACCTTCTTCAGGTGAAGAAGGTCGGGTGACCGAAACGTTGTATTAAAGTGTCATCCGACTTTACCTGAAGAAGGTCGGATGACCGAAACGTTGTAATAAAGTTTGTTGGTGGAATGGACAGTGTGCGGGATTTATTTGCACTTGATTGGATGTGTGAGAAAGATCACTTATACAAGATAAGTTGATCGTTAGTTAACACTCGGTATACAATGCACTTAGACTGAAGTTGGATTAAGCCAATGATAAAAATTTCTCATGTTTTAAAAGTCACCTCTGTGCAGTAGAAATCAATCGTTTGAGGAATCGGACTATGCCTGCCAGATAATGTGATTCTTAATGAAATCCACAAAGACGATATGATTGTGAAAAAGTCTCTGTAGAATAATGTAAGTAGGGCATAAATCACAAAATAATTCTATACTGTACAAGTTTTTTTCAGCAGATAAAAACCCTACACAGGCACAATGCCTAACATTATTCAGCACCGTAGTACCATGATGGGTTTGAGAATTGTCACCCAAACGGAAAACGACTGAGCAAAACAATAGCAGTGTTAAAATGTAGTGTTAAATCCACCAATGAAAGAGCCTGGAGTCATGACTAAATGACACCCGCAGGATATAGGTTGGTAGGCTTAGCACTCTCTACTCTCTGTACGTTAGCTTGCATGGTTTATCACTCCGCCAGGTTCTTGGCATAACCCCCAGGCTGCCATCACAGGTGTAGATGATCTGGGGTGTATTTCTCGAAACTTTGTTAGCTACGTTGTTCTTGGCAATGCAATTTCCAATTGGCAACTACCCAAGTTGCTAACTGCTAACAACTACGCTTTCGAGAAACACACAACTGAGCGGAGAATCCCATCTCACCTCGAAGAAGCTCTCCACATACTGCAGGACGTAGACGCCACAGTCGCTGAAGTTGTCCTGCTGAGGCACCTTTGGACTCGAGCCCTTCATGACATCCTTGCCGAAGCTCCGCTGGGTGCCCTTACGCACCTCCCACTCCACCTCCAGGTATCTACACACACACACACACACACACACAAACACAGATGAGCAAACGGTCGTGTCCAATTCGAAAGCTGAATGAAGGCTGCATGACCTACTAGAGAAAACATGCCCACCAAATCAATATCGGTCGCTAGTTCTAGCCAGTATCGAAGGATGCTGTATATTCCATAATTTATTTCCTCTACCAAAGCAATTAGACCGCTACTGCATTCAATAGGCTAATATATTTCGAGATTCTAATTCATCCGTGCGTACACTATACCAACTGACAGTTTGCATGAAGTACCATTGTGCACGAGAAGAACGGACAAAAACAAAATATTCAAACACTTACTCTCTCAGCGTTTTTACGACTGTAGATCTGGCTGGTCCTCGTAAAGAGTCCATGATGAGGATACACGGCCTTGAGTGGAGAGGGGGGGGGAAGGAGGGGGGAGAGCGAGAGGGGTGCATGTAAGTCAAGATATTTTCATTTATTCTGAGTCATTACGGTAATTGTACAAGTCACACACCATTAACTTCCTGTCATCTTCTAATCTATAGACATGTCTTTGTGAAGCAGTACATGGAAATATGTATACCCGAAAGGAATCAAAGACGACAGGTCAGTCCCCTGCATGCATTGCTGCCATCTGCTGGGGACAGCTGGAACTGACAGCCCTTCAGATAAGTCTGGTGAGAGTTATGTAGAAATGTAGGCCCTTTGCAAGCGCCATCGGGAAGACATGTATGTCTCTGAAGCACGTCTTGACTCTGGTTAATTAGCGGCTGCTACCTGCCTTATATAGTGACTTGTTCGCCTCTCTTTTTCCATTGATACATACAAGACCAGGGCTGTTGACTGGGCCTAGGCCAAAGAATATCCAATTCCTGCTGTATTATGCCCGTAGTAGTACGGTACATAGTAGTAGGGATAGTTTATTTCTGTCCTAGGAATGGGATGTGTACAGCAGGCAGGATATCAATCCTAATCCTAATCAGTACTAATGGCTCATTCTTTTGAACCTCGGCTGTCGGTAGACCTGAGTTTGTTCTCCCGACAACCATTGTAAATGCTTTCTATTGCAACAGTTGGGGACAATACACAAGTCTGAAAATATGTGATTCTGAGTACACCGAACTGCTCAGAGTTTGTGTTTCAGAACCCCCGATTTGAGTACCCGTTCTATTGCACTTTCCGAAGGCGGAGGCCGGGGTTTCTGACAACCGAGTTTCAAAAGAATGCACCATAATACTGTATACACAAGGGAAAATGAATTCACTTTGTTTACAGGTGCAGTAACTTACTGTTTGCATAGGGTGGGCTTTGAGGTCCACTCCATGCCCTCCGAGTTGGGTGGCTCGTCGGCCAACGCCCCGTCCTCACTACACTCATCCTGCAGACATGAGCACCACACATCAATACGCCAAACGAACAATCAAAACAACAGACATGTAGCAATTGAGTCAGAGGAGATCAACCAAATAAAAAACCTGTTTAAAGATAATTACTAATACAGGAATGCAGACACTTGAATCAATGTACTGACAAAGCAAGACAATTGGAAAAAAAGAGGTGAACAGGCAATTACCGGACTTAAGCTTCTCTCATCAGAAAAGACAAAAGTGTCATCATGGCTGCTCCCTGATCCGTAACATACGCTGATCCTGCGCAAACCATCTGAGAAGAGAAGAGGGGAGAGTGCAGGAGGGATTATAAATGAGGTGAAGAGCCCTGCTGTGCACTGCTGTGCAGGCTCTGTGCTCTGCATGCAGGACAGAAACAATGCTGCAGTACCGACATGCTTCAATGTCTTACTACTAGTCTGCAGTGAATTCACCTGTTACCCGTTTAAGGAGAATTCCTGCCAATTTCAACATGCAGTGTCGTTATACATGGGTTCACCGTGTTTATAAACAATGTGTTATGAGGAGGGGCAAGACACTGCCAGCCAATCACATGAGCTATTTTTTTGACCGACAGCGGTTTTCAACAATCAGAGGTTGATTTGTGCGCAGCTAGTGTCGTGCAGTCAGAAAACAAAAATTTAGAACCCATGTATTGCCGCTCATGCTAACAACCCATGACTTGTCACTACTCAATGATACAGCATTTTTCTTTTTTCCATTCAGCCCTTTCGGACATCCTGGCCATTCTAATGGGGGCAAAAGTGATTGGTGTGTTGTAAGGTGTCAACAGATGGTGCAAAACTGTTAAGGTGACATTGTGACTGCTGTTGTTCTTTTTTTGTATTCCATGCCCACTAGGGTGCATCAAATGCCCCCTATGAAAAAATATTGCCTTGGCCCTATAGTAAAAATGTTCTACACCCAGGAAAAACACACTGTGTAAAATATTTTGAAATTTGGATGAAGTCTACCGGGGCCACCAGCCCCATAATTGCATTTTTGCACAATTGCATTTTGAAATTTTCTGGGAATAGATTCTCGGATCTCCTATAACATTTAAGTTGAAAAACTTGAAAGTCTACTGTAAGTTGCATTTAAGCGTCTTCTTTTGGCAGTTAAGTGTCCTAATCAGTGTATTGGCCCAAGTAATGGTATTAGTTGTACAGTTGTGCGCAATATAATAGCTGTGTCTTTAACAAAGTGAGTCAATGTCAGAATTCAGCATGTGAATTTTTTTTTAAAGATGGCAGAGTAAAAAAAAAAAGAAAGGAAACAATGTTTAATACTTCAGCATTCAAAACAAAGAGAAAACATGAGTGCAGGCAGGTGCGGGACCAAAAACTGCACAGAAAACTCCCACTGCCAGTGTATTAGCCCATTGTTTTGCACATGCGGTCCTTCATAACAGACAATGACATACAGTAAGGGTTAACGTTCGGCGAGAAGGTCGCTACCGTGGAATAGCAGCACGACAGAGAGAATCTTTAGAACCCGACGCGGAGCGGAGTGTTCTCTCTGAAGTGCTGCTATTCCACAAAGCGACCGACTCGCCGAAAGTTAACCCGCTTATTATATGGATATACTTAAATGATTCACACATGGCGGGGACATTTCTTTAGGCCTATTTAATGTTAAGTCTATTATAGTTTTTAATGTCAAAAGATTGTTGCTGCGCAAAACAAAACAGTGCCGTTGTGGAACACCGCTAGGCAACAGCTAGGTAGCCAGGACAACAGGTGTTGTCTATCACAGCAGCTGATTAGAGTCTTGTTGAAAAGTCGCTTTAGCAGTGAAAAGTCTTGTTGCCATTGACAGCGGTCTGTTATAGACCAACCCGTCCGTTATCGAAAAATAACAGACGTGCAAACGTTCGGGAGCCCCGTTGAAAAGAATGGAGCATTCGACCGATGACGTCACACCATATAATAAAGTAAGTTAATCATCCATGACACTTTGATGAAGGAATGAAAGTACAAAATAATGATGTTGTGCAAATACACTACAGACTTTCAAGTAATGGCAATATTATTCTCTAATCTCAATCCTTGTTAACATAGCCTTCCCGCTTTTCCTCACTGAATTAAAATTATACCAAATTACACAACATCAAGTTATTCATTACTTATGATACATCAAATACGTCACATTAAATGCTTAGTTAATTAAGCAAATTAAGCAAATCATTTTAACCTGATATAATTATAATTATGTACTAATTATTGTACAATTCTAATTAAGTGTACTTAAATTAATGTAATCAATTACTTTAGATTTATGTTAACAATGCAAATTGTTTTGAGTCTGTATACTCAAGTGCAAAGCATTCCAATTTGTGCTCGACTAGTGCCCATCAGCATTCCAGGTGCTGCAGCTGTCCTGCACGTGTGTGCAGTAAACACGACACCCTTCATGCATTTTTCATGTGACCTCACATGACCAGCAGCCGGTGAGTGAGCGAGCGAGCGAAGCAAAGCAGTACACACATGGGCTGTGTTTCTCGAAAGCGTAGTTGCTAGCTGGTGCGGCACTTGGGTAGTTGGCAATGGGAAATTGCACCGCAACCAAAAAGTGAATAATGTAACTAGCAACTATGGTTTTGAGAAAGGCATCGAGTACTTGTAGCATGGCGTGCCTCTCACCTATGCGCCCAAGAGATGGAACACCCTCCCCATCGAGATCCGATCAGCCACCTCTGTCGACTCCTTCAAGAAGCAGCTGAAGACCCACCTCTTCATCCTTGCCAACTCCTAGCTGCCAAGGCGTCATAGTGTCCCAGCTGCCGCAGCGCCCTTACTACTCGCAACCAGCCCTGGCAGGGGGCTCCCCTAGGTGGCCGCTGGTCTCTGCCTGAGGTTTCTTCCTGACTATAGGGTTTTTTTTTCTCAGACCTCACTGAGCTTTTTTTCCCCCTTACAAACTATGAATCAAGCGAAAGGGAGTTTTTCCTCACCCCTGATGCCACCAGGGGCCGCACCTGAGCGCCCAATCTCTGTGTGACTACCTATGACTTATGATAGGCCCAGCCACTATGGACCTTACGCATCTAAGAATCCTGGTCCTAACATAAGTTGACCTTATGACTCTACAATCTGTCTATCTCTTCTTCCTCTGCCTTCCTGCTATTTCTGCCTCTCCTCTATACCTCTCCTTTTAAATCTCTAACAATGTTTTTTTTTCCCATTTGTTAAGCACTTTGAGTTACATGCCTTGTATGACACAGTGCTATACAAATACAATTATTATTATTATTATTATTATTACCTGAGTAGTGTGGTGCCTGTGGGGCCTTGGGCTGGCCGTTCATGCCGTGGCCAACTCCTACGCCGTCCTGTGGCAGGAGGGAGCTCGCAGGCTGGCCGGCCTGGAGCTGCTGGCTGGATGCAGTGGGTCCGGCTGGGCAGGCCACGGGAGCCGTGCTGGGGGGCGGAGAGGGGTGGCCTGTGGACGAACCGCAACCGGAGGTGGAGGCGGAGGATCCGGGGGCCGACGACGCTAGCGGGGCGGGGTCTCCCCGATGGTCGAGCACGGCGGGACTGGCCCGGGAGCAGCCGGCCTGCATCTGGGACGGGGGCTGGTAGAGCGGGTTGGGCTCCAGCTTGGGGCCCTCCAGACCGGGGAAGCAGATGACCGCCAGGTACCAATGAGCTCTACAGGGAGACAAGGACGAGATGGAGGGAGAGGGTGAAGCTGAAGACACCATCAGATGAGGCAAAAATAAATAAATAAAACTAGATTGCATTCTCACAGAAAATGCTGGAAGCAGGCTTGCCTTTTGGGGCAGAGATGAGCAGTTTTATTTTTGATATCTCTATCCCTAAATTAAAAACAAAGTACTATTGAGAAAACAAAGCAAAAAGAAACGTTGGAAAAAATCCATCCACCCAGTCAGAAGTTATGGGCCAAATAATTCAGCCATCTTGGATTCAGCCATCTTGAAAGTGTTGTAGCTCCGCGTTTTGGGGATATACTAAATGACATACATGGTATTTTAAGATGGCTAACGAACACAAATTATATAATTTTGAAAATCAACATGGGTCCGAGTGGGATTCGAGCTCACAACCTCCATATCTGTAATCCAGCACCTTTGCCATTGATACTAAAATGACATACATGGTATTTTAAGTTGGCTAAGGAACACTGCATATGATATAACTTTGAAAATCAACATGGGTCTGAGTGGGATTCGAACTCACAACCTCCATATCTCTAATCCAGCACCTTCCCCATTGAGCCAAGCAGCTGGCTGTCATAAACATTCCAGCAAGACAATATCACATTGCATTGAAGAGCTGAACAATAGACTTCTAGAACTGTAGTTGCAGGTGCTCGTTAAGAATAGAATGTTGAGAGAAAGTGACAGTTGAGATGGAACCCTATATTGGCTGCACCTGTTCTGATTGACTGTATGGCAGTTAGTATGGTGCTCTAAGGCAGAGGGCAGAATCAAAAACAGTTTCAAGGTCTTTAGCTTGCTGCTGTTAAAAAAAAAACTAAAAAGAATTGGCACATGTCCTGTTCACAGATTGAAGTCATAAATGTGATCTTTCTAACAGTCTTTGAATGAAGTTTATAGGTTAAACGTTTCAGTCACAAATGGACCTCTTGTGGAAGATGTGCTGACCTCTTCAGAAAGGCACTTCAAGAGTCAATGGGAAAAGCCATTGGGCCAGCCCTGCCGTTTTTACACACCTGCCATTTAAAAAGTAATGGGAGTTGTGACATGACACTTTCTCAGTTTGGAGACATCTCATAGAGCTCGCAAACAACGCGTCAACTAAACTTCTAGGTGAAAGTGTTGATGTTTTATGAACAAAAAAAGCTTCCTGCACTCTGATCCCTAGAGGGCTGGAATGCCTGGCACGAAGGTTCTACCATTGTTTTCAATGGGGACCCAAACTTGCACAAAATGACAAGGGACACGTACACGCTATATCAGTACAAATGATCTCCAAGCCGAGCCGGTCGTTTTAGTGTTTGAACGGTGCCTCTATCTCGAAAGGCCTAGGAGGTGATCCATTTTCTATTTTTACTGCCCTGCACAAGAGAAGCAACAAAGCAAGCATAATAATAATATTAAACTGTACTTAGAGATTACTAGAATCGGGCCTTGCTCTGCAAGCCCGCTTAATAATAAAGATGAAGGGAGCTGGGAAATAAATAGTCACCAAACCAATGATCCTCTAAAAACAGATCAGTAAAATCCTCTTTAGTGCGCAGTATTTTTTTCTAAAACTTGTTACCTTGCTACCCAATAGTTTCTGACATGCACTACATTTTTTTTAATCAAATCCAATAACCCGTCACAAGAGAAAAACACACAGTAACTGACAAATGTTATGGTGCTAGATCTGGGATTCCCCTCTACAATCGCTGGCTGAAGGCTTTTAAAAGTTCTGTTCCGGCAACATTTTTTTTTGACAAAATGAATGTGGTGTTGTCAAACCCTCTCCAACAAAGTAAACACTATATGACATCTAACCCACAGTCGAGGAAATAAAATGCTCCAAACGCTTCAGTGAGGGCAACATTATCCCCTTTTTTCACCGGTGGGGCAGACCCGGGCTGTGCCTTTTGTCCATCATGGATTATGAGTGGGCTACATGCAAGGTAAAGGGTTTTAACCCATATCGGCAGCCATTATTATTCTGAAAAGTACTGGCAGAGATATTATAGACAGAGATCCGTTAAAACCCGCCCATCCAATGCAAAGGACTGTGCTCAAAATTCGGTCTCCTAAGGGGGCGTTGTGCCTCCTTCTTCTACTTCTTTTTGCACAAGACGTGCGCTACCGCCATCTACAGCGCTAAGGTGACTCCATTTATTCTCAACCTCAAGACTCCGAAGGTCTCCTAATCGAAGGTCTCCTAAAGGGGTGTTCACCCAACGCAAAGTGGATACCGGAAAAGAACCCGCCTGATTTATCTCTCTCGAATATACGATTCTCTGGTACTGGAGACCGGGTGTAGACTAATGAGAAAACAGGCATATTAAGAAGCAAGATCTTGCTGATAGGTAAATGAACAAAACAATGTTGCTGGCCAAACTAAGTTAGCCTGGCAAGTTAACGCCTACCTATGCACTCCACCCAAAGATTATGGCTCTGCATATAGTCTGGCAAAGTCATAGCCAGTCAGCAAACAGTTGAGAGTGGTGACGCAGAACTCACCTGTGGTCTTGTTATTTGTACACTATATCGGAACAGTCATGCTAATAAAGCACAATTTGACTTTGGATTTGAATTTGGAGCTCCAATTAATTTAAATGACAGAGTAAGGTGAGACCATCTTCCACCCTCCACGGAGACGGATTCCTCTTAGTTGTAGCCTGGGCGAAAGCCGGCTGTTGATTCCGACTTCGTCTATCAGTCTGGCAAAAGCCAAGTGCCCGCGCAGCGCATTGCGGCTCTGAGTATGGCGGTGAGATTTGCCCTACTGTCATTTAGACTTTAGCGTTAAGATTTTTTTTAAGCACTGAGCTATCTCTGCAACACAATAGCAGACAGAAATGTTGTCCCTTTTGCATCAGAGTTCTGTAGCAGAGCAACGCTAGTGGCCTTATGACTGTGTGTGGGTGGGTTGGGTGTGTGCCCTGAGGAAGACAACAGTGTTGTCACAACACACACACAAACACACCAGTTATGTACATGGACGTGCAAATACAAAGCATCTCTTGTTCACTCGTTCTTTCTCTCTCTCTCTCTTCATTACTCCCCAATCTCCCACACATAAGCTCCCTCTCTGAATTTCACAGAGTGTAGTGCCGACACACTCTTTTTCTGACACACGTACACGTACACACACGCGCACGCGCACACACACACCACCCGAGGAGGGCAGCAAAATGAAAGACGTCGCAGACAAAGAAAAAAGGCACATCAGGCGTTACTAGAGGAGGCGTCGCATATTGAGGGGGAGAGATGGAAAAAACCGTGAAAGGCTGACTCACGACTCATTGATGGGGACGAAAATGAAGTCCTTCTGGAAAAGGTCGACGTGGCGAGTCCAGGTCTTCACCCGGTTGTGCTTTCTCTTCTGGATGCTGGAATAGAACCAAGCACACAAAAAGAGACATTCCTCCAGCTGAGAGAGTGACACAAGCAGACAGACATGCAGGCTCAGTGTGTGTGCGTGTGCGTGTGCGTGTGTGTGTGTGTGTGTGTACAAGGGCATTGCACCAGGGGCCTGACTTGCAGGATAGTGTGTATGTGAGAAGGTGGGGGTTGCACTAGGGGCTGCCAATTACCGAGAATGGTCTGTGTGTGTGTGTGTGTGTGTGTGTGTGTGTGTGTGTCTGTGTGTGTGTGTGTGTGTGTGTGTGTGTGTGTGTGTGTGTGTGTGTGTGTGTGTGTCTGTGTGTGTGTGTCTGTGTGTGTGTGTCTGTGTGTGTGTGTGTCTGTGTGTGTGTGTGTCTGTGTGTGTGTGTGTCTGTGTGTGTGTGTGTCTGTGTGTGTGTGTGTCTGTGTGTGTGTGTGTCTGTGTGTGTGTGTCTGTGTGTGTGTGTCTGTGTGTGTGTGTGTGTGTCTGTGTCTGTGTGTCTGTGTGTGTGTGTCTGTGTGTCTGTGTGTGTGTGTCTGTGTGTGTGTCTGTGTGTGTGTGTGCGTGTGTGCCTGTGAGTGTGTGTGTGTTGCGGGAACTTACGGGAGTTTTTCCGCGTCCGTCGCATTTCTCCTCTCGCGCTGATTCAGACGCTTGTAGAAGAAGGAGCTGAAGACATGGCTTCTGCCTGCATCCTCCTTTTTCAATCGCTCTAGAAACAAATACCTGCAACACCAACAACGAGGGAGAGGCGTCAACAGGGAACACATATACACAGTAACGAGAGAGAGAGAGAGAGAGAGAGAGAGAGAGAGAGAGAGAGAGAGAGAGAGAGAGAGAGAGAGAGAGAGAGAGAGAGAGAACGAGAGAGAGAGAGAACGAGAGAGAACGAGAGAACAAAAGAGAAACTCCACAAATGACCACACGGAGGACCCTTGAGTTTCCAAAAAATACGGCTTGACAGCTCAGAAGCAGGCCTGTGCAGATGGAAGCCTCAGTGGGCTTTGAAAGAACATTTCTGTGTTACAGAATACTGGACAAAATGCAGAAAAACAAACAAGAAGACAGTGTGCAGCACCATCAAATGTTCAGCATGCATGCATGTATGTGTGAGAGAGCGCGCGAGAGAGAGAGTGAGAAAGGGAGCGAGGGAGGTCAGGAGACGCACACTCACTTTAAATAAAAGTCGATGATGACATCGTTGAGGAATTCTCCGTCGTTGAGGCAGTGAAGGTCTTCGTTGGTCACGGATATTCCTCCCTTGGCCGGGGGAGGGGGGTACACCATGAGCCTGCGGGAGAACACATACCACAAAGGGGCCTGACTAGGAGGGTCAAAGCGGCTTCTCACAGCTGGAGCCACGAAAACATCACGTCACCTCACGTCACACGCAGGACAGTCAGCAGAAAACACTCCTGCCTGCTTGCTTGCCTTTAAAACAGGATACACCACGGACAGAGGATTAAAAAAAAAAAATGGCATGGAAAATGTTCCAAAGCCTTTCTTTGCAGAATATTCTCTTCTCTGGTACCGTGCTACTCTTCTATTCTTCATTTAGTCAGCTGTTAAAATGACAGTATATGGTCAGGTCAACAGAGAAGCGAAGAACATAAATACTCTGGATTATGTTTTTGGGATTGGTCTATCCCACCGGTGTTCAGATAAAGATCTTGAACTGACTTACTCACAATTACATTTAAGATCATTCAAATTTAGATAACCCTGTTTATCCAAACAACTTAAACAGTAAAATTAGGCAAAAGGACCGTACCCATGGGCTTGGATCAAGGACACTAAGGACAATAGCGAAACGCGTTGTTCACTAAATAAACTACCAGCAAAAGATACCAGTGTGCGGTGATTCATCCTTCGTTTACTTGGGACACTAAGGACATTATTTCAGTAGAGTTATTCACTACCCCCTCCACCCACCAAACTGGGAGAAAAATTCCAACCTCTCTCACTATTAATCTGCAGCTGCCCACAATAGACTACAGATGCCCTCAATCCAGCCATGAAACCAAATGTTCCAAATATCCTCACACCCAGCCTGGTTGGCAATGTACTGCCATGTGTGTCCCCCACAGGTCTCAACTCAGAGATGTTTTTAAAATATATATTTGTTGCTAAGACAGAGTAAAACTCAAACCACTAAATAAGAGAAATGATACGGAGGGTTGAGCTATCTAGCTTGTCTTAAAGTAAGACAATGGCTTACATGAAAAATAAGACACTTTACCACCTTTATAAACCCTGGCCAACGATTTTTAACTGTATTAAGCCCCAAAATAGTGGCATACCCCTTTAAGAATAAATCCATGCTAGCTCTGCCGTGACGTAATGGTAGGGCACTGGGTTACTACGCCGGCAACCCGGGTTCCATTGCAGCCCGGGTCATTTACCAATAATTCCCAGTCTCTTCACACTCATTTCCTGTCTCCTTGCAAAAAAGCCCTAAAAATATATTTTTTGTAAATAATAAATCCATGTTAATCCTGAACCAAGGTCAGCAGAGTTGCATCCTGTCCTGCAAATCTCAGTTACTGAGTTACTATTTAAACAGAGAAAAATAAAAGTCAAGGTGCTTCTGGGTTATTGGGGTGCTTCTACTTACTTCTTAGGAATAAACAAGATATTAAGTAACAATTTGGTAACAGAGATTCAGATCAAGAGACGAGAGGTGAGAAGAGAAATAAAAGCTAATTTCCAGTGTTAACAGTTTAGGCATAATACATTAATAATGCTGCCTTTCGACTTTGTATAGCAGTCATGTCAAGTTCCTTTTGACAACAACACACATCCTGCAACAGCCTTGCAAGAACAACACAGCCTTTGGCCCTAACCAGTCATTTCAGATCACTTCAATCAGATCAGCATGGCATGTCCCTTTTATACATTACTTTACAACATGTATTTTATATATAGCGCAGTATCGCAACTATGAAGCTGACTCAAAGCACTTTCAAAATACACATAGTCATACACATTCACATTCACACACCAGCTCTGGAGGCTGCTGTAAGGCGTGGGTTCACAAGAGAAAAAGCACACACACACACATGCACACACGCAAGCACGCACACACACATGCACACACGCAAGCACGCACACACACATGCACACACGCAAGCACGCACGCACACACACGGTAATGATAGTCCTTAAAAAAAGATTACTCTGGAAGCTGACTCAAAGCACCTTCAAAATACACATAGTCATACACATTCACATTCACACACCAGCTCTGGAGGCTGCTGTAAGGCGTGGGTTCACAACAGAAAAAGCGCACACACACACACATGCACACACGCAAGCACGCACGCACACACACACGCACACACGGTAATGATAGTCCTTAAAAAAAGATTACTCTGGAAGTGAACTTAACATAGCCTAATTTCATAAGATCAAGACCTAGCCTACTATGTTACTACTAGCCTTACTTTACTACAGGACCGGTGAAGGTAGGCTGTAGATCCATTTCATCGTCATCCTCGTCCTCGAAGCAGGAGTGGAGGCGGGTGGACATGCGCGTCCTGGCCGGGGGTGGGGGGGCGGGCTGGGGAGTCGCGGGGCTGGAGGTGGTGGAGGTGTTGGGGGAGGAGGCAGCAGCAGGAGCAGCAGGAGCAACAGCAGCAGCAGCAGCGGCGGTGGTGGTGGTTGTGGAGGTGGTGGTGGTAGTGGTGGGTGAGGAAGAAGAGGAGGAGGAGGAGGAGGAAGAGGAGGCGGCGGCAGCCGTGGTTGTAGAGGCCGGGCTTGAGTTAGTCGTAACTGCGGTGGTCGGTGCCGGGGAGTTTGCTGTTGCCGTTGCAGTCGTCGTTGCAGTTGCCGCCTTTTGGGCATTCTCCTGCACCTGCACCTGTGTCAAGGTGAAGATGTGATGACGTGAAGCAGTGCTTACCGTAAATGACTAGACTTGTTTCACAAACTCTTGTTTTAAAGTAAGTTGCTAGTAATCAATTGCAAATAGAGCAACATTTTTTCAAACTAGGACGTGCGATTGCACAAATGCAGTGACTGTCCCATTTCCAATTTGCATAGGATACTTTGAAATCATTTACCAGAATATTCAACACCTAAGAGTTCACATTTGCTGTAGACAACATTGCCTCAGATGTTGTTTCAACTACTTTATGAGGTGTACTTTTTAAGGCCACAAAATTTCCTCTGGTGGTCTGTTGGTCAAATTTCACTGAATCTGTTTCACTGCCAAATACTGGGCAGAATGCATGCATAAAGTATAAACTAGTAGATTTGACCCAATACTACTGTAACCAGGTCTAACGAGGGTGCTGTACTGTACCTTGACTTTCTCCTTCTCCTTGGCTGCCTTGTTGTATTGCACGAGCCTGACGTTGGCCTCGGTGAAGGTGAGCTTCGACGGGAAGTCGGGGAGGTTGTTGGTCCGGCCGATGTCCACCAGGATCTCCTCCAGGATCATCTGCTCATTCATGGACAGCCCGTTCTCGAAGATCAGCACGATGTACTTCTCGTCCAGATCTGAAGAGAATGGGATACAGTACGTGTGCAAGTGTCTTTGAGTGTCTGGGAAAGCGCTATAACAAATAATTTGTTATAATAGGTTACTGTATGAAATACACAGGTATAAAAGGATCTTTTGGATTGGATTGGCTGCACATTTTCTTTAGTTTCCTTTTATTAGTCAATAACGATAACTTCTTTGCTTCAAGTCTTGCCTTTTACAACGACCTACGTTAGGAAAAGGCAACATGAAATATGGAGTGCAAATCCAGTTAAAGTTACAAGCAGAGACATCCAAGGCAACAGGCAAACCATCTTACTGACCTTCCATGAATGTCCTGTCGTGTACTCTGTCTGCTTGTACCCTCAATAATTAGCTCAACTCCCTGTCTTAAGACCTGTGCTAATAACGTAATTAGCTACTTAAGTGAATTGGTTGGAACAAGTCTATCAGGGGACTTTCAGGATGTGCTTATGCTTGCCATTAATTACGGGAAGCTGCACTAAAAGGTCTGTCTCAAGTTGGTGAGCTATGGGCTTCGAAAGCTCCAGCAAAGTCCCTACTATGCAAAATAATCATTCAAAGATAGCAATGAAACAGCTTTACCAAAAAATACAAGGGATTTTGACACAATATGATTGGGCTTGAAGTCTGCTTACACATGACTGCTAAATCTCCTGAACCACAACGGTTGCCGGTACGACTCCCGACCTGCCAGGTTGGTGGAGGTGTTAAATCATGGAGGGGGGGTTGGGGGAGAGCACTGGTTAATTAAGTACCATGAGCATGGTACCATTCCACCGCACTGCTCTCTTCTGACGCTGTTTCGGGCTGCCCCCTTGCATGAGTGAGGCATGAAATGTAATTCCGTTGTGCGCAGTGAGCACTGTGTGCTGTGTCGTGCTATCTCACAATGACAATGGGAGTTTCCCAGGTGGGCTTTCACGTTACCCACAGTTTAAACACGAGTGACTTCAAACACATCCTTAACATGCAACTAGACACAAGGTTGGTTGTACAGACAGCATTTAACTTGAGCACCTTTCTTTAAGATTTAGAAAATTCCAAGAGCCTTTGTCATAGTACAATCCAAGGTTGGGAACTTTTTTCCTGGCACAGAAAGGACTTCAGAAAACAGCACATCAACAAGCAAGCAGGTAACTAGGGTTGGTTGCAGAGGACAACAGCACAAGATCCTCACACAAAGTGCTGTGGTGTCAGTAACCCAATTCAATCTGATATGGTCATTAAAAATGCTCTTATTGTTCAAAGTTGGAAGCGTCCAGGATATTAACAGGAGATGTGCTTCAAAGAGGGGGAAAAAAGAAAAGCAGGGTCTAGATTACAGGGAAATCCCTGAATTACACAATGACCCATTCTCACTGTCCCACTGAGATGTAGGGCCTCTCTTTGGACTTATTCACACAGCCATACATTGAGATTGAGTAATGACTCAGTCGACGGTAGGAGCACGTAATCCACACCTTTGTTCGCCTGCTCCCATCACCCTTTTTTGTAACAGACCACAAGACCAGAATGTTACAATTACTACCATTCAAAATGATTTTAAGCCTTACATCTGTTGTCTATGACAAGCATTTAAAGTGTTTATGAAACGAAAACAAACGGTCATTCCCATTAAAGCCTTGTTTTTTCTGATAGCATCGATGAGACTTTGAACCCAATCATCCTGGAGGAACTTGTGAAAATGGCAACTCAAAGTGTGAATTCTGTGAAATTTGGTGTGACTAATGAGCTGGGCTGTGACATCATAGAGGGGAGTCCCTGGTTTGCTAGTGATCTGAGAAAACAACACACATTTGATGGACCCACATCTTATAAAGGAACCAAAATTCTGATACAAACATTAGCGTGTCGAAAAACCACACATCCAACCTCATGAGAAAAAAAAACAGCAGCACAAATCTATTTCAGAGGCACTGATACA
Source organism: Engraulis encrasicolus (assembly GCF_034702125.1). Taxonomy (NCBI): domain Eukaryota; kingdom Metazoa; phylum Chordata; class Actinopteri; order Clupeiformes; family Engraulidae; genus Engraulis; species Engraulis encrasicolus. The sequence goes on along the minus strand of NC_085874.1, from coordinate 18,765,683 downwards.
TCTGCAGAAAGTGACATGTCTGACAGGCGAAGTGACGATTGTTGACATAGCCTGACAGTTCGTTTTGTTTATGGTTACGGTTGCTAAGGGCGCTTTGCCATGACCCACAGATGACATGGCGTGTGTATTTGTTGACAATTGGGGGGCATTTTGATTCAATTGCGCGATATAGTGTGATTGAAATGCATGTAGGCTACATGCAAAAATATCATCAACTAGAGAAAAAACTGAGGTATTAGGCTGTTGGAAAAACGCCCTATATAGCCTGAGTCCTCAGCATATTTTTAGCGTTTATCATTATTATTATTTTTTGTGCTCAAAGTCACAGGTGTCGCGTGTCCCTCAGCCGGACTCTGAGGACGAGGTGTGTCCAAACGTCAGCCACACGTGCACCACAATACTAAAAACAAACAATCAACGCTTCAAAGTAGGCCTACGCTATGTGCATCTCTGTTTATTCGCTAAGCAGTAGCAGGACTTTTTCTAGGATTTTTTGGCATGAGGGAGCATCATGGCAGGTTACAGGGGGTGAAGGGGGGTGTTCCCCCCCATGAATGAGAAATTTATTAGGGGCGCTCAAATATATATATATATATAAATATAAAAGTATGAGGGTGCACCCACGGAGGTATGAGGGTGGAGCGCCCCTATTTCCCCGTTCAGAAAAAGCCCTGAGTAGCCCAATCTGTGAGTTGGCTGTCCTCGACTGAGAGCACCACGCTGATGTGCGGATATCCTCCCAAAACCAATTTATTGACCAGTTGAATGGCAATTAATAAAAAGTGCATATTCCGAGAGCATTCGCATCGGTTTGGCATGTAATGTGCATTACCCTTTCCTGAAAACAACATACAAAGCAGATGGACAAGGTAAAACGAGTAGCCTAAAGCAAAGCAGTGCACTCACCTGTCTTCGTGCCCGAGCAGTTACAGGGGCAGTTTCAGTCTGCACGCCGGCGATGTCAATTGTTGGAACTGCTTGAGGCAATAGCATTCTCTTCAGTCCAACCATGCCCGCGACCTCCACATTTGTGGTGAAGCACAAGGGGTGGAAATGTGCCAAGCACAACAGTGACCAAGAGCTTGCTTCAAAACCACGCATTGGATCCACAGAGCCCTAGCTTGATTTAGCCTTCTCCTTGTCGGCCACAGTTCCATCATTCTTCACAGAAGGGAACTTGTGCAAAGATATTCCTTCTGTCCAGTAGCCATTTTTGCAGCTGGCACCGTTCGGCCCTCCAGCAACACACTGCTTGACACTGCGCTTTGTTTTGGTACTAGCCGCCATTGATCTGAACAAGGTGGAATGAGGTGAACTCACCCCTTCTATGTCACGCATATCATTTGCATAAAATTTGCATGTCACCAAAAAAACACTTTTTGGGAACGTTTTAACATGACTTTTAGGACAAAGTATCACCCAGACAATATCCCATTTTATTCACAAGGCTTAGAACTTTCAGAATCTGTCCTGGAAATGGTCAAATTCCTTTACTTTGTTTTCGTTTCATAAACACTTTAAGAAAGCCACCGGGCCTTCATGCTCTTGCTATATGATAATGTATTCTCTTCCATTTTGCTGACCTTGTCAGTACACGCAGTACATACAGTACACAAAAAAAACAATAGCAAATAAATGCTGCACCTACACAATGTTTTTGTTCATGTTTAGGTCAATAACACACCTGTCAGGTAGATGTGTTCTCCCGACGCGCTACTCACCCTTGCCACTGCAGTCGTACCACAGGCCTCCGCTCTCCTGGCTCATGTGCAGCTGCTGCCGGAGGCGTTCGCACTCTGCGGCGCTGGTCTGGAAGAACAGCACGGGCAGCTTCCTCACGTTACACCACTCGCAGCTCGTCAGCTCAGAGGCACGCAGACGCACCTTCTCCAGCGTGTCCACGTTACGGTCTGCTACACGCACAAACGCACACGCGCACGCGCACACACACCATTGTAGTAGTGAGAACCAGCAGTGACACTCATGCAGGAATTATTTAGAATGTACAGAGACACACATGAGGGGGAACCATTTTACAATTGTAGAATTCTGGTTAAAACAGAAAGCCACAGCAATAGTTCCTAGTACTGCTTTATGATTTTTCTACCATTTCAGTACAAAACATCATAGTACTCACTTTCAGTTTCAAGCTGGATGAATTCTGATGAGAACTGGAAGAAAATGAGATAAAATAATAAAAAAACTTTAGTACACAGCATAACTCACATATGTGTTAAGAATGCAATTTTAGCAGTCACTAAACACTAAACTAGAAATGCACTCAATAGAGTACAGACTTCCACCAAGGAAGCCGTTTGATAGAACATTTCACTATGTTACACCCTCATTTCTTCAAGTCTTTCTGCCTTGTTTTGTGGAGTTAGAAACTGGAATGTCAAAATTCATCCTATCCCGCAATGGTAAAGAATCTTTAAAAAACATCCTGGATCCGGATAGTGATCAGGATCACCACCAAAATGTTATCACCTGTTCCTTTTGTCATTTCCAACTTTACAAACGTTCAAAATCAAAATCCATGAATAGCTTTTAGAGTTATCCTCCAGACAGACAGATAGACAGACAGACGAACCAATGCGACCGAAAACATAACCTCCTTGGCGGAGGTAACTAAATAGACAGTTACAATTCCTCATAATATATCTTATTCAGCTGTTTCATCTTCTTTGATCTGATGCCAGTCATTGACTTTTTATGATGCCATTTCTACTACACATGCACAACAACACTAAACAACTTAACCCAAGGCCTTGATATTTGCATTTACAGTAAGCAAATCATTTCTTCACGTGGTTGTCACAGCTTTAAAGCAATACCAACATGTTTACATAGTAAAATGATTACAGCACAGAATATATAGATCTGTTTGAGAGGCTCTTGACTCGGATATGCATTTTCATCGGGTGCAACAAAGACTGATAGAAATACAAGATAAAGACTAAAAATGTCCCCACACCTAAATAATAGTATGATGAAAATGAAATGGGGGGGGAAAAAGCTCTGCACACGGATGAGTCTAATATTCCCTGTTGATCGAAAATGCAGATGTTTACCTGCCTTACATTAAAGATTACATTACTAAAGAGGTTTGAGTACATGTGTACATTAAAGACTACATTACTAAAGAGGTTTGAGTACATGTGTACATTAAAGACTACATTACTACAGAGGTTTGAGTACATGTGTACATTAAAGACTACATTACTAAAGAGGTTTGAGTACATGTGTACATTAAAGACTACATTACTACAGAGGTTTGCGTACATGTGTAAAAAAAAGACAGTTTATAATTGTGTGCGGCATTTAGAGATCAAGGAGCTAAGAGATGGGACATGCTAAGATGTAGCATTGCTCCAAAACCCCAAAGAAGCAGTGTGGCGTGCTGTTCTGAGATTGAAGAAGCCATGGACATGGTACTCACGATGACTGGTTTGGTGACCATCCGCCGTAAGGTGCCTATTCGGACACTGCGACACTCCAGGATGATGCTCTCTAGTTTTGGGGGTTTGGGGGGAGTCACCTTGCGCCTCTTGGGAGTGGAGTGATCCTCACACAATGGATTTCCATGCTGTTGGGGTGGAAGGGGTGGGGGAGATTTGGAAGGCGTTAAATAAGCTTGTGCAAGTTCAGCTGGTATAACTTGGACTGTGACAAATTATCAAAAAATTACACAGACACACAGAGCGCTTAGTTTCTCTATTCATTTTGCGCTAAACAGAGAGCAAGACGCAAACACACAAACCAATGTTTCCATGTACAAAACCGTTAATATAACAAGTATTGTCAAACATGAAATGCACAGTTTCCTGTAATTCAAACAGCGTAAATTAATGAATGCACTTGATTTAGAAATGGACACACACACACACACACACACACACACACACACACACACACACACACACACACACACACACACACACACACACACACACACACACACACACACACACACACACACACACACACACACACACACACACACACACACACACACACACACCCCCACACGTCACACATTGCCACCCAACAGATGCGCAAAGCATCTGATTTCACAATGTGCCAAGAGGACCATTAGCAGGTTTTTCTTTTTTTCCTTCTCTCTCTCAAACACCCAGCTCCTCTTTTCCTGGAGGTGGCGTTGAAATGAGCTGGGAAAGATTGCAAAGAGCCTATCGCATCAAACCGCTCGCTCTCTCTCTCCAACAACCCCCACCACCACCCCCCTCAGGCACATTTCTAATTCCGCCACTGTCGTCGCTGTCTGCCTGTCAGTCCTTCATTTGCTCTGCTCGCTCACTCGGTGGGGTTTGGCGAGATGAGATGCACGGCACACTGCTGTTTCGCGCTGATGCAATTTTTAGAGCGCACCGCACAGCATCTCCTGTTCGAGTGGGTTCTGAAGCGAGGCATGCGTTACTGCCTACCTCTCGCTCACTCGCTTGGCGGGGGGTCGGGCGGGCGGGAGGGGTGGAGGTGATGGAAAATGGGGGGGTGATGGGTTGGGGGGGGGGGATGCGGCAGGCGTGCCACCAGGGTGCCTGCCTTCGTGCATAAAACTGGAGCCTTAGTCGCTGGAGCATGAGAGCACATGTGGCTGCCAAAAGAGGAGAGTACACAGCAACTGCCTCATTTGGGGACAGGAAACGTGTGCAGAGACAGAGGCTCCTAGGACTGATGAGACTGCTGACCACCAGTCATCAATGAGCCGGACAATTGTTCGCTGCCTTAAAATACAGGACAACAGTTTTGCTGTTACAAAACTGATGCAACTGCCATGGTATTTCTCAAAAGAGCCTTTATTTGAGGCCATTGTATTCCTTTACATAATATCCAAACCGAACAATGCACAAGCACAACAATTAAACAATGTACCACCTGCCAAAAAAACTGAATGGAGTTGATCCACTTCAACATACCATCCATACAAAATGCTATATAATCACAAATTGGCATCACTGGAGTCAATGTCCGTCAGTGTTTGAAGCGAGGAACACATTCCGGCAGACACACCAGCCAGCTTACCATGGGCTCGATTATAGGGGATGAGTGGTGGGCCACCATGGCCTAAAAAAAAAAAAAAAAAAGCTAAATTTAACTTAATGATTAATGCCACTATAGATGTGTTTGCGCACAAGTGCTTTAGGTCTTTACACTGAGGACTGGATCCCATCTGTGGCATTGGCTGCTGCTGTGGTCTGCACACAGGCAGTACATCAGGGCTGAATCCACCCGTGTACACTGCACAGTGCAGTGTGGGGGTCGGCGAGGGGGTACTAGGGGGGCCGCGGCAGGTTGGCAGGGGAAGTATAGTAAAACAAAATAAATATTTTAATGAATGAAATCATATAAGTCCACCAACATAAACCAACAATAAGCCTAACAATATTCCCATTTGTTAAGAACTGCATTATAATCCGGCATTGTATTTCTTAACACTGACTAACAGACAGACATAGACTATGGTTGTGAAAGGGGGTGCACAGTGAAAATAGTGTGGCATGACCCATGTAAGGGGGGGGATTGGCTGGGATCTTACCGGTTGTCATGGTGAAGTATGAAAACTTCTGGCATAGTGCATCATGTAAGGAACAAAAGAATGCAATTCACACCCCACAGTTACACCATGAACGAGTGATTATTTTGAACACTGCACTTAAGGAGAAAAAAAAGCAGAGCAATCCAATTGGAGCTTGGCCTAGAAAAAATAATGTTTTGGTTCCGGTTGCCGACCGACCCTATCATTTTTTGTGCGACCCAAAATATTTTTTTTGAGTTTTTGGAATCCTCAAAAAATATATCGATGTTGTGTGGACGGTTGTTCATATAGACAAGACACAACACGTTTCTTCATTCCCATAACTCGCCATCTCTCACTTTCTACCTGCCTGCAAGTTACTGAATTTGCATCGCATGACTATCCACATAGGAGCAACACACACGCGCGCGCCATAAGGGCCGCCGGCTTGATATTAGAAAACCCCAAATGTCACTGCAGAGTTGCGCACCTACTCGGTCACGTTGTAGGCTAATTATTATGCTACAACATGCTAATTGGTAGTCGTTGTAGCTCGTAAGTTTTAAACAACTTGCCTCATAGCGTTCTTGCAGACTAATAGCCTACGATGTAGGATAGTTTGGGAACCTGGCGAAAATGCCTGTCAAATAGCCTAATAAGTCAGTAGCCTTACCTCACCCGACACTGACACAGCCTGACCACCCGCCTCGAAATGCAACACACAGACAACATTATGAGTATCCACGATTTTTGAATGTATTGATATTGTCTCGTCGTGTTAGAAAAGGGCTTCCATTCAGTCGCGCTGCATGTTCGACGAGATGCATAACTCGTTATAACAATACTAAAGTAGCACTGTATCAATACCTTGTAAAATAAGTTAATATGAGAGAAGGATGCTTTGCCCAAGTTTTCCTTCATTCTTTCATTTACCAGGCTTGGTTAACCAAGAAGTCCGTTGACCTGAGCCCGTTATTTTCTCGCTCTCTTTCTCTCTCTGCGTGTCCCTCCACCATTGCACAGGAGCAGGGCGCCTGTCACTGTCTGACTCTCCGCACCTCCTCCAAATAATGAAATAGAAATGAACGATGATGTCGCCACAAATACGACTGTTCGATGAAGACCTAGGACTAGGCCTACTACAGTTTCCTACAATTATGATTTAATGACATCAATGACGATGTTGCCCCTCAATCACCCGTCATTACAATATCGCCTCAGGTGTCTCCTCGCGTAAAACAAAAAAGTGAGTAAATAGAATGTTTGCAAGCCAGAACCTTCATCCCAATGAAAATATGGTCTACAACGGATGATGGAAAGGAATCAAAAAAGTAAACGGGACATAGGCCTACAGGAGTTAAAATAGCAGTGTCAGGCAACTGACAGCTGGACAAGTTTTGCCAGAAACGGTAGGCTATTACGCATCCTCATTTCGGTGACGGTCAGTATTGGCTCATTAATGCTTATTGTAGGCTATTTCATTGTAGCTTTAGCAGGCCTCACTCCACTATCGTCCTTGGCATTGTTCCAACAACGTTTATGACGAAATCTGGCGCATGTGGGGGGTTGGGGGTGTCGGACATTTTAAAAAAAAAAAGAAAAGAAAAAAATCAGACCGACCCATGACCAAAGCTGACAACCAACCGGAACCAAACTTTTAATTTTCTTAGGCCCTATGACATGACCGACTAAAAGCCTGTATCTGTCAAAAGATGACATTAATATTTATATTTCAAATTAAATATTCATGTGTGTTTGGCTCCTCTGGTCAGTCTTGGTTGCCATAACCGGCTGCAACAAAAAGGGAAGTCGGCAGAGCTGGAATATACATCAATGGCTTGTTCGGCTCTCTGCATGTTCCTCACAGGTCCATAAAAAATTCCCACCTTGCCCCACTCCCATGTGGATTATAAATATGAATTATCTGTGAGAAACAACGCCATGATTGAACTCTGTCCTTATTTAAAAGTCGTTCTTGTTCCGTCTTAACCATAATACATTAGGGGGAGACCTCTTACAAGTGATGAGAAGCAGACACAGTTTTGCATCATCATCGCTGCTCTGCTTTCTCCAGCTGGGACTGACTTCGGTGAAGGTCTGCATTTCTTTGACTAGTCATTGGTCCAGCTGTGGCCTAATGCTTCGTTAGGGAGTGGGCCTTGGGTTTCAATTTCCATACATCCAGTCGGCACGTCTGGCCCACCCAGCGAAGCTGCCCCCTTTTCCGCTCCCATGTACTCTGCCCGCTGTATGTAGTGGCTAATCAAGCGGTCTTTCTATGTCTAATGACTGGCAGTGATTGGCAACGTAGGACCAGCGGGCGGATTATACGGAGGGGAAAATGAGCAGCCTCACTGGGTGGGTCAAACATGCCAACTGGATCTACAGCATGCGCAAAGGGGTGGCGGGGGCACCAACATGTTCTCCTATGCCCTCACACTGTGCTCTTCAGTGGGGGAATCAGTAATCTCCAACCATATTTTATTCCAAGGGCAAGGGGACTCTCCCTGCCCATAATTCTGTTGTTCTGGACAAGACCCTTCTTAAATAATGTGATGTACAGCTAAATCACCCCGTTGGGGCCCGTAGTAGCGTTTACTGCATGTATGACTGGGGCACTAGCAAGAATAAAGTCCCCTGGACCATACATTAGTGAAGTGCTTACATTAAAAAAGACCACTGCAAACAATAAAGAGTCGGAGAAGCCCCTAAAAGGCCACACGACCTCATGACTCCATGTGCTATAAGAACAGTCGACAATGGCAAACACGACAATATCCTCCTACCCAGACAAAGAAAGTTGCACTCACCAGAAATTGCCACGTCAATTTCTCAGACTTTACATTGCATGTCACATTCAAGTCAGTGTGGCTTCACAGATCTTTCTGGCAAAGGCACCGACTCCCTGTGTGTGTGTGTGTGTGTGTGTGTGTGTGTGTGTGTGCGTGCGTGTATGTGTGAATGTGTGTGGTATACAGTACAAGCACAGCCCGACTGTCTAACAGCACCTTCCATACTTGTGTGTCTCCAAGCACAGTCGGTGTTCTCTTGCCGCATATTTCACATGATGTGTGTGTGTGTGTGTGTGTGTGTGTGTGTGTGTGTGTGTGTGGTTCTCAACACCTTTCACACGGTGTGTGTGTGTGTGTGTGTGTGTGTGTGTGTGTGTGTGTGTGTGTGTGTGTGTGTGTGTGTGTGTGCGTACACGTGTGCATGCGCGTGTATGGTTTGTGTGCATGCGCGTGTATGGTTTGTGTGTGTGTGTGTGTGTGTGTGTGTTTCTCTTACCTTATCTTTCGTGCGTGGCTTCCTCGGCGCCTTTAGTCGTGAGTCTGTGATCTCAGTGAAGTAGTCGCCGCCCGTCTCGTCCTGCTGCTCGGCCGGGCCCTTCACGGCCGCCTCCACCTTCCCACCGGAGGGCGCTGGCGAGGAGTGGGCCGAGTCGGCCGGCCGCGGCGACACGCTGTCCAGCCGGTTCACGCTGCCCGTACTGGCGTTATCCGCCGCCTCCTCCTCGTCGTCGCTGGACAACACAACAACTGCAAAGAGAAGCAGAATTCATATCAAAAGGCTGTAGAGAAAGGCCCTTAGCATCTTGTTTCACTCAGTAGTGAATCTCTTTGGACGGGAGTAAATAATAGATGTACATTAGGGCTGTAACGATACACTCAACTCACGATTCATATCACGATTTTTGACCAACGGTTCGATACACCTCACGATTTCTGAAATGTATCTCCATTGAAGCTTGGTAATACTATCACATCAAATCGTAAGGTTGCTTTCTGGACTAATGGGTAACAACACTTTGGAAGGGCGTATCACGATACTGCCTCCTTGTATCGCGATACAGTATCGTGACTCTGAGTATCACGATTTCTCGGTTCGATACAATATCGTTACAGCCCTAATGTACATATAGTTAGCAAAATCCAGAACTCTGCTGGCAGGATCCTCACAGGCACTAGGCCCTGGCAGCCCATCACCCCCATACTTAAGCAGCTTCACTGGCTCCCCATTAAGTCATGCATCACCTACAAAGTCCTCCCCCTCACTTTCAAGTCCCTCCATGGTCTGGCACCCCACTACGTCACAGACCTCCTTCACCCCTATGACCCCTTCAAGATCCCTGCGGTCCCCTTCCAAAGGCCAGCTGCTCATCCCGCGTACCAGACTCAAGGCCATCGGTGACAGAGCCCCACTGATATAATTTCCCGAACAGTTTTAGGGATTGTTTAGTGAGGCGCCTTAGTGAATTGACACAGTGTCAAAATGTCATGCCTTTTTATGTCCCTCCCTGTGCTGACAAATAGACAACCTGTCAGACAGGCAAACCCAGTCAACAAACTTCTTGATGGAGGTAATGTAGTGTCATATGGCATATAGAACACCATGGTAGGTTGTAAACCATGACTCTGCTCCATAATTACCATACATCCTCATTCATTTCATAAAATAAGTATTTAATGAGGCTAGTGAAAACTATTATGAGACTCAAATTGTGGCCATATGATCCATGGAAGATATTCAAGTACATTTGTGATATAGTAATTTTACTGACAGATAACCAAACAGAAAGGGGGAAAAAATGCACTCTGAACAACCTTGTTGACTTGAGTTACAAGCTTAGGATCATCGAAGTAGTGTGTTGCAGCTGGAGTCTTATACTAGCAGACTTTCTTGCTGGGGAATTTTTAGATGCAATGGCCTATAATATTTTTACAAGGTGTTGCCAGCTGACACAAATTTTGAGATTGCCAACACAAATGCATGTTTAATTTAAATGTCATTTGAGACAACCATTTTTTATTGTGAACACTTAAGAGCAAATTCAGCCGTTACAAGATATTGGAACAGACCCTAATGAAATCCTAGTGAGATCCTAATTTGTAGACATTTCTGTTGGATAGAGAGGGGAAAACAACAATGTGAGAATTCCCAAACAAACCACTGTGAGACCCAGTGGGGTTGTCAGACGGCGATGACAAATGCAGTCTGACCTTTACATGACAGTCTTCCCTCTAAATGAACCTGAACATGTAAAGAATGCCTACTCATTACACATATTCTCCAAGTATATTATCTTTTCGAAATGCTGCTTAATATAGTCACTTTGTGCAAGAATAACGATCTTGTATTACATTATCAAATCTAAATCACCCAAAATAATCAGTACTAATCATTAAATTATTCCAATTTCCCTCACTTACTAATAAGGCCCTAAGGGAGAGTCGGTCACATTGCTAAATTATCTCCTAATTGGGGTAACTCCAAGGAATGTGCCAATAATGTCTCGTAGTACTTGCTTAATCTTAATGTTATTTCTTCATTCAGACGACCAGTCTTTGTGCTCTGGGGAAATAAACTCTGAACGGAGCCTACTCTCCACAGGGGCAGGCCTCTTATGTGTATCCTTAACTAAACCTGATTCGGCAAAAGCATGACCTACAGAGTGTTGCAATACAACACTATGTCCTTCATCACCCACTAGAAGCTGTTCCAAGTGCAAATGCACCGTGATTTATGACGGAGCGAACAAACATGCTGTCATGTACCTACAGTTTGCTGCTTCCTGTGAACTTTCAGTACTTTTCGGGCAAGGAAGACTATAAATTATGACAACAACAACGAGCTATTTCAACACAGCTGAGCAATAAAGGGCAAAAACGAATCCCGTATTCACCATTTACTCTCCTCTCATCTTGTACTCACTATGCTGACATGCAACGTCAACAACTCCTGGCCTAATGCCGATTTTAAATTAAGATACAATTGAGTGCCTCTTGCAGTTGGAGATACTGGCCCCATATGAGGACGTCGTGGAGGCTTTTTGAGTTTCAATAAACTCAGAGTCAGACACATTTTGGGTGCAACCCACCCCGTGTTCGTGAGTGCAATTTCCGCACAGGTGCCCGTGGTTTCTGTGGTTACATTTTCAAGCAGAGGCCTTGGTGTTGGCCTCAGCAAATAGTAAAACAAACCTTGCCACATGCTTGATCCAGCCATTTTCTAAACTAGCCGATCTAAAAGATCGTCAACACCTCCAGTTTCAAGAAAAGCTCCAGAGAGCTGAAAACACTGCCATATATTTCCTCCAACAGTTGTATGAAGCATCCAAGACCACTAAGCCTATAAAAACATCAGATTGTAGAATTGTTTACTTGTGCATCACTGGCAGTTGTCTTACTGTTGCACCACACATTTATTAAGACAGTGCCTCTTAACATTTCCCTACCCAAATACAGGCTTTGGCTGGAGTTCCAGTCAGCACTGACTGCTTCCGAAAGCGAGGAAAAAAAATTGCCACAATTTCAAAACCAGCTGATTGAATTGACCACACAGATTTTTACTTTCTGAATCCAGAATCAACACCCTTTGGTTCCCAAGTCTTTCTCTGCTCTGCCTTTAACAGTTTCACAGTCTATTTGCTTGCGCTGTGTAAATATTGGACTTTGAAACGGAGAGGATGAGGGGGTGAGGGTGCGGGTGTGTGGGTGGGTGGGAGGGTCTTCATTAGGCCTCGAAGGGAAGATCTTTCATGTCAGAGCCTCCCACAAGAGGGGGACTGGCGACTCAGCAAGCCAAGGTCTAAAAACATGCTGGGAGCACCAGTTCTTTGAACAAGGAACCACTTCTCTGGCCTTCAGTTCGGAGATATGGATTTTTCTGTTATTGAATTTTATCAACATGTTTGTGTCTGGATTCTTTCCTGGTATGAGTGAAAACATTTTGGGGAATGACAAGGTCTTTTTCCTCTCAGAAAGGAGTAACGAGATAAGTTGAATCAAACTGTGTGAGAAACCATTTCAAAACACTGGCTTGATTTGCAAATATCAAATGTTCATGTACACATCCCTTCACAGCAGCATGGAATGTCAACGACTGCAGTGTACTACCAGATCTAACTTTGAATGCATCAGGATGACTGGCAGCTAGTTGCTAGAAAGCATACCTAGCCATCCATAAAAGGCTAGAGTTGGGCCTGATCATTTGAGCAAAGCAGGATAATGCTGTATATCAGGTCAGCACAGGAATGATATGCTCAACTCCTGACCGACAAAAGGTTTTAGGTGCGAAAGAAGGACTATCAAATACAGTACATTTGCATGTTCAACTTGTCATTCATGTTTATATTATATTTAAATTCCATTGGGACTACTTTTAGGTCAACGCAAACAGGTCATCAGGTTATGTCTATTCAGGTCTATGTGTGATCGCCACTGCCATCTAATCTAATCCAATAGTGCAGAAAATAAAAACGATGAAAAAAGATGATCATCTTCAGGATGCACCGGGCCTTGCATACCTGAGCATGAAACACAGGTGGTTTAGTTTATCTTCCTGTCTGACCTGTGCACTCCTTAATATCAGCTTGGTAACAGCATCGCTGGATGAAATATGTGGCAAGGTTTTCAGATTTCAAAAGCATTACTCTCCACCTGTTTGTTTTCTTCTGATTTCATGCTTTTTAAGTATGACCAAATCATTGAACTGATACATCATTCGATATAGATTGAAACAAATTGTTTAAACCAATTCACTCCTCACTGAGTGCTGGGCAGACACCAGGGAGACACCAGAAAGAGCCATTTCAACACAGCTCACAAAAGCCACACATACACACACACACACACACACAGGGCTATTCCAGACACTGGTACTCACTGGGGTCGTTGATTTGAGGCTTGCCGAGCAAGTGCTTCTTACAGTTCGAGATTTTGGCCACGTAAGAGGACGTGGAGGCCGCCGGGCTTCCCGCCAGGACCGCACATGAAGAAGACGCCCGACCACCACCACTACCCCCACCACCACCACCACCACCACCTCCGCCACCACCACCACCGGTGCCGCCGTTGTGCGGTACGAGCAGGTTGGTGCGGGTGGTGGTGGTGGTGGTGGTGGTGCGGGCGGGAGGATTCATGTTGGCCACCTCCACGCGGGGCGAGTGCAGGTCCACGCGGGGTGAGTGCAGGTCCAGGCGGGGCGAGTGCAGGTCCAGGCGGGGCGAGTGCAGGCCGCCGGCGGCCGCAGCACCGTAGAAGCTCTTGGTGGCCAGCGGGGAGCCGCTGGAGAGAGCAGACGGGGACGACTGCTGGGAGTTGAAGGAGGAGTTGAGGGAGCTGCTGCTGGGGGACGGGGAGTTGTTGACCATGATGTTATTGATGATGTGACTGCTGTTGTGGTTGAGGCTGTGGGTGGGGTGGGGGCTGGGGCGGATGGGGGTCCTGGAAAATGGGGACGGGGTGGGGGTCGGGGTCGGGGTGAGCTGGGACGCGTGGTGGATTTGTGGCTGGTAATGGTGCAATTGCTGCTGTTGCTGTTGCTGTGGATGATGCTGCTGATGCTGCTGCTGTGGATGTGGATGCGGATGCTGCTGTGGATGCGGATGCTGCTGTGGATGCGGATGTGGATGCTGCAGTTGCTGATGCTGCGGTTGGTGATGGGGAAGATGATGTTGGGCAGGGTGATGGGGCAGGTGGTGCTGCGGTTGGTGCGGTTGGAGGTGGTGGAGCTGCTGCTGCTGTTGTTGGTGGTGGTGGTGCTGCTGTTGTTGGTGGTGGTGGTGTTGAGGGATGATGGTGGGGGAGGAGAAGGTCTCCGCTGGGAGGGCGCTGCCACAGTTCTGGCACTTGGTGTGGTCCTCGCTGGGCTGGTTGCACTTCCCGCACACCGAGAAATACTCGTGGGGCTGGAGGAGAGGATGGGGCTGGGGCTGTGGGGGGGGGCATGAGCACAGAGATGGAAGATAAGATGCAGCACAGATAAGTCTTTAGCTCAGACACAGCAGATTAGAAAACAAAACAAAATGGAAATAAAAAAATACAGTATATTCCCATGCCAAATTACGTCCACTCACCATCACCATTATGAAAAGATTTGGTAATATTAATACCAGCTATCATAATAATAACCTGCAATGACACAGCACATTTCATACAAACCAAAGAAAAAAAAAAATCTTTTTTTTTCCACCCACTTTTGCAATTCCTTCATCAAGCAACTCCCTAGTCATTGTAACTGATGATATCATATACAATGTTTTCACACTACTGAAAGCCATAGCAGTTGCGGCAGCACCACAAGGGGACTGCGGCTGACCTCGACTGACACTTTCACCCGGTGTCAGGCGACACGGCCAGAGCATGTTGGAAGGCAGGCAGAAGTGTGAGACTTCTTGTGGTTCTGGTGCACTCTTAGCACATTAGAACAATTAGCACACCCAGTGCGATGCGACAGCTTAACCCATATCACTTCACTCTCTGTACCACACACACACACACACTCACTCTCTCTTTCACACTGTTAGCTAATGCTATAACACATTACGCCACACACACACACACACACAAACACACACACACCTTCACACTGTTAGCTAATGCTGTAACACACTATGCGTAACTGTAAAATAGACCCCATGGTTTTGGCCCGCGGCTTGATTCGACTGTGTTCACAGGACAACTGACACGTTAACCGAAGCGTGAGCCTTGTATGCGTGACGACAGTGATAAAATATCTCAGCTACTCAACTGAGCGATTTTAATAGACCAACTGAGAGAGATCCTACTGATATAACATTGGTATTTATTATAATTTGAGATGTACTTATGTTATCTTGAGTTACAGCTGAGTGTGAAAGATGAATGTAGCTCATCCATTGAGTGTGTCATCTTATCAAGCCAGTGCTAATTTAAGAGAATGAAAACCCCTGTCAGGGTTCGCTTTATGCCTGTGTGCTTAACATAGATGATTTGGCTAATTAGCCCGATCTGATTTAACGATGTGCTCATTATGATCTGCTGGCTCGGAGTAATGGCTGGATCCCATATGTGACACGTGAAGTGTGTGTGTGTGTGTGTGTGTGTGTGTGTGTGTGTGTGTGTGTGTGTGTGTGTGTGTGTGACACCAACAGATGTCCACATTTGTCAAAGAAATCATTGTTCCATCCTTCTGGCCTTTGAGCTCCATGGATGTAAATTACTTTTTTCAAGGCAGGAGTGTATAAAAAGGAGACAATCCGCACACTTCAGGAGGGGGGTTTGTGCAAAGAAGCTTTACTTGACTTGCAAGCTTTCGGTAGTTAGACCTTCATCGGGCAGACTCTGCCTGATGAAGGTCTAAGGACCGAAAGCATGCAAGTGAAGTGTGCGGATTGTCTCCTTTTTAAACAGAAATTTCAACTGAATCAAGCACCTTCTAAACAGATGAGCGGTGGCCTATCAAAACCTCAAGGCAGTACTGAAACCACTTCAACATGCATTAGAAGCTTATTACACACATGAGGATATTTTTGAAAACAAATTGGTGATGGCCTCCCAGTATCCCTTTTAGGGTGCTAAAACGCACCAGTCACAATGGAGTGTCTATTTTAATCCACATTTAGTTACATGTGAATGGCTAAAAAAAAAGAAGTGTGCAATTAAATATGTCCGCCAGCACCTTAATGTGAAACATCAAATAACATCTCATTTACTGCTTATATATAGTACAGTGTATTATTAACAATACAGTATATTTTATTACTATTCTACATTATTAAGAAAGGGTTGATATCTAGCGATCAATAAAATGCAACCCTCCATGACCTCCCTGAAATCCATGTGCCATACTACTACTGCAATCAATCTACAATGTTTTAAAATGACTTCAAATTATTCAATATGATTCAAATTATTTAAAAGAATGTTTTCTGTAGTATGATTCTGAACAAACATGAACCCAAGAAATCCAAAAAGTCAATACACCCGTTAGTGGTCAGTGTGTTGAGACTGCAAGATGGTGTGTGTATTGTGTGCATGTCTTACCTCTACAGTCTGTGCGGGGGAGGAGAAAGTGCCCATGAGGTCGTGTAAAGGCCTCCGCTTCTGTGTAAAACGCCTCTTAATCTGACAGTCATCGACATCTAGAGGACAAAACACACACACACACAACAACAAGGTCAGGGGTCATGTACCTGATCAGTGACACCAACATCAAGATGTGTCTAACTGAATATTCAAAACTCTTGTCATTTCTAACATTTTATTTTGCTCATTTAAAAGAAATATCTGATGTAATGAATGAAACACCATGAAGATTTGATTTAACATAAACCATTGTGTGCCGTCTCTACCATCAAGGCGTGCACTAGAACATTGAACCTAAAAATGAAGTCATGTTTTAAATAAAATAATAAATATTTCTAATCCTTTAAAAAGTAATGATGAAAGACGAAACAAAGCATTGTTTGGTGTGCTGACTAACTTAACATAAAAAATGGGGTTGCACGGTCATTTCTGTCTTACAAAGTGCTTAGCTCACCGACATTGCTAATGACACATTGAGTATTGGTTTAATGTAAGCACAACCCCATGTTTTATGTTAACAGATTGAAATGTGTTTCAATGCAAGGGCACTTCACAAAAACCTCAGACTTCAAAGCAAATTTCAAACAAGTCAAAACACACACACAAAGACACAGAGGTCCCGAAACATTGCAGTACACCCAGTCACACAAACATACTGACTTTTTCTCATTTTCTCATTGTTTCTTTCATAATTTGTCCATTTCCCCCCTCTCCCTCTCGCTCATTCCTTCAAATGTGATCCACCACTGACCTCTCCTCCACCTGTTTCTTTGGAGTTGGACTAAATCAGTTATGGCATTAAAAACACTTTCACAGGACAAGGGTCAGGAGTTCAGCGATGATATAACCACAACAACAGACACAACAACAGGACATTGAGGGCCTGCTTTTCATCGTGCTTTCGCGCTTGTAAGCACAAAAGAGCAGAAAGAAGGAGGGGTAAATCCTCACACACCGTTGTGACGGTCTTGTCACCTGCATGCCATCTCCACAATATATTATTGGTTTTTGAGCATTATCATGAATCAATGGAGGCATTTGGTCTCGTTGAACAATTTTAATAATTGCCTGCTGGCTTACTAAACCATCGGACTCCATTCTAATGTGTCTGAATGCATGTCGATGCATCTGAAGAGTGACTGTGACCGTTGGAACCACTGTCCAGCAAGTAATAATCATAACATCATTATCCGGCGCACAACACCGTGATCCAAACAGACATTCTGTGCAGAACCACAACTTGGACTGGGTCAGGGAGAGAGAGAGAGAGAGAGAGAGAGAGAACACACTACTGATACGCTGAGGTCCAGCTTGTCATGCTCGTAACGCACATGATAACTGCTGCATAGTGCGCAGCATCACAATGGAAGTGGATAGGTTTGGGTTTTTTTTCCCTCAGCATAACCAGAACTTGGAGCAGGTCTGGGTCGGGAGAGAGTACACTACTGAGAGAGAGGATGAGAACCCCTGTGATGCCCCCAGCTCACTCTCGTCTCCCGTCTGCAGCTGGCATGAAAGGGGCCGACTCGCCAAGGTCACCTTCCGGCACAGTGTGTTATTATTATTCCGGGTATTCCAGTCACAATTTGCCTGACTGAACAACAGCGCAGCTCCCTGCCAGCCACTGACATAGGAGGGAGCGCCTGCCTGCCTGCCTGCCTGCCTGCCTGCCTGCCATCCGTTGCCCGCTCGCTCGCTCCCTCCTCCTCCTCTCCCCTCCCCTCCTCCCTTTCTCTCTGCATCCCTCCCCCCGGTTGCTTCTGCTTTTCATCTCCCCCTGTTCCTCCTCTCCCTCTGTGTTTCTCTCTCCCTCTTCTCTCTCCTCCATATCTCCCTTTATTCATCATCATCTGCCTGCTTTTGCCTCTTAGTCACTAATAATGCATATGTCCATTTTGCTACTTATTCTAATTAAATTGACCAATGCTTCTTTATCCCTTCACATCATGGTGCCTTTAATACTTGTTCTCTTCACTGTGCATATATACTTTTTTTTTTACCACTTCAACCACCCTCTCTCAATCTGTAATCTTTTGTTATTTCGCGCAAAATCACTGTTGTTCATCAAGCCTGCACCTCTTGCAAATTGACCAATTCCACTTATGCATTTCCATCTCAGTGATCCAGTATTCTTTGTCATGACCTCTCTCTTCTCTTTGTCTCTCCATGCCTATCCACGTGTCATTACAACAGTCATCTTCCCCCTATTCCTCATGCCTCTGCTCTGCTCCTAATCATAGTTATCTACTCTACAGATGAATTTACATCGGAGCATGTGTCATAGTCCTGCCTTTCTATACGTTTATATGCGTAGATACCTTTTTGTTCATCTTCTTTCCCACTTCCTCAGCCAATTATTTGGACTCTGGTTATAATTGACTAATTCCATTTCGCAATTTACATCTCTGTATTTCTCATTTACATCTCTGCATTTCTTCTCTGCTTCTCTTTGTCTGTTCATCTACACCGCCTCCTTCCCCCATCGCTCTCTATTTGCATCTCTCTCCATCATTTTCTGCTCCTTTTTTTCCCCTCCCCTCCCCTCATCTGCTCTCCGCTCCGCTCCTCTCTGGCTCTTTCTCTCGCTAGCTCGTTGGTGCGTTCGTTCGCTCTCTCTTGCGCTGGCTGGCTCTGCGTGTCAGTCTCTGCCTCCCTCCCCCCACTCACTCGCCTTTCTCTGTCTCCTGCATGCTGCTCCTTGCTCTCTCAGGAGCGGGGAGGATTAATCCGAGCCGCCTGCAATCTCCCTCTGGCACACACAGACGCAGGGCTCAGCCCAAATCTGCAGCCGTGCTCTCACTCTCGCGCTCACTCATCTACCCTCTCCCTCTCTCTCACACACACACACACATACACACAGGCACAGACTCTCCCATGCTCAAGCACAACCAGACCACCCGTTGGGGCGATGCGCACTAGCAAACATCCCTGTATGCACACACGAAAGCATACACAATGTCAACTTCTTTTTTTCTTTGCATATGCATGCATACATCCATGGGCATCAGTGACCTCTGTTGACTGCTTGCACTCACCCATGCATTGCACACCCATGTGCGTGCACACACTGTATGCAATTCACAGGCTCATGTTTCAATTTACTGTAGTTTTTTTTTTTTGGTAGATGCACACATGCACAAGTTTCCGACCAACACACACACACACACACACACACACACACACATTTGCACACAGGCCACATAATTTTGACAGCACGGCAGCGCTGCCAGCACAATACACTCTGTTCCATCCCTCGCCTCTCTCATTTCTCTTCTCTTCGCCGTGCGACGTCTCCCCCGGCGAGAGAGACGAGAGACGAGAGCACAGCTCTCCGGTGGGGTCCTGAACGCCGTGTTCCAGAAGCCCAGGCGAAGAGAGCGAGCGAGCGAGCGAGCAAGAGAGACAGAGAAAAGGGACTCACACGGAGAGAGAGGCGACGAATAAATGGCCAGGCGAGAGAAATAAAAGGGAGAGAGGTGGAGGGGTGGAGGGGTGGAGGAAGAGTACGGCAGAGAAGAGAGAGGCTAATGGAACTGTCAGAATAGAAAGACCACTGGAGGTGATGGCGGGGGGTGGGCAGCAGCGGAGGGGGGAGGGGGCGGCGAGTTGCTTACCTGAGGTGTCTGGGCAGGTGAGTGTAATGCTCTCGATGTCTACTCTTTGGATCGACTGAGTGCTGAAGTCATTTCTGTGGAAAGAAGAAAGGTGTACAAAATGTCAGACGCAAAAAAAAGCAAGGCCTGAAAAGAAAAGAAAAAAATCCATCAAATGCTGTGCATTTAAAACGAGGGAGATAAGTCGACGAAACACGAACACATGAGAAGTAGAGTGAATTTAAATGCACAGAGCAGAAGGCAATGAAATGCAATTCAAAGCAAAGGATGGTAAAAGAATGGAATAGATTATCAAAAATGCTTCCAGCATCCATTTCCTTTTAAGAGTATTGCTATTCATACTATGGACATTAATGGGCAACCACTCGTAAGAAGCTACTGCTCAACCTAGCTCACATTAGCACCACATGAATGCATTAATTCAGCTGGTGGCATCTACTACAGCTATTCTGCCGAATAGAGTTCAGTAATTAACTAGTTAGTACGTAGTTATTCCAACCTTAAAACAGTGTTTCCCAAATTATTTAGAGTAATAGAGAACAGGCTCTTAATGATTCCCGAAGGAAATTGGGCCTTCAAAAGGTTCATCAGCTTACAGCAAGGAAGGCAACTCCAAATTCACTCTGCCACCCTTAAAGACATATGACTACATCAGAGAGTAGATCAGTGATCAGCTAACCATTTTTATGCAGTTGGGAGTGATGCATAATTCTGCTTTGACGCTATGGGGTGACTGACCAAAGATCAATTGCCTTCTTTGTCTTGCTACTGGCTGCATACGGATGATTGTTACTAAAGCATCAAGTGACTAAGAAAATGTGGGTCATCAGCATCCTGCTTCCTAAGTCCAGGTTGCCAATCACTGCCACAAAGCTACTGTGACCACACAACAATCAGCAAGTCTATCTTCATGCATTTTGCAATCAAAACATGGAGAGTGAACAGCCTGTAACGACATTAAGCAGCTCTGAAGCAGCAGGCGCTCTCTCCGCTAGGCAGCAATGAGCTTCAGTTAGAGGTTTAGAAGCTCTAACGTGACAAGAGGAAATCTGTTGCATTAAAAATCATGGAGATCAACTAGAAGATGATGAACAATGTGTGTTATGAGCTGCCTACGGTTGCCCATCACTGCTATAGAGCTTCTGCAATTACGCCATCCTGACGGCCTGGTTGACTTGAGTGTTTTTGGTAATCAGAGCATAGAGAGTGAGGGAGCGTAGAAGTGCCAGGAGGCAGAATTCATGCGAGAGGAGAGGAGAGGGCTGAAACAGGAAGAAAAGGCTGCATTCAGCCAGACGCGGGGAAGCACAAGGTGGTGAGAGTTTAAGCTGCAGCTCAACTAATTAGTTCATGCAAGGTGTAGCCCATTCAGCCACTAGTGCACTTGCGCTTGAGCAAGGCGTATACAGCAAGGCGTCTATGGAGGTGGGGTGGCGGGGTTGGTAGAAGCACTTGTCTGGTGTCTTACCTTTCTTTCAAGTCAAAATTGCTTTACAAGTGAGGAACAAAAAGGAAAAGGGGAAGGACACAAAGGAAAACAGATGTCAATGTAAAGGATGAGACACCGCAAAAAAATAAATAAACTGAAATCAGAATACAGTGTTGAAATCCCAGCAGAGATACTAGTCCTACTGTACTAGGGACTTGTTTCAATTCTGTCTGAGGGTCTCGCACAAGGCAGTGCCATCTCACAGTTTATCTTGTTTTGCTACTGATGCAAGTCACCAAGCAATAGCGGAACAAGACTGCATAATAAGTCCATTACAATGTTTTTGAAAGAAAAAATAAGAAATCATTCACTTGCATTCATTATAGAAACAACTAAAATGTCAAACACAAAACCAAGTGGATTAATCATTGTAAAAGAGATCCACAGACACCCAATTATTTCTACAGAACTAGCGAGCACAGAGGCAGAGCAAGTGCTGCAAGTCCTGCACTTGACAGCATCACCCACTTAACAATATAAAACCAGCATGGACAATAATAAGCAGTCACACAGCGGGTTTCCATGGCAGACATAGGTAATAATCCAACACAGGCTATTACGGTGCTTCTCATTTAAAACTGCACCCTGACCAGTTGACAGACGTAACGGTGGCGGTGGTAGCCAAACTAAGTTGTGGCTATGCTCCTCTGAAACACACTGTTATTAATACGCACACACCACCACAACTGCACTTAATGACTGGGAGAGGGGTCATTGCAGCTCTGGCACCATGTGACAAAGAGACCAACAACCATCTGCACATGTGACAAAAAGCTGCTCTGGAAGGGATAGGATCACAATGCGGTGCCTTGCATGCTTTTCAGTGTCAATTCATTTCTGACTCAAATCACAGGCATCTCTTTGATCGACTAGCTGCCGGTTTCCTGAATGCACTGTGAAAAAAAAAAAAAAGCCCGGTCTCATGAGACAACACCGGAGCTGTAAACCTCAAACAAAAGCTACAGGCACAGGCTGTGAAACTAAACCTAAATATAACAATTCATACTCTGGCCAATCACCAACAAGATCCTATGAGGAAGTACTGTATCTTCTACTCTTCTAGTGCTAAGTTTGTGGAATTTACAGAGACAAAGGGCAGTCCAATGCTCAATTTCGATTGGTATTTATGTGCATCGTAAACACGTGACATCATGCAGTCTCCTTGAACAGAATAACTGAACCGAAAACAGAAATGTTTGCACATTCCTGACATAGTGCAATATGCGGGCCCGGGGACAAACAACACACTATACAGGGAAAAAGTCGAGTGAATGGCTGAACATACTTGGAAAAATACAGGTGAATTTTTTTTTTTTAAACTACAACAAACAAAAACCTACCCACACAATCCTATAAAGGCATCAGGCTATGACGGGCACATACATACATGCAAACAAACATACATACATGCATGCATGCATGCGTGTGTGGGAAGTAGGGACATACCTTTGGGCGGGTTTCCGTAAGGGTGAGGGGCCATGCGCGTGCTGGAACGTTCTCCCCTGCATGACCAAACCCTGCGAGGGCGAGGGGCTGAGGATGAAGTAATTGGTTCTGTTGGGCATCTGTTGCGACGCTGCTACCTGGTGAGGACTGTCACTATGTGAACACAAAAATGACAGAGCGGAGGAGAACACGGCGTTAAAAATGAACATATAAATTAAACTAGAAATGCACTGAGAGAGTGCACACCTCCGCCAAGGAAGCTGTTTGATGGAACATTTGACTATGTTACACCCTATTTTTATTTTAAGTCTTTCTGCCATCTTTTTGTGCAACTGGATTGTCAAAAGTCGCCCTGTCCCACAATTCAATTTATTGTCACTAGGGGCATCTATAGATTTGTAGGCTAGCAATCCTTGTTCCTTTGGTCATTTCCAACAACTCCACGATGTTTCAGCAAAATCTGTTCGTGATTTTTAAGTTATCCTGCTGACAAACAGACAGACAGACAGACAGACAGACAGACAGACAGACAGACAGACAGACAGACAGACAGACAGACCAATGCGACCAAAAACATAGCCTCCTATACTACACCCAACATGTAAATATATAGTACTGTGTAAAACACTTGTGAATTTGTGTACCACAGTTTGGAAATCAAATTAAAAAGTAGACTTGTAGGCGGCTTTCTTTCCACAGACTACCACAGAGCCACAGAACAACACAAAATAAAGGAGAAACGAACTACATTTCTGGGTAATTAACAACAAATATCTGCACAAGCAATCATCTTATTTGTGTTAATTCATTAACATTGGCTGACATTACGGAAATCTATGAAGTAAATGGTAAATGGACTGCATTTATATAGCGCCTTTACACTCCTTCAAGCACTCAAAGCGCTTTACATTGTATGCCTCACATTTAAGCTTACCTATTCACACTCACATTCACACACCGGTGGCAGTGGCTGACATGCAAGGGCACCACCCTGCCACCAAGAGCCACTTGGGGTTAAGTATCTTGCTCAGCGACATATCGATGGGTCAAGCAGAGCGGGGCTCGAACATGCAACCTTCTGGTTGTCGAAGGGCTCCTCTACCACCTGAGCCATCCCCGCCCCAAAGACCTATTTTAGACTATACTATGCTACACTACAATATGGGCTATACCATGCTGTGGAAGCCACTTCCTGGCACTAACAGAGCAGGAGATGAGCACCCTGAGCAGCCCTGAGCCATAGAAAAAGTGGTAAAGAGCTGTCAATGAGATAAGCCTGAATCTTCCATTAGATGGCTCCGGGTGGGTGATCCACCTGTCAGAGGTGCTCGTTCAGAGCTGATTTGATGACATTTGTGGCATGGCATTAACTTTCCTTCATGGGATTGACGCCACTGAAATGTGTGGGCTCAATACGTGGACACAAACAAGTGGACTTATTGTGTAGACAACAGGCAGAGACCATAAGTTATAGCCACCCGATCATTCCACAAAACATGCAGCAGGGGTCACAACACATACATAGGGTAATCTGTGCTACAAACACAGGCAATATAGGGCTACATGTAAGGGTTTTATATCATTTTAATGACTGCCCTCCATCTGAGGCGCAATCACTCTGTTCTCCCTTTAGCCCTACAAAAACCCAGCTGTGGAACACCATCCTTTGTCATATGGTAGACAACAACCGGAACAAAGGAGCCTTTGTAAAGTAAATGCTTCCTTTTAGAACTCAGACCTTTGCTACGAAACAAAACAAAAAAAATGTACGCCCTGAGCGAAGAACACAAAAGAAAACCACACCGATTTTGAAACCGCAAGAATAGAACAGTGTGTCTTTCTTCTGTGCGTGGGGTGTGTTCTTGTGTATGTTTGTGTGTTCGTGTCAATGTGTTTTACCTGAGCATTCTATTGGTTCCCATTTTGTTTAAAGTCCTAAAATGATTGGGGTGGTTTGGCCTCCTGTCGTAAACCCTCTGGGGGTCCAGGGAGGGGTAATGCCTCAGTGGGGGAGACTGACAGGAGGGAGGGAGGGAGGGGGAGAGAGAGAGAGAGAGAGAGAGAGAGAGAGAGAGAGAGAGAGAGAGAGAGAGAGAGAGAGAGTGATCAGACAAAATATCATGAGGAATCCTGATGCTGTATCTAGTCATTCAGCATGACTGAACAGGTTTGTAATTTAGAGCCTCTGGATGTGAAAGTCATGCTAAAAAGGTCAAGAATGCTAAAGAGCAACGGCAAAACAGAACTCAAAATCACACTTGCTCACAGAAATGAAAAAAAAAAAAAAAAATCACAGTTGTTATAATGCATAATCTTGTACAGAAAATAGAGGTGCACCGAAATGAAAATTTGTGGCCGAAAACGAAACAGAATAATAATGAATCACTTGGCCGAATATTGAAACCGAAACCGAATATTACAATTCAGTTAAAAGTTATCAAAAAAGTTAGGTTTTTCACTGTTTTTAAATATTGCTTAAAGCTACGGCTTACAATAAATGTTTAGACATGTTTTTGAAAGAAAATAAATGTGTATTTGAAGTCTTCAAATGTTAGAGTAGAACTGTCTTGAGAAGTGTCTTTTTTTGCGTTTTCTGTTTTGAATATTTTCTGCAGCCGAATTTTCGGTGCACCTCTAACAGAAAATATTTCAAATACTGCTTAGAAGAAGATCAGAAACGAAACATTGGAGACTGAAGACTTCACGTAGGGCATCAAGTAATCTGAAATGCTCGTTTTTTTTTGTTTTTCTTCATATGGTGCGTTTTGTTGATAGCTATGCGAGGAGTGAGTGGGTCGGTGGGAGGCTGTTTTTTTTTTTTTTTTGCAGATGATGTGGGAGGAACGAACACAAACTGTGCCATCGCTGTCTGGGGGGATAAAATACCAGACTTGTATGTGTGTATTCAAAGCTGTAGGTAGGTGAAAGGACTCTGGCTAATTAAGAAGCAAAAAAAAAGAGCGAGAGACCAAAACAGGAAGTGAGGCGAGCAGTGCCGCTGGAAAACAACACCGCCATCAATCCTAAGCGAGGGCACGGAGCAGCGGGGGAGAAGAGAAGGGGAGACGCAGCCAACACACCAAAGAGATGAGAGAGCCAGAGGGGCAAGGCTGGGTAGAGTGAGTGTGGTGGTGGTGGTGGTGGAGATGGGGGCAGAGAAAGGACAAAGACTGGCGTCCATTAAAAAGATGATAGACCCTTTCATAGCGGGAAGAGGGAGGACAGCAGACAGAGAAGAGAGAGAGAGAGAGAGAGAAGGACAAGGGAGGTACCTTCAGCCCCTCGGGGGAGAGCTCCTGCGGTCCTCCTACTACTTCATCCATGCTCATAGGAAAGCTGCGAAACAGACACATGAGAATGACACAGAGGTAAAGTGAGAAACATAAAGACAAATAGGGGAGAAAAAACATGCCATCATTACAAACACTATCTGCAGTTTTTTTTTTTTTTTTAATCAAACATGTAGAGCTACATACTCCAGCCACCTATTGCTTAAAATGAAATGCAGAAATGTTTGAGCCATACTCTAAGTCCTACTAAAAAGGGAGGGCTGCAAAACTCTGAGCTAAGCTTGGTCAATTTCCATGGGAGAATGGAGGATGGGAGTGTCTAGGGTGCTGTTGATAATGACAGAGTGCACACATGTATTCCATTAACAGATGCAGAAAACACTTTTGAAATGGCTGGGCCATTCTACTACAGCAACGTTCACACTACTAAGAATCAGAAAATTAGTCCTCAATTGTGCCGTAGTTTTTTTCCCCCTTTCCTTCTTTCGGTTTAATAACAGGTCCTTGGCGGTTCACAATGCGACGACAGCGAAGTGAACGCAACGTGACCATTAGGCCTACGGGCGCTCGCTGAAATCAGAAACCACAGGTGCGACAGCTTCAATTGAGGCTCGGAGATCCATCAGCGTGCATCCGAGCGGGGAGATGAGAGGGGGGAGGGGTGTGGGGTGTGGTGGGTAGATGAGGTGTCAGTGCGGCGGGCAGGCAGGCAGGAGGGCTCAGAATGCAAGAGATGAGCTTCAGAGAGGCAGAAGAAGAAAAGAGGCGAAGAGCAGGAGAGGGAGGAGGGGGAGGGGGGAGAGGAGGAGAGAAACAGGAGGGAGATGGAGACAAAACAGGCAGGAAGCAAGATAGAGAGAGCAAAAAAGCTGGCGGAAATAGACAAAAGAGAGCACAGTGGGGAGAGAGACGTGCAGAGAAGAATTAGATGCTGGAGAGGAAGAGGAAGACAGAGATGGGAATGAGAAAACATACAGTCCATGCAGAAAGAACACCAGAAAACAAAGACAGAGAGAGAAAGAAAGAGAGAAAGGGGATAGAAGAGCAAAAGAAAACAATAAAGAGGAAGGGACAGTGAGAGAGAGAGACTAGGAGAACGACAGGGGTCCAGGAGAGTCAGACAGGAGAAGAAGAGAGGAGAAAGTGAAGGAAAGACAGACAGACTTGAGTGGAGAGAGCGATAGCATGACACAAGAGAGAAAGGGCTTACTCGTGCCTCCTCTGCTCCTCACAGTCGCCAGAGAGAGAGAAGCTCCAGCTCTGTCTGTAACCTCCATCTCTCTTGGCCTCTGATCTATCTAGAGCTATAGACGGGTAGGCAGAAGGCAGTGGAGACAAAAAAAACACACACACACACATATCACACCACAATTAGTCCAGCAGGGCTGAGGGTAGAAGAATCAATCACACAAACCAGCGCAATTACAATGCAACAGTTACAGTGTGTGGGTAGAGACACCTGGCGTGAGTGCACTTCTCATCCCGAAACGCACAGTTGTGACGCACTCTACTAGCCAGCTACACTGTTAAGGTTACATTGGGGTGCTGCCGTGGCACCACTGTGGCACCCATGTGCCACCACTGTTCCGTTTCCATGGTGTCCAATTCTTTTGTGTCATTCTGTTGCATTTCTGCGCTCGGCAACGTAGATGGAATAAGCGGGCACACCAAGAGCCGGTCGCCTACGCCACTATTGACTACCGGACACAAAGGGGGCCACAACGAAACCACCTGCTTTTGCCACCAGAATGCGTCCATTGTGGCCTATGAAAGAGCTCTTTTCATCGGGCCGGAGCGGCGATGAAATGGGCGACTAACTGGTGTGCCATGATCTAAGACAGCCTAAGTGGGAAGGGGACGATTTCAATAATCACCTGATCTGGTAATTACTAAAATGAGAGCCTTTTTTTTTGTAACAGGGGACTGACACGTACGGTATGATAAGGGGCGAAGGGGATGGACTACTAGAGAGAACAGGAGTCCACTGCTTGAGATTTTTCCTTCTTTCTTTCAGTGAGGTGACTTGCATAGTAGCTCTTTCCCTCATTATGCAAGCGGAAGAAGAAGCAGCAGCAGCAAGGCGAAGGGAAAAAAAAATCAGGGCAAGCCACACTGGGTCGCTTCGCTCACCTACTCGTGCCATCTCCCCCACCCTCCCCTGGATCGTCATGAAGACACCCTCGTGTAGTCGACTCGCATGCATCGCCTCCGAGCGAGGGAGGAAACGATGGACTGGATCCAGCAGGAGCTGGAGCATAACCCCACTTACACGACATCACAATGCGGATGGATGTATTTATTACCATCAGTGGCTACCATTAGCTGTGTTAACGTCACCATTGTCTGAGCTCTTGGCTGTACTTTAAGCAAATTGAGGTCATTGAAAGAGGAAATCAGAAAGGCTGAGTAAAAAGCAGTTAGCTTTTTTTCAAGGTTTTACTCCCAAAGATTTCATATAGGCTTTTCACACAGGCACACAACATCATATCTTCGTCATACTCGTCTACATTCTTCAAAGGCCTGCCGTCACAATAACCTCTCCACGACTTTGATAGCTGATGACAGTTGATAATAACATTTATTACTTCCCGGTGTAAAGAATGCTGCATTCTTTTGCCTTGAGTCGTGCTTCCAATATATTCTATATAAATAGAATATGAGTCAAAGGGTTGCCATGTCATTAGAGATGTGTAGGTATAACAGTAGATGTGTGTGCCATCACAAACGCCTATGAGGTATTTGCACCTCAAAGAGACATGTGCTACAGTGCTAGCAGGGTGCTCTGCACACACACACTGAGGGCCAGTGTTAAATTCGATGTCGTGACTCGAGGCCTTGTTTCCACCGGGGCTACACACCATCAGAGCTAAGGCCGAAACGGCCAAACCAGTCCAAGCTGGTGGGAGGCACAGCTAGTTATCTCTCTCCCACTGCCACTAGCCTAATCTTGTTGCTGTGGAGCTGTAGCCTAAAGTACACAGCCGCCGTCTTCAGTGCAGGGTGCCCAGATCTGTGAGGGGTCTGACAGCTGCATAGATCCATCTGGATGGCCAGCCAAAGGGGTCACCTTTCTTGCATATCTAGAGCTGACTGATCTGAAAGTATTTTCAGGGAGACAGGCCCAACTGGCTTGGTGAATACGACCTCATTCCTTTCAGTGGAAATAGGTTTCACATACATTTTGAGGGGACTCATCTTCAAGTGTGTGTAATGTGGATTAATACTTCAACACATTTTCATACAACGAGTTTACTAGATAATTGAAAAAGAATGCCATCTTTGGCAATAAAATAGCAATGGCAAGTTACAGACCATTATAGTACAATAATGTGGGGGTTTGCAAAACGACGTGCCACCTGCGTTGAGCGGTCAAAAAGGCACAGTACGTTTAACACATTCCAGTTACTTAATTTTTTCCTTGATAAGTTTGTGAACTTCTGTGTCTAGCTGACGTTTCTAATCAGATACAATGTTTGACAGGAGGGTTGTCAGATTTCCTTGAATGACGTTCGTGCACGAACAGATTTGATAGTATTCCACTTTCTGTGATAAAATAGTGTGACTTCCAGGATATTATCTTAATTTCTTTTGTGCATATTCGGAAAGGCCTGTTTTTGGAGTGGTTACTTTAGCTAGCTTTAAGTGTGAATTGAGAAGTTTGCTCATCGCTTACTTGTTCATACCATCGGTAATACAATTTGAATATCAAAGAGCACAATCTTGGCAGTTCATGTCTCGTGTATCACTCCTAATGATTATGCGAAATTACCCAATGTTCTACAACAACAATAGCCATTTTGTTGAATGCCAAGCAGCTGAAACATCTAACATTAGCAGGCCGAAGCCGTTCAACATTCGCAGGCAAGGCATCAGGGTTGTAAATTCGCTTTTATCTTGTGTCGAAACCCTAGTCAATCTATGCATTATGACCACGGTGTTGATTTGACGTCTGATGTCAAATTATGAGCTACACAAACCAAAGGAAAATGTAAGAAAATGGTTCACTGCTAAACTGAGATGGACCTTACTAGTATCGCTGACGTTAGCTAACTCAACCTTAGCTGTACAAAATGTCTATGCTAGCTAGCATTTTCGTAGCCAACAAACTTGCACCGACACCTCTCGTGCTAGCCACTGGATTCACAGAGGGAGGTATGCTGGCTAACTAGCCTGCTAGCTCATATGAGACAAATTCAACAATCAGTCAGATGGCTAAATCCGTTGCATCACCTTAACACGATACATATTTCCATTAATAGTTAACGGCAATTAATGGATATGTCATATAAAATGACATTCTGTGTGCTTCGATATGAAACATTCCCTGACGTAAAATTCGAGTGTCTAGAAATAACTGCACACTGTTTTAGCTGCCCGCTAACAATCAATCGTGAGCTTACGGCAAGCAGGCTACCCGTCGTGTTACACATAATGCTTTGAACCAGCTAGCATGGCAAGCTATTACCTCTAAACAAATAATTACCGTTACTGAGTGCTCATTCGCCGTCAAATGCCGTCGAAGGAACAAATTGAGATGAAAGACAACACCATCAAATGCTGCGAAAGATATGGGAGAGGGCATTAGTCGTTTTAAAGGAAAGGCGTGGAGGCTTACCTTCAATAAAAATGCTCTTGTGGGCCATGTTTACTCCATGTTGTCATCGACGGAGGATGAGTGCTCCTCAGTTCTCTCAAGCTACGTTGCCGAGTGAGACTTGGCGCCTACTGCTAGTTGTACACCAGAATGCACCCAGGTATTTTTCACTGTCAAGAGAAGATGTTTTCTGGTGTATACGTGCGTTTCGTTATTTACCGTATACGATTCCAGACGTTAAAAAATACGGCGTTGTACACGACTCATGTACATTACACGCCGAGATTCAATTTGTTTTATATGAGTTTTAGCTATCGTTAGCCACCAACTGAGTGAAGTAACTTTGCTATCCAGTAATGTCCAGTGAGTCTGACACAGCAACGTGCTCAATTTAACAACAGTAACGTCACTTCGCTACAATGCGTTGCTTTTTTTCTTGGATATTGATTTAAAGTAGGCCTAATGGCCCCTTTTAGTTAAAAGGTAATGGCGGTAATGGTATCATATCGAATGCATGCAAATTAATAAATTACCATGCCTTGCTTGGAGTGAATTTTGTCGACCCCACATTCAAGGACTTGGCATTTAGTAACTACACGATCGACGTTTACATTGTTGCGTTTTTGTTTGTTTCTGGACTGAAATGACCTCATACCTTCACAAAACTCGACTGTCAAAAAAAGGTCCTGATATGCACTCAAAGTCGGCTACTGCAAATTTCGCATGGTAGGTGGCGCCAAATCATTTTTTGCCCTAGTTGACATTACAGGGGGATAGGCTATCATGCAATGAAAAATATTTTTGACCTAGCTTTAAAAGCCGTAATCTATTTTCACAGAAACATTAGTCAAGTTTGTTGGGTTTTTATTCCCTGTATCTTAGTATAAAATTTAAATTGCCTACATAATTTCAAATGTAATGATACATAGCCTACTTCCAACAGAGCTCAGTCATTTCACACAGGCCTAATTATTTTATAACAGTAGCTCTCTTATTCCTTCCTACCATACACAGTCTGTGTCCAAGATACTCAGTCCATTGTCCACTCACTAGCCATGCCAACAGGCCAAAAATCACCATTTCAAAAATCACTGTTTTGCACAGAAGCACACACAGTACACAATGGAGGCAGACAACTTCAACATATGTGGATGTGTCAAATAAAATCCTTGTTTTTGTTTGCCAATTGGCTATCTTTCATGTAGGAACAAGTGATTTCGCTATTCCAAAGGGTTAGATTCTGACTGAGGTTCCATTGCAAGAGGAGAGCATTAAAGGCTATAATGCCATTTTCAACACAATGCTTTGATAAATCTTTTTTTTTTTTTTTAAGGACCCAAGATTGTTATGTTATGTCCCTATATAAATACACCCAAGTTCCGGGTAGTCATGACTAAGCGGTTAGGGCATCAGACTTGTAGCCCAAAGGTTGCCAGTTCGACATGAGCATGGTACCGTCCCGCCGCACTGCTCCCTTTTGGGCGCCATTGGGGGATGCCCCCTTGCACGGCTGAGGCATAAATGGGATTTCGTTGTGTGCAGTGCAGTGTTCACTTGTGTGCTGTGGAGTGCTGTGTCACAATGACAATGGGAGTTGGAGTTTCCCAGTTGGGCTTTCACTTCAAATTCGGCAGCAATTCGGGAGGCCACAGTTGCCATGTCATCTGTAACAAGACCTACTGTAGGACAACACCATAATAACCTATATAATCCAACCACAGAATGTTGAGATAATAATAGTAATAGATAATAATAGCTCCGCTCTAGCTATTTGTGCATTGTTCTTTGTAACTAAATAACACACTATCACTTGGACTATGGACTATGCCAGACTGCACTGTGTGTAGCACAGCATAGCGTTGACATATCTTTGTATTTTACTGCTATTATTATTATTGCTATTGTTATTGTTATTCTGTCTTCTATTTGTCCCCTGTATGTTAAATGTTCAATGTTAAATGTTTAAATGGTTATGTATTAATCTACCACTTTATTGTTATCACTGTCAGTCTGTTAATGTCAGTCCTGTGTATGTCTATGTCCATACATCATTTCAATTTCCTTGTATGACCTGTGCATATTAGTGCATATGAAGAAACTGACAATAAAAGCTGACTTGATTTGGCTTGACTTCAGGTCTTAACATCAGGCACAATGAAAAGTCCAGCATCACGTCTGCTATTAGGCTATTAGACGCAGTATACTTTTTCAGTTAGGACTACTGTGGGGACCCATTACCCAAAAATGTCTATCAAACATATCTTGCACTTTGGCACTTTGGCTGTTTTGTATAACCTGGACTGATCTCATCAGATAGATCTCATATTTATAGCATGTTTCCCTTGTAGCCTTTTGGTTTGGTTTCTTGTTTTACAGGAGATTTTTGAATTGGACACACAGGTTCAGAAAACAGCTCTATTCCCGGCACAAAGGTTTCATTTCAAAGCAGCATTTTATGTAACAGTCATTTTGTTTGTCTTGTTTTAGATATGAACTACGTCAACACTGGGCGCAGAAGATATTATACGTAGGCTAGGACTTTTGCTTCCACAATCTTGCTTGTCAATTACGCCATGGAGGGCAGTGGGAAAGGTTTGTTGTCCATTTCCATCTTCAATAAATAATAACTGGCAATCTCATGAACTGAAAAATAATATTGGAACAATGGGGGTTTCAGTAAGATGGCCAATAATTTTCATTTGATATGCTGAACAGAGATATGCTTACTCATGTTGTTCTAATGATTAGCCTCTTAAATTATGAACCACGCGCAGTGGAAGAAAACATAAATATCTCATGGCAGAACAATAAACCTGAGACCAACAGGAAAAAGATCAATTTCCAAATGATGTTGGATGTTACCCATGTGATGATTTCATATAGTCTAGGCAATGGGTGCGATATATTGGGAGAATCGCTCGGAAGGTGATAAAAGCGTAAAACTTGGCACAAATGTTCATTAGGACATGCTTATTCATTTCAGGGGTGGAGCCACTCAGAATTCAGCGTTGCCTAGCAACGGTTGCTAGGTGAAGCATCTTCCTTAGCAACCAGCATCAGTAATACAGTTCCCAGCAATTTTTTGGTGTTATGATGTCTAAATATTGACTCCTTGCCCTAATATTACTAAATATCAGGGGTGGAGCCACTCAGAATTGAATGTTGCCTAGCAACGGTTGCTAGGTAAAGCATCTTCCTTAGCAACCAGCATCAGTAATACAGTTCCCAGCAATTTTGTGGTGTTATGATGTGTTGAAATTAACTCCTTGCCCTAATATCACTAAATATCAGGGGTGGAGCCACTAAGAATTTAGCGTTGCCTAGCAACGGTTGCTAGGTGAAGCATCTATCTTAGCAACTAGAATCAGTAATACAGTTTCCAGCAATTTTGTGGTGTTATGATGTCTAAATATTGACTCCTTGGCCTAATATTACTAAATATCAGGGGTGGAGCCACTCAAAACTTAATTTTGCCTAGCAACGGTTTTGCTAGGTAAAGCATCTTCCTTAGAAACTAGAATCAGTAATACAGTTACCAGCAATTTTGTGGTGTTATGTGTAAATACTAACTCCTTGCCCTAATATCACTAAATATCAGGGGTGGAGCCACTCAAAAGTCAATGTTGCCTAGCAGCGGTTGCTAGGTAAATCATCTTCCTTAGCAATCAGCATCAGTAATACAGTTCCCAGCAATTTTATTATGTCTAAATATTGACTCATTTTTCAAATATCACTGAAATAATGCATGATAATGCTTCAAATAATAATATGTATGCAATATGTATGATTATGACCCCCTTTGATTTTATTCTTGCCCATGGTTGCCAGGCCATTAACTCTCCTGAGCAACAAACATCAATGATACAGTTTTAATCAATTCTGTGGTATGATATGTGTATATCTTGACTTTGCTATATCATTGTATTAATACATTAAAAGGTTATATAGGAACTTGTGCCATTGTGACTCCTTCGGTGTCATTCTAGACACCACAAAGCATTGCAATTATGTGAATAATATTCTCACTTTAGTTCTTGAACACATTTGAAGTAATGAGGGGCTTTACGTGTCACTTCAAGTCAGGCCTCTCTTTATTTCACTGTATTTTACATGTGCCTAGCACTGCATACTGATCATTCAGAGCACAAAATTACAATTTGGAAAGAAAGATGCCTACATGAACAACATCATGTGTCTGTGTTGTGTCAAATGACAAAGTAATTGTTGACATGCGTACCCAGGAACTAAGTATAAATTACTAAATGGATTGTTACATCATTTAGACAACTGTAACATGCTTTCGAAATAAATGGAATCTGTCTAAAATTATTTAATAACAGCAGATTATAGTCTTTAA
Organism: Engraulis encrasicolus; assembly: GCF_034702125.1. Classification (NCBI taxonomy): domain Eukaryota; kingdom Metazoa; phylum Chordata; class Actinopteri; order Clupeiformes; family Engraulidae; genus Engraulis; species Engraulis encrasicolus. The sequence goes on along the minus strand of NC_085874.1, from coordinate 18,730,510 downwards.
ATGCAAATAAATGTTTTTCTCTTAACCAATAGTTGGTTAGCAGTTGGTTACAATCATGGATACTGTTTGCCTATTACTGTATTAATATATAATAATTACTTTTTATATTATATTCCAATATCCAAATTTAAAACTAACAAACTATGTATGTGCTGTTACACAAGTATGGACACACTCATAATTTCTTGTAATGAACAAAATTTTGCTTTGGGGATTTATAAAAGTGCTCTAACTCGGACTGACAGAATGTAGCCACTTAGTCACATCGTCTATATTGATGGTGCATTGTGTGCAAACTGTAATACAAATTTGCAAAGATCTCGCAGGCCTAATGGGCGAAGTGGTTCCGTGGGCCAAATTTGCTCCCCTGGCGTGAGTTTCACATCCCTGTCTTAACTTAATTCTTACAGTATTTACACTGAACCTTAATCAAATGGAATATAAGCTTTTACAGAACTGTACTGTTTTTCTATCCAAAAACCTACTGACGTACCACTCTATCATTAACCTGATTATTGCAATGTGTACAGAATATACAAATCACTACCAAGTGCTTAGGCATTGCATTGTTACAGTCAGCTTTCTGTGCCAGTTGATGACAGTTCCTGGGGCTCAAACTCTCTTCAGCCATATGAAGGCGTGGAAAAACACTCTTATTAACCTTATCCTTACTTAACCTTAAGGGGATTGGGCAGAATCTAGACAAAAACAGACACATCTGGGTTTGAATGAGTGCTTAAGCCACTGCTGCTCACACCGTATCAGTTGTGTTGTCTTAGCCTGGGATATCCCATGTTGCTTTGCACAATCATTCCTGTCTGAAAAACTTGGAAAGCGTGGATTCTATCCCTCAGCGAGGCAAGATCTTGGGGGCCAATCAGAGAGTGGGGAGGAGTGGAGAGATGATGATGACGTGTATTACAGTACTTGACAAATGGAAGCTTTCAGTTTGTTACAGTAACTGAAACAATTGTCTATGGGCTAAAATAAGTGCTATATAAAAATGATGTATAGTTATTAATTATTAGATAAGCACTTTACGAGAATGAGTTAGAATGGCAAGAATAACAAAGAGGAAATTATCTCAGATATTGGTGGTATATAAACTCTTGAACCATTAATGCAGTGATATTAGACAAGTACTCACGATTCAGACATCATGACACCACAAAAGTGCTAAGAAACAATCAGTGATTCTGGTTGCCAATGAAAATGATTTGCATAGCAAACCGTTGCTATGCAACATTGAATTCTGAGTGGCTCCATCCCTGAAACTGATAAACATGTCCTGATGAACAAGGACTCAAGACTCAGACATCATGACACCACAAAAGTGCTAAGAAACGCTATCAGTGATGCTGGTTGCTAAGGAAAATGCTTTGCCTAGCAACAGTTGCTATGCAACATTGAATTCTCTGTGGCTCCAGAGGCTCCAGAGAGACAGAGAAGGAGTGGAGACATCATGACACCACAAAAGGGCTAAGAAACTCTATCAGTGATGCTGGTTGCTAAGGAAAATGCTTTTGCCTAGCAACCGTTGCTATACAACCATGAATTCTCTGTGGCTCCAGAGACTCCAGAGGCTCCAGAGAAGGAGTGGAGACATCATGACACCACAAAAGTGCTAAGAAACTCTATCAGTGATGTTGATTGCTAAGGAAAATGCTTTGCCTAGCAACCGTTGCTATGCAACATTGAATTCTCTGTGGCTCCACCCCTGAAATCGATAAGCATGTCCTAATGAACATTTGTGCCAAGTTTCATGCTTTTATCACCTTGCGAGCGATTTTATCACCCATTGCCTAGACTAATAGGTTCTGTAATGGAATGTGGGGTTACGTCACTGCATATACGGTACCCACCCACTGGGGAGGGCCCGGGTCAGCTTCATCGGTCACATCTGGGCGAATCTCTTGTGAAGAAGCAGACAGCCTCTGCTTTTAGCCCTTACTTTTGCCGATTATGTGAAAGTGACCAAGTGCCTCAACAGGGGGGTATACTAAGAACAACTTTCTGGGGTGCTTTGGTTTCTATGTACTGTACAAACCAGACTGTTATTATTACCTCCGCCAGTGGTTTGGAGACAAACCAATGCGACCGGAAACATAACATTTTTGGTAACGCTTTATTTTACGGTACAGTATTTACTATGTACTTTCTGGGTAACAACTGTGTAACAGAGAGAAGTTACATGGTACCTAGAATGTAAAAAGGGGGTAATTATGATGTAAATACTATGTACAGGGGAATAGCTCAAAACTTACCATGAAACTACACTGTGTATTTTCTGGGTAACAATTGGGTAACAGAGAGAAATTACCCAATTGTTATCCAGAAAATACACAGTGTAGTTTCATGGTAAGTTTTGAGGTTTTCCCCTGTAATTACATAGTATTTACATCGTAATTATCCCCCTTTTTACATTCCATTTAACTTCTATATGGTACAGTATTTACTGTACTTTCTGGGTAACAACTGGGTAACAGAGAGAAGTTACATGGTACCTAGAATGTAAAAAGGGGGGTAATTACAATGTAAATATACTATGTAATTACAGGGGAAACCTCAAAACTTACCATGAAACTACACTGTGTATTTTCTGGGTAACAATTGGGTAACAGAGAGGAATTAGATGGTGTATAAAATTTAAAAGGGGGGTTACTACAAAGTAAATGCTATGTAATTAAGAAGAAAATATCTCATGAATTACTATGAAAGTACGGTGTATTTTCTGGGTAATTGTTTGATGGCAATTTAAAAAAGGATGAAAGTACTACCTATTTACCTGTTTGTTTTACAGCAATACCACATTTAATTACTAGGTTAATGTGCTGCTCTGGATGGTCATTACACAACTCCAAAGTCAGAACTTACAAGGAACAGTATTTCATTGTAGTTACTGTGTTTATCACCATACATACCCATGTATTGCATGGGTAAATGTGGTACTTACCTGACAAAACAATTGCTGATGTCACACATTGCCATGGGCTTTATCTTCATTCTTGTAGCTGTTGAGTCAAAAGTGTTTGGTAAGTACATGGTAGGTTTCTGCACTGTTACCAAGTAACATATATTTATTTACCAGGTAAAAAAGGGGAAACTGTACTGTAAAGTAAAGTGAATGCTCTTACCAAAGTATTACCAATATCTTACCAAGTAATTAAACTTGTTTCATAAATCATGTAAGTGCATGGTAAGTTTCTGCACTGTAACCGAGTTACAAATATTCAGCTACCAGGTAAAGAAGGGGAAACTGTACTGTAAAGTAAAGCGAATGCTCTTACCAAAGTATTACCAATTTCTTACCAAGAAAATAAACTTGCTATGGTAAGTATCTGCACTGTTACCAAGTAACAGATATTCAGTTACTAGGTAAAAAAAGGGGAAACTGTACTGTAAAGTAAAGCGAACGCTCTTACCAAAGTATTACCAATTTCTTACCAAGAAAATAAACTTGTTATATATCATGTAAGTACATGGTAAGTATCTGCACTGTTACCAAGTAACAGATATTCAGTTACCAGGTAAAGAAGGGGAAACTGTACTGTAAAGTAAAGCGAACGCTCTTACCAATTTCTTACCAAGCAATTAAACTTATTTCATGTATCATGTAAGTAGGCCTACATGGTACGTTTCTGCACTGTTACCAAGTTACAGATATTCAGTTACCAGGTAAAGAAGGGGAAACTGTACTGTAAAGTAAAGCGAACGCTCTTACCAAAGTATTAACCAATTTCTTACCACACAATTAAACTTGTTTCATATCATATAGGCCTAAGTACATGGTAAGTATCAGCACTACCAAATTACAGATATTCAGTTACCAGGTAAAGAAGGGGAAACTGTTCTCATAGGACTCTGTGTTAATTGCTAGCATGGAGGTAACATTTGCACTGATGTAGTCAGAGAACGGCAGGAAGTACAGGAGAAAGGTATAACCCAATAACTTAACTCAAGGGGAAATGTAATATGAGCTCATTTCCAAACATGGGACAGTATCACTTTAACATCCGAGTTGGCAGCAGATATAAAGACTCATCAGACCAGGCCTACATTTTTTACAATACAAGACTAGAGAAAGTATTGCCTGGACTGTTTCTGCTGCCAACTCGGATGGCTGCCTTGTTCCACACACACACAGGTGCATATATTTTATTATTATTATTATTTCATTCCAGAATTCCTGCTGCCCGTTCTTCATTTCCATTTTCATGAATATCACTTTCCAATTTCTAGGTATTATGACAGCACACATTGCAATTTTCATCAATGAAAAAATGAAAAGGGGGATTTTCTCCATGATCCTCAATTTTTAATTTAGAAACAGTCATTTTTAGCTGCAAAACTTACTATGTTCATGTAACCCAGTTGACAAATGCATATTAAAAACGTATTAGTTGATTAAATAGCATAAATAGTAAAATGGGATAATAAATAGTGATAATACTGATAAGGCAATTCATGAATGAAGGTTTGGTATCGTTAAAAACACGATTAACATAGCAGGACTTTTACTGTGACAGTTACGTTATGGGGCTTTTATTTTGACATGCGTTTCCACGCATTCAGCTTTCCGTGGAGCCGTTCCAGTCAGTTGAGCTGAGAAGAGCTCGAAAGCTGAAGGAAAGACTTCGTTTCTTCGGCTCCACCTTGGAGCTAGATATTGATAGAAAATTAATTCTAAGTTAAAGATACCTACTGCTAAGTTTCATTTTGGACCACCGAGCGACCTGCTCTGTAAATCTTTTGTGTTTTGAAGAGCAAGAAGCTGCGCTTCGTCGTGTATTGTTTCTGTTGAATCGTCTCGGTAAGGCAACCACCTGTAACTTATTTTCCCTACGGATGTAACTTGAGTGTTATTGCTTATCACTGTGAAATACTTCGGTGAAACCTCAGAATTGTATTTTGTTTTGTTAATACTTGTTGTGTTTAGTGTGAAAAGGGTATATTTTGGTTGAATTGAGTATAAGTTTAAAGCTTGGAATGAGCGGCCTGTAATTCACATGCTTGTGATCACGCACCCAGCAAGTGCGAGGGGAGAGGTCTGAACAAGTCCTCCTGATCATTACTGTGCTCGGCAATATCTGTGTGTAATTCCCGCGGTTTCAGTACCGAGTGATGTTTTTCATAGTATTCATCCTGTTATTTGATAATGGTTATGTAACTGAATGGTATGCAATGCTTTTCAGTATAAGTGAAGTGTATGCGGTTTGCATATATTTTCCTTTGAGAAGATTGATATTAATGTTGTACAACCAGAGGTGGAAAGAGTACCGAAAATTGTAGGCCTACTCAAGTAAAAGTAGGCTATCTTTAGGCTACTTTGCCTAAATCCTGCTCGATTAAAAGTAAAAGTAGGCCTACCCATCTAAAAAATCTACTCTGAGTTGAGTAAAAGTACTTAGTTACATTTAATTAGCTTTTCTAGACAATGTAATGTTTCTTTTTCTAGAATATCGTCCTCCATAACCTCTATCTCTTGCTTGGCACCAGCCATCATCCAATACATTGATCCAAGATAGTACAATAGTGAAAATGCTGTGTGCCATCCTGCATCATCTTTCATTTCCGGCAGATTGTGGCATTATTTTGCGTGGCATTTTGTCTATTTTTTTTACTCAGTACTCAGGCCAGGTTCCAGTGTAATTGAGTTAACAACTTGGGTCAAAATGTACTCAAGTACTAGTTAAAGTATTAATTTTAAAAACTACTTAAAAAGTTCAAAGTACTCATAAATGCTACTCAAGTACAATACTTGAGTAAATGTAATTAGTTACTTTCCACCCCTGTGTAGGCCTACAACTACTTTAAGTTTAAACTGTTTGAACTGATATTTGATAAGAAATGTGAACATTGTCCTGTGTACATGTGTAGCTTAACTAAGGGTATGGTTACACAGGTGAAGTTTTTTGGACCTGGATTCCGCTGTGGATTGATGACTGCGTTTGATGGCGAGCCACCCACCCCATTGCTGTCGGATCCTGTCCTGTGTCATTGTACGTGGCGCATATGTGGTAGGGTTGTGACCTGCCTGTGTCACAACAACACTGACTGACTGACTTGAGTTGTTACTTTAACGGTTTACAAACTGAGCTAAGGCCTTGAACTGAACGGAACTACTATAAAGGAACTACTTTTTTCTTTTCTTTTTCTTGAACAACTGAAAGGAACTCTTTCTCTTTGAGGATTTTAAAGGACTGATTTAAAGGACTGTTCCCAACTTTTGGAAAATAGACAATTACTCACTTTTGAAGGACAATTCATTTTATTTTATTTTAAAGGGTCAATTGTTTTCTTTTATTTTGGGAATATGTACATATTTTCCTACCTTGCAATTTCATAACTAAAGAAAGAAAAAAAGTATATCCTTGTGTGGTGTCTTTTTAATTGCACTTATCTTTTTGCACTCTCCCAGAGCCTAGTGTCTTTATTCTCTAGCTATTGAACCTGGCCTATCATCGACGTGTACATACCTAGTAGTGGGTTACATTCATACTAGTATATATTAGTTTATTACCTAAACATAATACAATTTGGCAATAAGCAGCACAGTTCCAATGAGCAGCATAGTTGCAATACTGTCGTTTGCCACAATATACAATAAAAAAAATTGATTTCACAATAATGCTTTGATTTGCTTTTGATGTGTATTTTTTCCTTCTTTACCTGGTAATGATAATCTGTAATCTCGGTAACAGTGCAGAAACTACCATGTACTTACATGATATATGAAACACGTTTACTTTCTTGGTAAGAAATTGGTAATACTTTGGTAAGAGCGTTCACTTTACTTTACAGTACAGTTTCCCCTTCTTTACCTGGTAACTGAATTTCTGTAACTCTGTGTAACGGTAACAGTGCAGAAACTTACCATGTACTTACATGATACATGATATAAGTTTATTGCTTGGTAAGTTGGTTTGTTAAGAGCGTTCACTTTACTTTTACAGTTTTTTTTCTTTTTGGTAACTGTATCTGTTACTTGGTAACAGTGCAGATATTACCATGTACTTACAATGATATATAAACAATTTTCTGGTAAGAAATTGGTAATACTTTGGTAAGAGGCGTTCGCTTTACTTTACAGTACGTTTCCCTTCTTTACCTAGTACCTGAAATGTAACTGTACAGAACTTAACAGTGTACTTACATGTACTTACATGACTGTAAGAAATTGGTAAGATTGGGTAATACTTTGGTAAGAGCGTTCGCTTTACTTTACAGTACAGTTTCCCTTCTTTACTGGTAACTGAATATCTGTAACTCGGTAACAGTGCAGAAACTTTACCATGTACTTACATGATACATGAATTAAGTATAATTGCTTGGTAAGAAATTGGTAATACTTTGGTAAGAGCGTTCGCTTTACTTTACAGTACAGTTTCCCCTTCTTTACTGGTAACGGAATATCTGTTACTCGGTAACAGTGCAGAAATTACTTACCATGTACTTACATGATATCTAAGTATAATTGCTTGGTAAAAAATTGGTAATACTTTGGTAAGAGCGTTCGCTTTACTTTACAGTACAGTTTCCCCTTCTTTACCTGGTAACTGAATATCTGTTACTTGGTAAACAGTGCAGATACTTTACCATGTACTACATGATATATTATTTTCTTGGTAAGAAATTGGTAATACTTTGGTAAGAGCGTTCGCTTTACTTTACAGTACAGTTTCCCCTTCTTTACCTGGTACTGAATATCTGTAACTCGGTAACAGTGCAGAAACTTACCATGTACTTACATGATTTATGAAACAAGTTTAATTACTTGGTAAGAAATTGGTAATACTTTGGTAAAGAGCAGTCGCTTTACTTTACAGTACAGTTTCCCCTTTTTAACCTGGTAACTGAATATCTGTTAACTTGGTAACAGTGCAGAAACCTTACCATGTACTTACATGAACACATAATTCATAATAGCTGTGGTAAGAAATGGCAATAAACTTTGGGTATGTATGGTGATAAACCAGTCGCTTTACTATTACAGTACAGTTTCCCCTTGTAAGTTACCTGACTTTGGAGTATGTGTAATGACCATCCAAGTGCAGCACTTACCTAGTAATTTAAAATGTGGTATTGCTGTAAAACAAAATACGGGTAAATAGGTAGTACTTTCATCCTTTTTTAAATTGCCATCAAACAATAATTACATGGAAAAATACACAGCGTAGTGTCATGGTAAGTTTTGAGGTAATACTTTTCCCTCTAAATACATAGTATTTACATCGTAATTACCCCCCCTTTACCTTACATTCTAGGTAACATGTAACTTCTCTCTGTTACCCAGTTTTACCCAGAAAGTACATAGTAAATACTGTACCGTAGAGTAGAAGTTACATGTACAGAATGGAAATAAAGGGGGTAATTACGATGTAAATACATGTAATTACAGGGAAATAACCAAACTTACAAGAAAAACTCACTGGTGTGTATTTCTGGATACCAGAATACAATTTCTCTGATACCACAGTGGTTACCCAGAAAAACTACAGTGTAGTTTCACGTAACTTTGAGTTTTTTTCCTTGTATTACAGTATTTACATCGTATTTACCCCCTTTTTACATTTAGAGTTACCATGTAATTTCCTAGTTTTTTCCATTGTAATTACACAGTAATTTACATCGTATACCCATTTTTACATTTCTAGGTTACCCAGTTGTTACCCAGAAAGTACATAGTAAATACTGTACCGTAAAATAAAGCGTTACCACATTTTTGGCGGAGGTAATAACAAATAACACCAACACTCTGTTGTAATCAGAAATAAGCCCACACTGCACACTTTACCAAGCCAAACCATGCAATCTTATTTAGAGCACATTTGAGGTGGATTTTGCAGGTGTTGACATATACATTTTTGATGTGAATCAATATCTTTGTCCTGCAACACATTTCAGAACATTTTTTTTCATTCTCTACTGTATCTCTGACAAAAATATCCAGCCTGTGTTTAGATTCCACTTGAATTTGGCAGCTTTTGAAAGGAGAAATAAATATTGACAATATGTCACAGAAACATTTACCTCAAAGCCACTCTGCAGTCTGCACACTAACACGGCCCTCAATGAAATGTGTAGGCCGATCTGCTGTTTTAGTTGTACTAACACATAAACTCACTGACATGCTACGTGTGTTTTATTAGCCTGTTTAACACACCTCAAAAATAGGCCTTGTTGCTGCCATGTGACTCCCTAGGAGCTGAGTGCAGTGCAGTGCCATGCCAGGGCTGTCTAAGTACTTTGGTCAGACTATCAAACTCTGAGCCTGCGTGACACGACCAAGTACGTACTGTATAACAACGATTCTATTCGCAAAACCCATTGGAAATTTCTGGCTCTGAAAATGTTTATCGGATTACCTTGGGAAATAAAAAGGTGATGATTTTTCATTGCTACTTTTGTTTCGTGAGAAGATTATGTACAGTAACAATTGTGTATGGGATATTAGAACCAATCATGGTTCAAAGCATTAGTAGAGCAGACCAAGGGCAAATCCATTACATTCTTGGGCAGATCCAGATCATGGGTCCATTTATTTCCTTGACCCCCTACTGCAATGTTGTCTGTGCATTTGAACAAATTTGTTTGACATGAACATTAATTTTCATAACCAAACAAAATATCTGATTGTATGGGTCCAAGCACAGAGAAGGATGCAATATGTATCAAATATAAAAGTACAGTAGGCCATAAATATGAATTATTTGCATCATTTTTCACCTAATTTAGTGCTGTTAACAAGAATTGTTTGTTTATATTTAAAGATGTAGTTAGAGTAATAACTACCTCCCACTGCAATATCCTGACCTGTGCCAGCCTCGACTCCCTCTGCTGGTTGTATTAAGCCATGAACATATTTACTGATAGGGGAAAACACGTATCAGTCCTGAGACTTTCAAGTGGCCAGTTACACAGCCTGCTTTTCTACCCATCCTCCTCTGGTCTCTCCTTTCTGATTGCCAAAAAGTAGGAAACCATTAAAGCATAAGCAAAATGGTCTCATCCTTAAATGGTTTTCCTCTGACCAGTAGGCCAGTGTTTCCCAACCTTTTTTGTCCTGTGTACCCCTTAAGTCATGTTGTCATATGATGAGTACCCCCTCCCTCACACATGCTCTTTATCTCCATATTTGTCATTATTGCAGTTCTCTATATTTGTCATTATTACATTTCTCCACGCACCCCCTGAGGTGTGCCCGGCCCGCGTACCCCTGGTTGGGAACCACTGCAGTAGGCTATCACTGCGATCAGGAAGCAGACAGAAGCCAATGTGATTTTCCTCCAGAAAGGTTTGAAATATGATCGCCATCCCTGCACATTAGCGGGTCAGGGCAGGATGGAGCCTGTCTCAGTGACTCCCATCATGTTGCTAATGAGCTACAGACTGTTGCAGCAGGCAGCAGGATGGCTATCACTATCAGTCTTCAGACAAGCATGCTCAGTGTTGCTGTAAACAAAACAAAAAACAATGCTATAATAAATACTTAGTAAATACTACATATTTAATCAATACTTTCATAATACCTTTTCAATATTTTTATAATACTGGGAAGTTCTCTAACTTTTTTGGGCCGGGCACCCCTAATGGAGTAGAGAATTTGGAAGGACCCCCTCATCGTTGCAACCACAGATGTTTGTCCTACAGCAGTGGTCTGCAATTGGCGGCCTGTGGGCCAGATCCGGCCCAGTCATGGCAAACATTTGGCCCGCCATGAGACTGGAACAAGTGAAAACATCATAACAGTCATGAACGCAATAACGTGGCAGCAGGAGTGTGCAAAAACTTGGATGGAATGTGCGTCAGACGTCGTTGGACCTTTGGCCATTCGCCTACAGACTCTCCTCCAAGCATGCATTAGTGGAGGGAAAATCCCCGAAACATAAAAAAGTAACAGTAAAATCCTTAGGTTCCATCCACCGGACAATGACCGATGAGCCGGGTTCCCAAGCGCAGGCCCCTCTGACCTCTGAGCAACTTTTTTAATAGTTCCGGGTACGCCAAGACCAAGCGTCCTCATGTGCTGTAGAGCCGTTTAGTGTGCTGTCGAATCTAAATGCACTTTCTGACATTAGTAAGAATGCACCGATACCACTTTTGTGAAAACCGATACAAGTACGAGTACATTAATGTGTGTACTTGCCGATACCGAGTACCGATACCGATACCTTTACCACCAAAATACAATGAAAATAAATGCATGGCCTCGTTTTTTTCCACCTGTGATATTTTTATTGTCCATTTCCATGTAGATTTAAATGTTAGTAAATGTATGAGGTGGCACTTTTTTCCATGCTGATTTCAAGTCCACAGAACATGATAAGATTTTGCATAGTTTTGAGTAATAGTAGTACTCGTAGCTGGTATCGACAAGTGCTTGACGAGTACGAGTACGAGTATAATGAGCAGTATCGGGAGCCGATACCGATACCGGTATCGGTGCATCCCTAGACATTAGGAATAGTTTATGCGTTTCCCAGCATTGTACACGATACTGTAGCATTTCCACGGATTGCATTTTTCACTGACCAACCGGCAATGCACCAGAGTCTGAGGAGCAGATGAAGGGCACATACCAAAGCCATGTCTAGGGGTGTAAATTACAGCCTTCATGACGATACGATACGGTATCGATTTCTTAAATCAGGGATTTGATTTTTTTTTCCCCACGATACGATGCGATTCGATTAAATCGCCGGCCGATTCGATTTTTTTCCAATTACTTTTCCACTACTATTGTGTTATGGAGCTAGGGTATTGCACAGGGGCCAGCAATTCGATTCTTTTCGATTCTTAAGAATGCCCCACGATACGGTGCGATTCCATTAAATCGCCGGCCGATACTTCCGATACATCAATACTTTTCGATTTTATTTACACCCCTAGCCATGTCACATTTAAATCTGCCTTCTTTTGCTGAATCAACTCTTTGCTATATCATAAAAAAATCTCTCTTTCTCACTCGCTCACTCACAGTACTAATGCTAGATTAATTACCCCTCATTACTTCTCGATAGATTTGTGATCTAATATTACGACTAGTCATGGGTGTGCAACGCGTGTGTGCGTGTCACAGCATTAAACTTCTCAGTAGTTTTCACGACCATTCCATGTTTCAATCAAATATAAATGAAAAAACCCTCTTGTATTTTAAACCCACCACCTCTGGTTTAACGTGGGACCACAGAGTTTCCCCTGTTTTGCAACAATCTACCGAGACAAGGCATGACTTCATATGGGTGTGTATAGATTCTGAGATTCAATCAAAACACATTGAGCATTTTATTACCTTGGAAAATCTGTGTCCATGATACTGCAAAATGTGTTCTCTCGCACTCTGTTTATTTATTTCTCTCTCTCTCTCTCTCTCTCTCTCTGTGCATGTGCCATACATGTCATATTTCATACGGGAGCTGTGGAATAACACACACCTGCCTAGATTCTGGCGTTTAGCCTTTACTGTAAAGAAAATAGGACGGTGCAAGGTGTCTTATTGAATCAAAAGGTTTCATTTGAAGAACACAAGATTTGAGGGTCTGAAAATAATTGATTGCTTAAAACAAAAGCAAATGCCACTGCTCTGTGAAATATGATTTCATTAACATTTTGCTCACAGTGATGACCACTTCACCTGCTTGACATAGCACTGCATAATGGCCACAACAAGCAAGCTCATCTGAGAATAGCGGTGTCTGCACAGTGACACTATGCAGTCAGTACAAATGATGGTGCCACAACTCACAGTTGGGAAAAATATCTGTGATTTGTCACACAATGTTAAGTCAAAACAAACACTGACGTCTGTTGACCATGAAAACATAGTCTTTTAATGAAGATTAACACATTGTAATACAGAATAATAGATGTTGATACTGTGATGTAATTTCCAACAGATTGTAATGCAATGAGCGAATGCATACACTGCATACATGCATGTATACACTACAGTCAAGATCTTCTCTGTCTGCCCAGAGACCAGAGAGGTTCGTGTCTAACTTTGCATCTCCCTGGGATGGTTAAGATGAAGTCCACTTAATTCAGGGAATCTGATGGCTCAGCTATCATAGGGGACTTGGAAGGAAGGCACATGCCTGAACCTCAGCTGTTAAAAGCTACGAGAGCCTGAGAGCTCTGCTTAAATTTAGCCCTCCTTTCCACTCAGCCTCAAACTTCTCTCTGCCCTCAGACAAAACACACACACACACACATACACACACGCACGACAGAAAGAAAGAATAGAAAAAAGAGGAGGAAAAGAGAAAGCTACACGTGATAAAACCAGATTGATAATCTGTAATGTTTGTTTTTCAATTGCTGTGGTGAAAAAAAAAGCTTCAGGGGAACGAGAGGCAGAGAGACAGCTAGACATAGAAACAGACGGAGAGTTCAGACCAACCCCTCCTCTCCCTCCTCCCTCCTTCCCTCCCTTCCCCTCCCAGTTTCTCCCGTTCGCTTTCTCGCTCACACTCACCCCGCTCTCTTCACACTCACAGTTGGTGCGAGTCTCCCTGCGGCTTCAAAACTTTGGGAGAGGACAAAGCTGGGTCTCACTACTTCATACCGTTCTTCTCCCTGACCTCCAAAACCTTTTTTTCTTTCCAGAGAACAGAAGAGGGAGTAAAAAAAGGTGGACAGAGAAAGAGCGAGAGAGAGAGGGAGAGAGAGAGAGAAGAAAGAAAAAGAAAAGAGCACAGTTCCGTCCAGGAAGAGGGGCCATATACCTTTTTTTTGTAGAGGAAAAGGTGTTTGTTTTGGGCACTCAAAAAGAAAAGGCTTGAAAGTGAAGCCGGACCTCAGCCGGTCCTCAGCCGGTCCTCAGGCTAGTGCTGTCTGGCCGCCCCCTTTGGGCTGGGACTCCACTCTCTCCCTAGTGGTCTACTCTTCCCCAGGTGTGTGTGCGGAGTCTAGTGGATTTGGACCTCTGTAGACAGGTAAGGCATCAAGGCACCTTCTCTTTCCATCACATGTCTATGAATCGTCCAGTCTTTCTTGTCTAGGTACTGGAAAGTAATGTATTGTTACGTGGATGTATCACGAAGTCAACAGCAGTTTGACAGAATAAAAAGTACAGTTGTAAGGCACGTGTTTTGGTATGTTGGCATTACTTGTCAGCAACGGCAAAAACAAACGTGACAAGACAAAAGTGAAGGACCACCTGCATGACACCAAAGCAGCACCAATCAAACATTGAAGAAGTACATTAGTACACCGGGATTACATCTTAAACTGGTAGCAAAGTAGGCTGCACACTACAGTATATATAGGCCTACAATTTGTTCATACATATTTTAGTGAGAAATATTACGCCATCTTAGCCTGTGGTGTGACTGTATGTCTCTCAAAGAGTATTATGTTGCTAGATATGAATCATATGAATGGGAGTGTGCGTGCGTGTGTGTGTGTGTGTGCCTGTGTCTGTTAAACTGAGTGTCATGAACGGCATGGTGTGGGGGGTGGGAATCATATCATCCAAATCAATCGAGTTGTGGGAGAGCAGTGGGATGGGTAAGAGCAGTGGGATGTGCTGCCTGCCTGGAGGGTTGATTTTCAGTAAACGTTCCCCACTCACTCTCAGGAAATGGTGCATTAGAAAGGAGCGCTAATTGATTACATCTCTAACCCCAAAGACAGCCTGTGGTGTGGTGGGTCCAGAGGGAGTGGACGAAAGAGCCATAATAACACGTCTGGGGTGCATTTCTGAAAACGATAGTTGCTTACTATGTTAGCTACTTTGTTGTTTGCAATACAATTTCCCATTGGCAACTACCCAAGTTGCTAACAGGCTAACAACTATGCTTTCGAGAAATGCACCCCCAGAACAGCCTTACGGTCCACTGATGCAGATAGACTGAGATAAGCCATGGAGTCAGTGGGCTTCTTTTACAACGTGTGACCCCATAGTGGTTTCTCAAAGATGGAGGGCCTTTCACATGTTGTATTTTCTCTCCCACATTCTCGATTTATTGCTCTTTCTCTGTGTGTGTGCACGTGCGTGTGCGTGTGTGTGTGTGTGTGTGTGTGTGTGTGTGTTTTCATGTCATGCATGTGTGATTTTATGTGGGGCGGGAAGGGGGTTCTCTGATGTTGTAGAGACCACCGCATGACGTCCTAAGCTAGATAAATTATTCTCTCGAGAGAGATTTAAAGTACACACAGAACAGTTAAGCTCTGCATTTTCTACTGTTTCCATTAGAATGGGAGGGCATTTGGAGAAATACATTAATTAATAAATAAAGTTCCTTGGTCTTCGTTTTGGACAGAGACAGATTCCTCAAGTTGGGCCCCGCACACAGCATCCTCATCTCCGGGTGGGATTTAAAACGGCCTGATGAGATATGATCTGATCACTCTCTCTCTCTCTCTCTCTCTCTCTCCCTCTCTCTCTCTCTCTCTCTCTCTCTCTCTCTCTCTCTCCGAGAGTTGATAATGAATTTGTTTTGTGTGCTGCCAGAGAACTGTCTGGATGACATGGCTTAATAATAGACTTTGAGAATCTAACGCTCCCCCACCCCCGTGTTCTCAAGTGTGGGAGGCTTGATAGCGGGTGCTGGCTTAATGTGTGTAGGTTTTCTTTTCTTGTCGTCATGGGACATAATTAAGGCCCTTAAGGGGGGGTTATGGGGGCATACTCAAGGGGATCCCTCACAGACTTCCTGCTCCGCAAGGAAATACAGTATGCAAGCAAGAAGCCGGTGTTGACATCAGAAGGTGTTTCCCCCCCTGTCTTTCTCTCTCTCTCCTGGTCTGTCTGTCTCTGTAGCTTCCTGTAGTGGCTTCCAGGCTGTGAATCCAGATTGGGTATAGCTTTTCCTCCTTTGTCCGATCTTGGTGCGGAAACAATGTCCTGTGTCTTTTCTTAGCCCCTGGTCCACTTTAGCTGTTTTTTCAATGACATTCTGTTTGTGTGAAGCAGACTTACACATCAGGATCAAACTAAGCTGTTCAAATCACAAAATTGTGCGTCATGATTTTGCAGTATCCATTTCGTAAACTGAAGTGTTGACAGTTCATGCAAAAGCACAGGGCCTCAAATTGCATCTTCTTCCATCCCTTGAGAACCTCAATGTAATCTTGTTGAGTTGTCACTATGGAGCTATCACAGAGCAATAAAACGTGACTGAACCCTGTTAATTCTCAGAAAATCTTCACCAATGTCATTACACAGAGAGGCTGTCTATTTGCTTTTCCATTCCCACTGCCCCAAAGAGCCATTAGGGGCTCTAAAGACCTGCTTACTTCAGACTTCAGTTATATCAACATCACAACGTCATCTTACTTCATTACCTCACTGAAAGAAAGACAGACAGAGCCATGAGAGAAGGTTTTTGCATGAGAGAAAGGGTGTATATCACAAACATCATCTTACTTCATTACCTCATAGAAAGAAAGAAAGGAAAGAAAGAAAAGAAGAAGCCATTAGAGAAGCTTTTTGCGTGAGGGAAAGGGTGTATAGGCCTATATATACAGTATGTAGCTATAGCTATACCATTTCTGCAGTGCGCTAAAGGGTACCTGGCTGACAGGCCTGGCTTTAAATCATTCTGGAGAGCCCTGTGCAAGAGTCCCTGTCGCTGCTCTGGCGTTTCGCAGCCAGGCGCTGAGTGATAAGGCACCGAGGGCCGTGAGATCACCAGACTAATTTGGCTCTCGCCACGGCTGCAATGTGCGAGGCACACACACTGCGGCCCCCTCTGACACTCGTGTGTGGCTCTGACTGTGTCCATCCATTGTTACTATGACAACAAAACAAGGATGGGCTTTTGGCCGTTTGCGACGCTATTTTCTTCTCATGCGGTGATGAGACACACATAACTGTCGACGGCACCGCAGTGTTGAAGCTCTCGGGCAGTATGTAAAATCATCACGGTATCCTTGCCCGCAAGAGCAAAACAAGACAGACAGCAAACATGTCACGTGTATGGATAAATATGAATGGATTATAGTAATGGCACAAAGACAAGAGAACCACATTTGTGGTATAGGTGTCAGCTTATTTGACGGGGAGAATATCTCGGGGGACTGGCGGAATTGGGGTGGGGATGCCCCAAGTTATTCGACTTTCAACAAATGTCAGTCTTTGAGTCTTCACATTCTCACAAAAAAATCACTGACATCGCATCGGATGCTGTTTCACGTCGTCTCATCTGAAGGTGTGTGTGTGTGTGTGCCCATGCTCCTTGTCTTGAATGGGTGTGCTGTGTGGCTCTAATGAATGACTAACCCTATGGAATGTTACATTCCCATTTTATCACTAAAGGCTCTCTTGCAGAAGCAGTGTGGTGATATCAGGTCGCTTATTAGCTGCACCTAGGCTACTAGCCACCCGCGCGCTCAGCCAAGACGCGGTGTGAGTCATGGGGGGCAGCAAAGGGGCCTGGTGTCCAAGGCTGGGGCGGTTTGTTGTGGTAATGGATACTTGTTTATGCCCTTGGTCTGATGAGCATTATCGTTTGCCCCCTTAGCGCTGGCATGGGAAGGCCAAAATAGAAGTTGCAACAGAGAAGTGAGCTTGCCCAGCCCAGGGAACTCTGCTGTGATCGTTTACCTAGCGCGCCACAAAGCACAAAGCAAATGGCAGTTGGTGTTGGATAAAACCTGTAATTTAACAGCAGCCCTGCCATTATTTACTTTTGATATATATGTTGCTGGGGTAACCATAATCGGCCTTAGCGTTGGTAATGTTTTAAGCGCTCTGTGTCTGCCTGAAACTAACATTACACATTTTTTAAGTAATACCTTTCCCAGTGAATTTATTGTCTTGCGTGGATTCACATGAGTTGAGTGTGTGAGAGGAAAATAATAAGGGTCTGTTTCCCTAGAGTTATGACACAATAAGTTAGCCGAGAAGATAACCACAAAACCCCATGCTGTTGGGCCTTATGTATACAACTGGCCAAAACATGGAAGAGAAATAAGACAGCCAGTAGTGAGGACAACCCTCTCTATCTTCCCCCCGCACCCCCTCCTCTGTGTGTGTGTGTGTGTGTGTGTGTGTGTGTGTGTGTGTGTGTGTGTGTGTGTGTGTGTGTGTGTGTGTGTGTGTGTGTGTGTGTAGTGTGTAGTGTGTCTTTCTTTCTCTCTCTCTTTCTGTTTCTTTCTTACTTTATGAGGGAAGTGACTTCATCGCCATCCCATCAGAAAGGCATGTGAGAGTGCAGGCAGGCCGTTCAAGAACTACAGTACATCTGGCCTGTGATGTCACTGCTCTGGCTGGGGCTGCGGCACTCTCTCTCTCTCTCTCTCTCTCTCTCTCTCTCTCTCTCTCTCTCTCTCTCTCCCTCTCTCTCTCTCTCCCTCTCTCTCTCCCTCTCTCTCTCTCTCTCTCTCTCTCTCTCTCTCTCTCTCTCTCTCTCTCTCTCGTACATTCGTGTGCACTCTCTCTTGGTCCTTGCAAAGAAAGACATTTACAGACAGAGCATGCCTTATCAACCTCATTCTGACACTGATAACATAGCCGTTTACTCAGCCAGTGTCCACGCTTCGGCCTGAGAAGAATGGATGTTTTCAGAACACATAAAATATTTGCAGTGGGCTGTAATGCTTTACATTCCAACTTTTGTGTCATACAGTATGTCTGTGGGCCTCATTCAAAAGAAGAAGATGGGATTTTCATAAAGCTTTCTGACTCCACACACAAGCATGCATACAAACACAAGACACACACACACACACACACACACACACACACACACACACACACACACACACACACACACACACACACACACACACACACACACACACACACACACACACACACACACACACACACACACACACACACTCACACACATAGGTATACACACTCTCTCTCACACACACACACACACACACATACAGTATAGGTATACACACACATACACACATACACACATACACATGCATACATACACACGTACACACATACGAAGGACCCCTGTGCTAGATTCTGGTTGCATGTAGCTTTGTACGCTGCACAGCCAAGTTTACAGCCTCTATTTTTACATCAGCATCCAGAGGAATCCTGCCTGCGCTCGTGTCCTTCACCCCTGATGCCTGCTGCCACCCTTGTACGGCAGCAGCCACTGACCTGCCTCATTTAATTAGAGCTCTGGCCGAAATACAGGAGGTAGCTCTGACTGCAACCAAATTAAAGGAGATGTTCAGAGTGGGTCAATTCAGTGCAACAAATGCTGAAAATATTATTTATTGCAAGGTCGATGCATGCTATAGAGCAGTGGTTCCCAAACTTTTTCCCTTGGGCACCCCCTTGTACATTTCAATGTGGTTCGCGCACCCCCTGAGCAAATATTTTGGTGTGCTGATGGCCGCTCAAGTATGGATTCACTGCTCATTCACTGCATATTAAGCACAGTCGTTTTTGGGGAATCCTCTTTTCCAATAGTCTTGGAATTAAACTACACTTCAGAGGGAGCCTTCCAGCATATAATGCACCATACTATTAAAAACTACTTAATGTTCATTAATGCTAGATAAAAACTCACATATCCGCCATTGCTCTATTCAGCTCGCGCACCCCCTTATGGCAGGCTGCGCACCCCCAGGGGTGCACGCACCCCAGTTTGGGAGACCCTGCTATAGAGCAACATCTGAAGACCT
This sequence comes from Engraulis encrasicolus, assembly GCF_034702125.1. Taxonomy (NCBI): domain Eukaryota; kingdom Metazoa; phylum Chordata; class Actinopteri; order Clupeiformes; family Engraulidae; genus Engraulis; species Engraulis encrasicolus. Next base: position 18,710,908 of record NC_085874.1, on the reverse strand, counting down.
GGCGAGTGGAGAGATTCTTGAGCTAAGGTCCTGCAGTTGAAGAAGATGTGTCTTATCGGTTTGTCGCTGCTGACCTAGGAAATGCAATGAATTGAACTTTTTTAAGACAGACAGAAAGAAAGAACAAAAAATGAGAATGTGCCACAGTGGTGTGCGGTTTATGTGTGAAGTCCTTCTGTGTAATGCTCTCTTTCTATCGGTCTCTCTTTATATTTACTCAGTTTACACACTCACGGTTTGACCTCTGCAGTCTCTCAGATGGAATTTAGTTTTTTTCCCTAGAAATGGTGACATCATAAAACAGGAGTGGAGATGCAAAGCAAAAAAAACCCCACATGAATCAACTCCCTTCATTGTCTTTCAATAAAATGAAGTAGCTATTTAAAATTTGTGCATCGAAATAGTGAAAGAAAGCAAGTTCAAATTTACTCTCTGGCATGGGTGCCTTTTTGAGAGTTGTAAATGATGTCAAATGATTGCACTGGGGGCTGGAAGCCGATCCCTATCGCTGCCACTGTATATCCTACACTAGCCCAATGGGGCAGGAAGTGCTTACCCTAATGTAGTGTAATGCCGCAAATAAGAGACCTATATTTGGGTCTCCGGTTCTGTCTACTACAGATTGTAATCTACACTCAGCAAGGATATTCTTGTACGCCGACAACTGTACTCGAAATGTGTTAGAGGAATACATTATGTGATACAGGGGTGGTGTAGAGAAGATACAAGAAAGCAGAGTTTGCCTGTAAACTTTCAAAATTCATCAACAACATTTTAATGATCGACAAATAATTGTGTGAATGTACTTGAATGTACAATGCCGTTTAAGAATTCCACAGTGTTACCATTACTGCCAGCCTCACTGACATTTCTAAATGAATTTCCACACATCTTATTTTTCACTCCAATGCCATAATGGTACAAACGTGTATATATATACATATGTATATGTATATATATATATATATATATATATATATATATATATATATATATATACATATGTATATGTATCGATCAGGTATTACATGTATGAGAGCAATGGAAGCATACTGCACAGAGTCCAAGCAAGATTGCACGATTTATTAAAGAATAACTAGGACTAGGACTAAGGCCTTCTCTTTCTCATGTAAACTGTACATCATAGGACTCAACGTATGAAAAGACCCATGGTGGATTGACTCACACAACTCTTCTCAACTGTAACTCTTAATCAGACAAAGGAAACACCAGCCAAAATACAGTACAAAACCATCAAACTTCATCCCCTTCATACCGCTCTACATGCTCGGAATCCACAGATGCCCGACTGTTTGCACTGAAACCAGACGGACAAAAATCTATGTAAATAATCTCCTATACGTACATCATCTGTGACTTTTTCTTTTTAAGCATACCAAATTCCAAGATCTCCATTTAGATTGACATATATCTTCAGAGGTCAACCAAGGTCACTGAAGCAGTAAGTGACGTCAGAAAAATGGTAGAGGAGAGTGAAGGTTTATGGCTGCGACCTTCAGAAATCCCCTTGGTCACGAGCAATGTATCCCATGCCTAGACACCAGCTCTCAGTCAACACTCAGTGACCAGGGCCGTATTAATGCGCTGGCTAGATATGTCTGCAGCCTAGGGGCCTCTGATTGCCCAAAAGTGAAAAAGTGCAGAATTGTGACCAGATGCAAAACTGAAAAAAGCATCTGTCGTGTTGAGTATAGTGGGTAAACATGTTTTACTTAATAGCTTGCTCGTAATTATGACACAGTCTTTGTAAATGTGTCATTCCAGGGGGGTTGCTATACAGCAACCTGTATAGCCTAGGGGGCCCAGGTCATCTTAATCCGGCCCTGTCATTGACCTTTGGATGACCCCTGAAACATAAGTCCCCCCAGGAGTCAGAATGTAGTACACTACAGCAAATTGGGGCTCGCCCAGAAGAGAGATGGGGGGGGGGGCTGAGACACTGTATATTATGTTACAT
>NC_085874.1:18566430-18698930 GCF_034702125.1 Engraulis encrasicolus | reverse complement strand
TCTAGAGTGTGCCCATCTTGACTCATTGTTTGTTTGTTCATTATTTGTTCCCCCTTTTTACATTCTTTTACTTTTTTCGAAGTGTTTTATTTGTATTTTTGTATGCATAGCCTAACAGAAAAGACGAGCTCAAGTCCTTAAGACACTACTCCTATTCTCCGTTTATTATAGCCAGGACGACACCATAGGTTGTAATGTGCTACTGTAGTATAAGTAACGTCTGTATTACCGTAGTAGCATTGCATTCAACTGGCAGCTGAAGTATTTGTAAGAGATTGTCAGACACAGCAACAAAATCGCAATCACTTGTTACTCTTAATGATTCTGTGACTCAGAATATTACTATGAGCATGAATTGGTAGTTTGTAAACAGACATCTAAATTAACACCAGCCAACCAGCCAAATGCTTGTGAAATTTCAGTTTGGCTGGTAGAAAGCACCAACTTACTAGCCACTTTGACCCATTAGTGAGTGTGTGTTTGGCTAGTACGTTTAACATCCACTAGCCATTTGAGCTGGTGATGAAAATAGTTGATTTAGAGCCCTGTTTGTAAACATGCGGGGGCTCTCCAAAAGCACCAGGGATGCTGGAGAGATGACAGAGAGAACAGAGTTAGCAGCCTCTGTCAGGACGTTTGAGTTTGGCCTTTGGTTTTAAATGTTACCAGGCACTAAAGACACCCAGGGGACGCCAGCAATTGCTTAATCATTGGGGAGAATGATCCGTTACTCCCCCTGTATTTATTTACACAACACCTCTCCCTCCCCCTCTTGTTTGGCCACCGGAGGAGTTCAACTTGTTGATCACATCACCAAGCTTTCTTGGTTTCTCAAATTACACACTGGGTGCGTTCCAATATGTGACCTTGCATCCTCCTCTTGTGCTTGTGGCCTCGTGCCAGGAAGTAATACGTCGTGATGACATCACTGACAACAGCATTATATTTCAATATCTCGCAAAAACTCAAATGTAAAATCATTATCTCATTTGAAAACTGGATGGTGAATGAATAAAAGTCCCCCAAAAGTTTTTTTTGGCTAGGCTGACAGCAGGGAAACCTAATTGTTTTCTCCACGGAGGTGGGCGTGGAGGACGCAAGGTCACATATTGGAATGCACCCACTGGTGTTCCTCAGTGTTGGGAAATGACTCAGTCATAATGCAGCGCTGCTGGCCATTAAGCTGATGACTCACATGTTGCCACTAAACACGACCTTGTTGGCAAGGCTTGGTGTGTATGGACTCATATTCCAGGAGGCTCACTACAACAACATTTACTTTCCTGATGGGTGCGAGAAAGAAACCTGTGAACACTGATGGCGATTTTTCTGCTTCCTGTTGTTTTGTTTTAGACCCCTTAAGAGGCGTAAAAGTCTTGAGGGTATACTAACCTACACTGCTGTTTACAAGCAACTGTTATTTCGTCACACTCAGGACTCAGGAGGGTATACTAAGAACATGGTTAAGTGATGATAAGCCAGGCGTAGTTAACATACATGAAGTGGTGAACCTGCTAATATGGTAGATATCCCTGCAGGTATCATTTCGCTAAGAAAATGAGAACTCCAGGCTCTTCTATTAGGTGATTTACCTCTACTCCCTGGCTTCTTCGTATTCCCCCCAGGATTATGGTATCAGTATACTGGAGCACTCAGGAGCTCTTAGACCTTTTCAGTTAAGTCAGAGTCAATCGAGTCAGAGTTAGTTTGTTAATGTTTTTTTTTCCTGTAAGCCTACATATTCCTCTTTTCAAAGTGGAGTGAGCTCGCCTACTCATGTTTTCTTTCCTATCTGCTCCTTCTCTCCATATGGAGGCCAAAATCAAAATCTGAATGTTTATTTATGTGTTTGTTTGTTTGTTTGTTTGTTTCTGTCTGTTTACCTTGCATGTGTCCTTGCCTTCTCCAATGGAAGGAGAGCCATGAGGTCTCGCAGCAGCGGCATGGAGATACCTGACAGAGGTCAGCTGGACATCGCCACGCCCGCCGTCAAGGCCTTCCGGAAGGACGAGGCCAGAGGCAACGCAAAGCCACCACAGCCACCACACAAGGGAGGAGAAACGAAAGCAAAAGACAGGACAGAGGAGGAGGAAGAGGACAAAGCCATGCCAGTCGCAGCCACACAGCCACAGAAAGGACCCGGAAGGGCTACGAGAGGTGTTGGAAAGAAGAAAGTTGCACTTACGGACCTGTCCAAGGAGGACCTTGTGCGACTACTGGGAGTGATGGAAGGCGAGGTGCAGGTGAGAGGTGCTGAGTATTCACCTTAATACAGTGTCTAGATGTGAGAGGACCTGAGAGGTTCTGAAAGGACAGGCTTGCTGTTTGTTTTTCCAAATTTAGGGCGGAATTCTCCCACCCGCGTAAGTCAAAAAAAGCACGCAACAGCGCCTCCAAGCTGACTCAAGTCAGTGATTAAGCGGGGCTTACGCAGGATATGACCAGTTGCGCACTTTGGGTGGGGCCAGGCCAAAATCAGGGTGTTTCTCATGTAAATCAATCCTAAGCGTATTCTCCCGTCCACTTAAGCACCTTTTCCATTTTGAGATGCTTTTGCACAATGACTTTTGGCACGTGGTTCTAAATTCAAAGTTAAAATCTCAATGGACTGCCGAGGTTTTCACATGGTTGATCTGAAAATCAATGCTCCGTGGTTTCTTTGAAACCACAGCTGATGAAGTCGGGGAAGACTTATCCCCCCATTTAGCATCTATCACGCCCATGTTGGGCTACGCGCTATTTTTTGGAGTTAAGCGCGAGGGGTGTGGTCATATTTCAGAGGGGAGAATACGCGTAGGATCAAAGAGCGTAAAAAGTGCGTGCGTAAAACCGACTTCCGCCCTTAATTGATAGAGGCTCTCTGGCGCTCTGGCGCTCTGGCTCAGCATAAAGTAGTTTCAAACACACTCCTCCTCATTATATCTGATCAAAGTGTACCTGAGCAAGACAATAACGGGTCTCAATTAACAGGCACTGGAATACAAATAGAATATTACAGTAAATGTGACGCATTGGCATCACATGGGATTTTAATTTTATTCAGATTTGCTTAAAAAAAACTGTGTTTGTAGCATTTAAAGACCATACTGCAACCAAATAAGACCGTTATGATTCATTACTGATGCTTAATTGTTTTCAGTCAATATTAAACCATAACCTAAGAGCATTCAGTTCATTATAAGCCAAATGTACTGTATATAGCAGTGCAAGTCTATGAGTCTCTGAGAGAGATGAGTGTGTGGTGTTCTGTGTGATTCCCATAACAAGTCAACATGTGCTGGATCAAAAACAATCGCATCAAAGTGATAAAGAAACCGCTGCACACTATTTCAGCTACCCAATTTTATTTTGCGCTATAATTCCACCAAATAAGGTCGTCGTCAGGTGCGTAATTTCCTCACATGGCAAAGAGCAGGTGTCCAGAGAAGGTGGTGTGCTTGCTGTGGTTATCAAAGACCCGCGCGTCATGCCAGAGCTTTACGCAGATCTCATCCCCCGCCTCCAGCTGCAGAGAGGCTCCATTAGAGGCACTCATGTCGCCGTGCTCCTGACGAGCAAAAGCACTGACGACAAGCTCTCTGTTTTTCCACAGAGTGACTCCTGTAGGGATAGATGTGTGGCCATGCCCAGATGCAAACACTATAAAGAAGTAGGCTCCTCGGGTTGGAGCTGTGAAGACCCCTGTGGCACACAGACATCAATTCAATTAAAACACTAGAAATGCACTCTGAGAGTGCAGACCTCCACCAAGGAAGTGGTTTGATAGAACATTTGACTATTACACCCTATTTTCATTTTTTACGAGGTTTTGCCTTATTTTTTGTGGAGTTAGAAACTGGAATGTCAAAATTCACCCTCTCCCGCAATTTTAATTTGCAGTGATGACTGGGTGTGAAGAATCTTTCAAAAAATGTCTGGTTCTGGATCGTGATCTGGATCACCACCTAATTTTAATCACTTGTTCCTTTGGTCATTTTCAACAACTCAACGTTTCATCCAAATACGTTCATATCTTTTTGAGTTACCCTGCTGACAGACAGACAGACAGACAAACAAACAAACAGACAGACAGACAAACCAACGCCACCGAAAACATAACCTCCTTGCGGAGGTAATAACAGTAGCCTCATAACTATAATGAATACACATACAGTACTTTCTGGAATGAGTCAGATTTGGACAACAGACAAAGAAGTCAGTCAAACATTCCCACCCATGATCTGTCAAAGTCACATTATGGGGTTACCTGTCTTTGCACTGTAGGCGTCGCCAATGTTGGCGATGATGTTTCTGAACACCAGAGGCGTCTCCACCTGAGAGGGTCCCGTATATCCACCACCTTCTTGCAGGAGAGAGGCAGAGAACGACACCCTGCTCTCATCCCTCTCCCTTCTCAGCGCCGATACTGACCTCAGAGTCAGACCCAGATTCACTGTTTGAACTGTGGGAGAAGATGCACGCACGCACGCACGCACGCACGCACGCACGCACGCACACGCACACACACAGACACACACACACACACACACACACACACACACACACACACACACACACACACACACACACACACACACACACACACACACACACACACACACACACGCACACACAATTTACTGTAAATGCACATGCACTCATACATTTGTATGAGGCATGCACTCACACAAACACACATGCACACATAAGTGAATACGCACACACACGCACAGAGAGAGAGAGAGAGAGAGAGAGAGAGAGACAGAGAGAGACAGAGACAGAGACAGAGAGAGAGAGAGAGAGAGAGAGAGAGAGAGACAGAGACAGAGACAGAGACAGAGATGCAGAGAGACATACTACACATATACGTAGGTACACATACATGTATCCACACACATACAACACACAAAAGCACATTAAATGCACAGAGACGGACAGACATACAGTCACAAACAAACACAAACAACCCCCCCCCCCTCCTCCACACACACACACACACACGCACACCCACACACACACACACACACACACACACACACACACACACACACACACACACACACACACACAGAGCATAAGACTGACACATTGTGTACTTGGGCAATGTGCATAATGTTGCTTAAATAATCACTTTGAATTTTCGTCTCAGACACAAAGTTGTGTTGGTTTACAACTTGTCTGACGTGTGATTTAAAAAAAATTTTTTTTACTTCAGTCCTCCTCAGAGTCACACTCATTTAAAATGTTACAACACACAGTTTGTGTATAAAAAGAAGACAATCCGCACACTTCAGGTCTATTTTTGTGCAAAGAATCTTTACTTGACTTGCAAGCTTTCGGTCCTTAGACCTTCATCAGGCAGAGTCAACAACATACAGTTTGCAAATGATTTGGAGAATCACATAAAATAATTCCTACCGTCAGTTACAGTCTTCAGTTGATCTATCAGGTTCTCACTGGCTCTCAGTCTGTTCTCCATGCCCTCGGCCTTCTTCTCCAAGGCCTCCAGTTGTGTCTTGGTGTGTCTCAGCTGCACTGCCTGCTCTATGATGAGGGTGCTCATCTCTTCCAGCACAGTGTGGATGTCGGGCTGTGGGGGGGAGCTGTGGGGGTCTCGATGGGGTGTACCTAAGCTTGTGGTTCGGAGATCTTGACTGCGTGTGACAGTCACAGCCTGACAAGACCACAGCAGTAGGAGAACGACAGTAGCTGTCTTCATTCTCAACCTTAGTCGCCTATGATTAAAAAAAGTCGGTTTTTAATACAATGACACACAATGGTACGTTGCAAATAAGTTGAGGATTCTACAAAGTAAAGCAATATACCTTGTGCCGATCATTGCCATGTAAATATCACATATGCAATTATAATTTCAAAAATATTGACTTCTTCATTGATGACAGAATGTGTGTGTGTGTGTGTGCGTGCGTGCGTGCATGTGCGTCCGTGTGCGTGTGCTTGTGCGTGCGTGTGCGTGCGTGTGCGTGTGCGTGTGCGTGTGCGTGTGCGTGTGCGTGTGCGTGTGCGTGTGCATGTGCATGTGCGTGTGTGTGCATGCTGTGACAGCCTTACCTCAGCAGCAGTTGCAGGAGGTGCTCCTTTGTCCTATTAAAGGAAGATTCTTCTGAAGCAGCACACTCATCTTCTTTAAGAGCTGAGATGGGTGGGACTACTACCATCATCGCCCAATCAGAACCTTCCCCTACTACCAGTGAGGGCCAATAGGAGGCTCCCGACTGTATGTTGGAACAGTGAGATAATGAGGAAAATAGTGGCCATAACTACTGATAACTCCGGCAGAAGTCCTTGCCACCCACACAGGCATTTAGTAAGGTTGAGGGTGGAGGTGGAGGGGTGCGGGTTCAAGTTTTGTATAATAACAACAGCTTAGATTCCTTCAATACTAAAACTTGAGACACATTGTCAATGTCACACAAATTGGGCCAACATTTACCAAAAGATGTGCAAATGTGGTCTGAATCATCCATGGGAGCAAAATGTTGTATGATTTCTACAGGTGCTTCTGCATGTTGTAAGGAGCTGCATACTGCCTCTGTGATGACATTTGAGTCGGTATCACTGAGTTTGTGGGCGTATCACTATCATTCCAACGAAAACCAGGGTCTTTGGTGTAGTGGTCAGACCCCGAAGGCCTTCTCTACAAATTTGCTACAAATGGTGTCAGTGAGATGGCTTGCGGCAGGGAGGCCGACAAGGGGCTACAATGGGGACAGTTGTTCCGGGCCCAGGGACAGAGGAGGCCCAGAATTGGGTCCTCGTTACATTGTATGAATTGGGTGGGGGGCCCTTTCATGTGACTTTGTTCTGGGCTCAGCCAAAGCTTTCAGCGGCCCTGGCTTGCGTTGACACCGTTGGATGCACACCCACATTACATTGTGTGAACCGTAATTCCACACAACGGACCCTCAGGACGCCTCTCTTCTTTTTCTCTGTGGTGAGCTAAGGCAGGGATATCAAACTCAGTCCCGGGGCCCAAATCTGGCCCGCGGAGTAATTTTATTTGACTGCAAGATCATTTCCAATGTGTATTACAGTTGGTCCACATACATCATTAATGTATAGTGTAACAAGACTTGAACTTGGTGTGTCACACAGGAATGTGAGTGGGCCCAGGCAAATGAAACAGCCCACACTCGTACGCAACACAATATGTGCAGGAACATTTGAACTACCATACATGATGGGAAATAGTGTGTGTGAAATTTCACTATTGTAGCATACAATTTTAATCATTGTCCAGCCTGCGACTTCGTTCCAGATTTTGATTTTGGCCCTCAGTCAATTTGAATTTGACACCCCTGAGCGAAGGCATCTTAGAGTGATAGGTAGCTCCTCTGATGTTATGAAGTCTGGCTACCATTATCATTACTACTATGTGCTATTCAAATCTCATTGCTATTGCTATTGCTAATGTTTAGTCACATTAGTTTACTGGCCCGTGTGGAATGTGAAATCTAAAAGCTCTTTATAAGAACTGGGAGTGAATAAGAGGGGTCACAATGGCCTCATAATTGCCAAGAGTGTGTGTGCGATTGTGTAAGCTAATAATTTTAACTGGGTTTGCTGAGAATGTTTATAAGACTGTCAATGCTGGGATGTGTTGAGAGATTAAGAACTAGAAAAGGGAAGCCATTGGTCTCAGCAGAAATCTTGTGCTGACATGGTGTGAGATTTATACAGTGAAATCCGACTCTAAGAAGTACGTAGTTTGTTAGAGTTATTGTAGTTCAGGCTCAGGATTGTTTTGTACAACAATGGTGAATCTTCTTGTATTTACCTACAGCTCAGCAGTTTTATAAAGAGCTTTTAGATTTAACATTCCATGGGCTATTCATTGGCAGATCAAAAGCTATTCTCTCGAAGTTCGCTCTCTTTGATTTAGCCAGGTGTCTCACAAAAACACCACAGCTTTCTTGATGATACGTTTTATCACATGGGGAACTCTGAAACGAGAATAAACAAAACAAAAGACATCACTAGCTGTAGCGTTTATTTATATATTATATATACACAAGTGTAAATCCTGATCGTTATTTACAAATCACATAACTTGTCTGGGTGCTATAGGAAACATATTTGTACTGTAATCTGCAAATCCCTTTCCTTGCTGAGCAGTCCACTCTGTAATTGTCACAGTGGACCTCTAAATAGTGTAGACTCATTTAGCTTGTCTCATGTGGTTTATGTGCAGTGACGTCCACAGGGTTACACTCCTTGGTGACGAATCATTCTGTGGAAAGTGCACTCTGAGAGCGGCTTCTGCACACCCAGAGGCGTTTCTGCTCACTGTCAGTAGAGTGCCCTCTTGTGGTGGACACCCCACATTGACAAAAATCACAGAGCTGCAAATTGACAAACTCACTCAGTGACTTTAAATGATATAAGACAGGATCACTTAGTTTCGCTTTACATCGTAAAAAAAACCCTATTATTTTAAGGCGGCAAGGAATACTGACAAATGAATGTGTTGTGATCTAAAGCCACACAGTGTAAGTTATGACTGTGCTTCCCCGATCTTATAGGCCAGGGAAGACATCATTCAGATGATGAGGTCTGAGCGTACGCAGCCGGAGGTGCTGGAGGCCCACTATGGCGCGGCAGTGCCGGCCACGCCCCTGCAGGCGCTCCAGAGGGACGCCCTGCTCGCCAGCGGACACGCCCACACGGAGGACGTCTACGAGATGCCCATGGCTGAGGTGAGGGGGGGGGGTTAGAGGGGCTTCAAATTTCATTTTATAGGAACTTGAAATGACCAAGGTGAAATTTCATTATCCCGATATGTTGCTCACATCACTCATGTATTCATCAATCATGGTCACGTAGATCCCAGAAAAGTCATGAAAATTGAAAAAAAAATCCGGTCCTGAATGGAAAAGTCATGGAGTTTTGTGAAGTCAATGAAAGGACATAACAATGAAAAGAGACATGACATTTTGGGGTGTTTATAAGGCAAGTTACACAACTAGAATTCCAAGAACTACATTTCCTTTTGGCTATTTCATTAGATTTTTTGCGAATGCAGATGCTCCATCATGCTACAATGAACGCACTGAAAGCTGAAAGTATTTTGAATCTACCTGTCTTATCTATCCATCTATCTATCTATCTATCTATCTATCTATCTATCTATCTATCTGAAAGTGAAAGCCCAACTGGGAAACTCCAACTCCCTCTGCCATTGTGACACAGCACTCTACAGCACACAAGTGAACACTGCACACTGCACACAACGAAATTGCATTTATGCCTCACCCGTGCCAGTGGGCAGCCTTGCAGCCATCTATCTATCTATCTATCTGCATGTCTCATTCATGTGTCTGTGACTGCAGCTGGACAGGCTGGAGGATAAGCAGAGGGAGACGTATCGGCGCATGCTGGAGCAGCTGCTATTGGCTGAGAAGTGCCACCGCCGCACCGTCAACGAGCTGGACAGCGAGAAGAGGAAGCACGCTGACTTCATGAACAAGAGCGACGACTTCACCAACCTGCTGGAGCAGGAGAGGGAGAGGTGAGCGCTACACACGCACGCACGCACGCACGCACGCACGCACGCACGCACGCACGCACGCACGCACGCACGCACGCACGCACGCACGCAGCAGGAGAGGGAGAGGTGAGCGCTACACATGCACGCACGCAGCAGGAGAGGGAGAGGTGGGTGATACACACACACACACACACACACACACACACACACACACACACACACACACACACACACACACACACACACACACACACACACACACACACACATACACATACACATAAGCACGCGCACACACACACACACACACACACACACACATACAGCAGGAGAGGTGAGCGCTACACATGCACGCACGCACGCAGCAGGAGAGGGAGAGGTGGGTGATACACTCACACACACACGCAACACACACATACAGCAGGAGAGAGACAGGTGAGCGTTACACGCGCATTCACGCACGCACACATACAGCAGGAAAGAGAGAGGTGGGTGATACACACGCTTACACATGCACATGCATGCATGATGCACGCACACACTCGCGCGCGCACACACACACACACACACACAGCAGGACAGGGTGAGGTGGGTGTTACACACGCACGCACACACACACACAGGAAGAAGGGATTGGCGTGCGTTTGCCTGTGTTCATGCGTGCGCAAGTGAGCACATGCATGCGTACATGCACGCTTGCTGGCCTGCAGATGGACGGATTGTAGAGACAATGGCAGTGGTTGGGAGATGGGGTGCCATTGGTGTTCCCTTTCCCGGGACATCCTAGCAATCAGGCTTGTACGAAATTCCGAATGGAAAGAATTTCAATTCAAAATAATGCCATAATACGAACACTAGATGGTGCCATTACCTTGAATTTCTTTGAATTTAATCTACACCACCCATTGAAAGTACAAAGAACACCACCACCTAGTGTTTGTATTATGACATTACTTTGAATTGAAATTCTTTCCATTCGGAATTTCGTACAAGCCTGCTAGCAATGCCCCAAAGCAGATCTCAGACTTGGGGGTCATGCCGCCTGCCCACACCACCCTCCTCCTCCTTCTGGCCTAACGAGGGTTAACGTGCCACCACCCCCATCATCGTCACCGCACACAAAACAAGGCTCCATGCAAACACTGTAGTAGGGGCCTCATGGGGAAAAAATGGTGGCAGGATGAGCATCAAAGGGCCCCTGACATTGTGTGTGCAATCACCACACCACACACAACAGCTGAGATCATGGGGACTTGTGGAGGACACGAAGAGGACATGGAGAGGGGGCCCCCCGAAAAGATTACACATGAAAGGGGGGGAAGGGAAGGTGGGTGTGTGAAAACTGAACCTTTGAAGCATGGTGAAGGGGAGATTGGCAAGGACAAAACTACTACACACGGTTATTTCTTAGATTAATAATGATAAAAAGCCTTCCAAGTGTTTTGGATTGAATGACTTGCTGGGTCATTGCATGGTCCAATCATTTCCGCTGTCTTCTGGACAGGGGGAGGTATGCAAGGCCGTGGGTTGCACCAGCTGATCGTAAATTAGAACGCAAGTTAGGTCGTTAAGTCCATCTTAACCCCCACGCTCGACGTGGCTAGTTTCAAACTAAATGTGAAAACTAAATTGACAGCCAATAATGTAAATAGGAAGTAGCCTATGGAATGGTTTGATTGAAGACCAGGAAATAATCTCCCCTCTTTGTTTACATCCAATAACTTTGATGTAGAATACAGGCCATACATGCCCATGTGGCCACAAGCCAGTAGTAGGGCATTATTAAAGCAGCAGTGATATGATATGATATATGATAATAAGTTATGATATGATTTATTTCAGATGCTACAATCGAGAATCAACAGACTTTAAGGGAAAAAAGACAAATACTACCAATAAAGGGTAAAAGAAACTTTAACACCACTTCCTACATCTGAAAAGGAGTGGGATGAAGCATAGCTTTATTTACTCCCACCCCCTCCCTATCAGTTAGGCTGTCCTAAACGATTGTTTTTCTCCCGATTAATCCAAATAGTCGATTAGTCAAATGATTAATTTTTCAAGTACTCTAGCACTTTAGTCTTAAAGGAAATTGGGGAAAAAAGAAAGAAACTGTTAAAATTAGGTCCCTGATCTCACAATGAGCTTTAAATCATGATATTACCTTCTTTACTCCGAGATACAACGTCCAATTCATATGTGCTGGGCAATTTTAGGTTTCAATTAAGTAATAAAGCATTAGTAAAGTAAGTGAAAAAGCATTGAATTAAATGAAACGATTAGTCGACTAAGAAAATTCTTGACGAATAATTTTTATAGTCGATTAGTCACGATTAGTCGATTAATCGTCCCAGCCCTACTGTCAGTGAACTACTATAGAGCAGTGGTTCTCAACTGGAACAGTCTTGGGACCCACCATTTTCCACTCTCATTCGGTCGCGACCCAATTTTTTTTAGCGACACTCGAATGACTGGTTGCACGCTTCTGTCTGGAAGAAACATTCTGATTTTATCTATGACGACAGATGACACCAGTTCAATCGCCTATCAAAATAAAAGTTGTAAATTGTTGCAGGAAATTTTTTTTTTTTAGCGAATCAATGAATTACAATACACCACGGCTCCGCGACCCACCCATGACCCCTCCGTGACCCACTTTTGGGTCGCGACCCACCAGTTGAGAAGCACTGCTATAGAGTGTCTTGTTGCTTGCTTGTTTCCTACAGGCAGTTTCGTTGGTGTCCTTCTCATCTCATCTGTCGTGCAATTAGTAGATGCGTGTGTGTGTGTGTGTGTGTGTGTGTGTGTGTGTGTGTGTGTGTGTGTGTGTGTGTGTGTGTGTGTGTGTGTGTGTGTGTGTGTGTGTGTGCTTAATAGGAGTTACAGGGGGAAATCTCAGACTTCGAAACAGAAGTGCTTCCGAGTTTGGTGATCTTCCATGTATGATGTGTTCATTTGGAGCCGTTGCTGTTGGAAATTGAAAGAATTCGATCGAATCATTTTATTTATTTTACTGTTATTTGTTTGTTTTACTTTTCACTACTGTCAAGAAGACAAGGCAGAGGCAGGCAGTGACATCACCAGTGTGGAAGCCACCTGATAAGAATCCCCCAGGAGATGCCTATCGGCCGTACCCCAGTTGAAGGGGCATGAGAGAGAATGACCCCCCCTCCAAAAAAATAAAATAAAGGTGGTCAAAAACATCCCCCTTTCACAGTTGATCCCCTACCGACCATCTCTGGTTGATCTCTCACCATGTGCATTGTCATCCTCATCCTGATTATCAGAGAGATTGCACCATTCCCCCCTGATTTTGTTTTTACAACACGTCTACAGCTTACCCCCACCCGACGTCTATCGGCCCCCTCCACAGTGCATGCAGGTGATGATGCCATCTTCACTGGTGCATAGCATAGCATAGCATAGGATAGCATAGGATAGGAGGCTATCACGGGACGTTTACTTTGCTTTATGCACGGATGCCTCTCAAAGGACAAGGGCCCCCTAGCTTTTACGGGCAGTTTAGTCTCATACGATGTTTTGACAGAATGGTGTGCGTTGCTGATGTGATTGTGCACTGATAAATGAGTGCTTTTTCATGCCTCGAGCTTTGTTTAAGCTTAGCTCTCTCAGGGTTTGCCATGAAGCTCGCTCTGCAGATACAAGACACATCTAGTGGTGAATCATACCTACGTTTACATGATGTTTGTACTTCCGAATTAATAATTCAGAATTAAATAGTTCCATCGAGTTTACTTTGATCTTTCCTTTAATTCTGAATTAAGAGGTGTTAAGCTTTATTCAGAATTAAAGTCTGTTAATTCCGCATTAAATGTCTCAGGTAAACATGGCAACTGTGTGCTTCATGAGCAATTCATAGTAATTTGGGTTTAGGCGTTTATGGTCTTATTACTTTGGACATATGTGTTTTTTAACCCCTTAACACATGGCCCCTGATATAAATGAACTCTTACCAGAATGGCAATGACCAAGTCATAATGTATTACGGTATGTATTAATGTATAAGGCCCTGTCCACTGTCATAGTGGTGTAGCACTATGGTAGTAAAGTTTCTTTCAGTGACTATTACAAAGTTCCAGTAGTGGAATAGCATGTGTAAAGGGGGTCTACACACCCTAACTGTTGGCCCTGCCGTGGCCTAACGGTGGGGCACTCGTCTGCTATGTGGCCGACCCGGGTTCGATTCTCAGCCCGGGTCCTTTGTCGGTCCTTCCCCGTCTCTCTCTCCCCGCTTGCTAACTGTCGCCATCTGCACTGTACTACTATCATAAATAAAGTCAAAAAGACCAAAAAATATCTACACACTCTTACTGTTGTGAAAATGCTGAAGTAGATCTAGCGCACCAACAGCTTTGGTCCAAGCGCAGACGAGGATGACCGAGCGATGATGACCGTCTCTGCTGTCTCCTGGTTATTCTCAATCATGACCGCGTTGCCCTTGCGAAAAGCTGTCCCACCTGGGTCTACTTGATTAAGGGCTTCTAGACCGTGTCAAAGCGCAAATTCCTGAGCAATGTCCTCACTCCCAGGATTCACGGCAGGTGGTGTCATGGCGGCCGCGTAGCACCTGTGAGAGGCTATCAGTGTGCTGTCCAGTGGAAGCACTACCATGACAACAATGCAAGGTTTTGTTTGCTTACACCCATCTGTTGGAAACTACTTGCCGCTCTCGCTCTTTCTCTGTCCCTTTTCCCCCTCCTATCTCTCTCTCTCTCTCTCTCTCTCTCTCTCTCTCTCTCTCTCTCTCTCTCTCTCTCTCTCTCTCTCTCTCTTTCTCTCTCGCTCTCTCTCTCTCTGTCTGCCTTGATTTTCCCTCTAACTTTTCACGTTTCCGTTACCCCTACAGCTTTTGTCAGTGGCACGCTCTAATAGTCGTTGAAAAATGAGCATAGTAGGCCTACAGTACTATGCCATAACACAGGTCCTTGGACCTTTAGTCATACTACGTACTACGACTTGGTCATTGCCATTCTGCTAACAGCAACTTTATACCACCATGTCCACGTTAATTAATGAATAAACAGCAGTACCTTTTACTGCTTCATTCTTAGCCTGCAATACATCAAAACCATTCCAAGTTGGCGCACGTGCACATAGATTGTAGTTTATTGTTCTTCTTATTATTATGGGAGCAGCTCATTGGCTGTCGACCTGTGTAGCGTATTATTTTTCTTATCTTGCTTAACCCCCCCCCCCCTGTTAGAATTAATTACAGTAAACTTAACACCCAAAAAATTCCAAACTGTCTTTTGTTTGACTCATATTGTAATATTAGATGTTACTCTTGAGTCCTGATACTGTTACTTCTACGTATATTCATTCAGTTTCTTTCCCTAATAGTTCACTTGCTGTCTTGCCTTATGGACTAGTTCTCCATGTCGACCTCTCCATATTGCTAACATCCAGTAAATAACCTGTGTGACACACTTTTAGCAGAAAGATGTCTCGCCCTCGATAAACCTTGTCATTTTTCAGCTGCCGTTCTTGACATACGATTTGTCATCTCCAGGCCGAAATAGCCAGCAGGGGCTTACATTTCCTTTCTGCTTGACTAAAGGAGTGTTTGCTCAACAGCAGCAGCTCAGTAACAGGGGTGGTGGTGGTGGTGTTGTTGTTGGTGGTAACGGTGGCAACGGTGGTGGTGGTGGTCAGTGGGTGCTCCTGATTACACTGAAGGTCATCGTGTGCCTCGTGACGCAGACGGAGACTCAAACATGTGCTGACCTCATCCGCGTGGCATTCGGAGGGGGGGTTTACTGGTCTCTCCTGGTCGCCTCCTCCTCCTCCTCCTCCTCCTCCTCCTCCGCAGGTGCTAATGCCATTACCGCTGCCATTCACACCGCCGTGTGACAGAGAGAGTCTGTGTACGTTTCCCCTTCCACCCCGGCTTTTCACCTACACTACACACGAATGCTCCACCCTCAGCTGCCCTCCTCCTGGAGGTCACAATAATATCATGGGCTTTCTGATTTTTTCCTTTTTTCTTACTTTTTCTTTTTAATTCCCCCTCCTCCCTGGTTTGATTTTGGCTGCAGGCTTTTTAGCTACTGGGTTCTGAAGGATTATTCTTTCCCAAACTTGCCGGGTAGAAAACTAAGCTGTTATTTCCTCAAAATCTTCTGTTGTCTTTGTTAACCCTGTCTCCATGGAAACAGGGGGAGAAAAGTCAATTTGATAATGCGTAATGAAAGTTTGTGCAGGATTCAGAGGTGCCTCGAGGGTTGCAATGCAGGATTCAGAGGTGCCTCGAGGGGGGGGGGGGTGCCTCGAGGGTTGCAATGTTGCCATGTTTCTCTTTTGTGAATAGTCTCTATGAGCTGTCAAGGGTTCTACACTGCCTGTTTCCTGAAACAACATATTTGGTTAGTGGGGGGGCGGGGGGGGATCCGTGCCACCACCCCACAATAAACAACAGTGAGTCCACACAGAAGTGGAAGGGGGGGGGGGGGGAAACTAACAACCACATGACAAAACCCTTCCCCATAAGCCCTTTGCCCCTCCCCTTCTCCGTGTCCCAAACAAGGCCAGTACAGTCCTGTGCCTTATAAGGCATGGGGGATGACATCATCGGGTAATGCTGAGTGGTGACTGAGGAGCCGCACTCTCTCTCTCTCTCTACGCAACTTTCACCATTCACCAGCTTCTCTTCTCTCACTGATGACATGTTTGGAATGTGATGGCTAATTTGGGATGGAGAGGGGAGGGGTCTCTGATGAGCCATCCATCCCCTTGTGTGAGTGCTGCCACCACAACCCTCACAAGCCTCTATCTCACATTTCTCAATACATTCCATGCATGGATCTACCTGCGCTGTTGCCAGCCTTGAGGGTGAGTTTTTTTTAAAGACTTAAGAGGTGTTGTGGCGGAGTTGAGTTAATTGGAAACATCTGACTCCGAGGATGCCTGATACATGTGATCGGGGATGTTAAGGCTTTAATGTGCTTTAGTGGTGTGTACAGATGTCTTTTACTGAGTTTTAAACTGAGAGTAAAACTGTACTGTGGATTTTCATAACGGACAGTGTGGAGCTTTTCTATCAGTCTCTTAAGTACTTGTTTGACCTGGTTAAACATCAACTTGTGCACTATTGTAATGTTGACTGCAGAGTGTGTTCTTGCTTGATGCATCATGTCCTACTGTGCTTTTCTGGGCAACCGCTGCAGAGAGCTCTGTTTGGGCATCTTGCAAAGTTCAGCCCCTCTTTCTTTTATTATGCATCATTCCATTCTACATTTTCAATTATTCTCCTTTCCTGCCTGTTCCATATACTCAGCCCACTCACTCATTGAGTCAAACTGATCAATGCCCTGATTTTCTCTATTTTTTATCAATAATGTGATGTCGTGAACTTCTTTCTCTCTCAGTCAATGGACAATCTAATCTTCTAATCAGTGCACAGTTCTCCTTTCTGACACCTCTGACAAGTGAATACTTGAGAAGCTCACTGCTTCCTGCACAAAAAAGGTTCTGAAGTAGGCATATTTATGATTAATTCTTGCAACAAATTTCATGTTCCTCAACAATTATGGCAATGGGGAAAAAATACATTTTATTTCTTATTTCATTTTATTTACATGACGTGTGCCTTTGTACACCAAAGAGAGTTTAAGAGTCTGAGTCACCAGGCAATTGATTTTTGCTAAAATATGCTTTCTTCCCCTCATTTTCCCTCACCCCCCCCATAACCTACATGTGCCTGTTCCCATGGTAGACTGAAGCAGCTCCTGGACCAGGAGAAAGCCTACCAAGTGCGAAAAGACGTAGAGCACACCAGGCGACTGGAGAAGGTCAGAGAGGAGCTGGTGAAGCTGAAGTCCTTCGCCCTGATGCTGGTGGACGAGCGGCAGATCCACGTGGAGCAGATTGACCAGCAGAACCAGAGGGTGCAGGAGCTGAACCGGAAGCTGCACGACCGCGACGTGCAACTGGAGACGCTCGGCAGCCAGTCGAGAGACGACCAGCAGAGGGTCCTGAAGCTCGAGGAGGAGCTGGAGACGAGGGCAAACAAGGTCTTCCAGGTACAGCAGGAGGGGGGTTACTCGATAGATTAGGGGTGGGGAACCTGTGTCTTGAGGGCCGTTCGCGGCCCTTCAGGCCGTTTTATCCGCCCCCGATATAATTTTTATGTTATGCAGCTTCACATGAAATATGGCATACACTCACCGGCCACTCCATTAGGAACACTTCTCTAATGCTGGGTTGGACCCCCTTTTGCTTTCAGAACTGCCTGAACTGCCTACAACAAAACTTGGGTAGGCTGTGGCATTCCAACAAAGATAAATTGGCCCAAATTGTGCTAATTGGCCCAAATCGTGCTAAGAAAATGTCCTTATGCCATTATATCCCCAGCCTGAAATGTTGATGTAAAGCAGGGTTGACCCATGTTTTCATGCTGTTGACGCCAAATTCGGACCATTCTACCTGAGTGTTGCAGTAGATATTAAGACTCATCAGACCAGGCAACATTTTTCCGATCTTCTAGTGCCGTTTATGGTGAGTCTGTGTAAATTGTTGCCTCATTTTCATGTTCTTAGCTTACAGGAGTGGCACCAAATGTGGTTTTCTGCAGCTACAGCCCATTTGCCTCAAGATTTGATGTGCTGTGTAATCAGGGATTCTCTCATGCATACCTCGGTTGTAATCAGTGTTTTGTTTTTTTTGTTGCCTTTGTATCAACTCAAACCAGTATGGCTATTCTCCTCTGACCTCTGCCATCAACAAGCCATTTTTTACCACAGAATTGCTGCTCACTGCTTTTTTTTTCTTTTTCATACCATTCTTTGTAAACCCTAGAGATGGTTGTGCGTGAATATCTCACTAGATCAGCCATTTCTGACATTCTCAAATCAGGCCCTTCGGGCGCCCACAGCCATGCCATGTTAAAAGTCATTTAAATAACCTTTCTTCCACATTATAATGCTCGGATTGAACTCTATCAGATCATCTCGGCTATGTCTACATGCACAAATGCATCGAGTTGCCACCATGTGATTGGCTGATCAGAAGTTTGCCTCAATGAACAGTTGTAACAGGTGTTCCTAATGTAGTGGCCGGTGAGTGTATTTTGTATAGGAATCTCAGAAATTACATTTGCAATACAATTAACTTATGGTAACACTTTATTTTATGGATACATCTATTAGCACTAATACATACAATGTTCCTGTATAAGTAACTTGTAAGGCATGTACAAAGCAAAATCAAACATTTGTTAGGCATGTATTCGCAAATGTCTTGTTCATGTACAAGAAGGGATTTATTACCAATTTAACCTTAGTAAGGACCTAGTAGGCCTTAGCATTTGCTTAGTACATGCCTTAAAAGGTACTTATGCAGACATTAACATTGTATGTATTAGTGCTAATAGATGTATCCCTAAAATAAAGTGTTACCTAACTTATATTCAGGGGACCGACAGAAGGTGGGGACTGTTTTAAAGGTGGCTGCCTTCAATTTAGTCCTACAGTGCAGGGGGAAATTCTGGTTTGTGTTCATAATACGGCCCTCTGAGGACTTTTAGGGCCCTCAGAGGATTTTGAAGTGGCTCTTCAAATGAAAAAGGTTGCCCACCCTTGCGATAGATAGATAGATAGATAGATAGATAGATAGACAGATAGATAGATAGACAGATAGATAGATAGATAGATAGATAGATAGATAGATAGATAGATAGATAGATAGATAGATAGATAGATAGATAGATAGATAGATAGATAGATAGATAAATAGATAGATATTTTTGTAAGAAATGAAATAAAACTAGAAATGCACTCAGAGAGTGCAGACCTCTAGCCTGGGCGAATAGCCGACTGTTGACTCCGTGAATCAGTCTGGCAAAAGCCATGAGGAATCCGTCTCCGTGGACGATAGGAGATGGTCTGATCTTACTCTATCATTTAAATTAATTGAAGTTCCAAACTCAAATTAAAACCCATATTGTGCTTTATTAGCATGCCTGTTACATTATTGCGTCGCAAAAGCATACAAATAACAAAACGAAAGTGTGAATATAGTTACCTTAACTAATCAGTAACGGAGCTCGCGGGTGAGTTCTACGTCACCACTCTCAACTGTTTGCTGATTGGCGAAACACTGAGAGAACCGAGCTCGAGGCTTTTGCCAGACGATGTGCAGAGCCAAAATCTTTGGGTGTAGTACAGAGGATGGCGTCGCGAGGCTAGCAGACCTCTGCCACAGAAGCTGTTTGATAGAACATTTGACTGTGTTACAC
This sequence comes from Engraulis encrasicolus, assembly GCF_034702125.1. Classification (NCBI taxonomy): domain Eukaryota; kingdom Metazoa; phylum Chordata; class Actinopteri; order Clupeiformes; family Engraulidae; genus Engraulis; species Engraulis encrasicolus. The sequence goes on along the minus strand of NC_085874.1, from coordinate 18,679,191 downwards.
CCTATTTTTATTGCAAGTCTTTCTGCCTTCTTTTTGTGGAGTTAAAAACTGGAATGTCAAAATTCACCCTGTCCCGCAGTTCAGTTTGCAGCTGTCTAGAAAGAATCTCTTAAAAAATACTGGTTCCGGTTCGTGATCCGGATCACCACCAAAACGTATTCACTTGTTCCTTTGGTCATTTCTAACAACTCCACAAAGTTTCATCCAAATCCATTCATACGTTTTTGAGTTATCCTGACAAACAAACAGACAAACAATGAAAATAAACTTGCCCATCAGGGTTCAGGTTTTGATCTGGACTATGTCATTATCTTCACTGCTCTATCCTCATCCAGAAAAAAAACACTTTATTTTTTGCATGCAGTATGATTAAATTTGTCAAATGGAGAATCAGGTGATATAGGACTTATTTGGTAAAATCTGTTTGTTTTGATTCCAAGCACATGCGTCTTGCAGCTTGAATCCATTAATAAAAAACAGGTAATTATTTATTAATTGGTGGTTATATCCTCCACCAATAGCTCCGGCAGTTACGCTGCTGTCTGCTATTTCTTTTGTATTTTGATGATACCAGCTGAGTTGTGTCTGTGCTATTGACTTTCTTGCTCTTTTTTGCACGATTTCGAATACTTATTACTTGTAAGGGAAATTGTGATTCATTTGAGTCAATATTTTAACCAGTAAATGTCATGGTAATTAATTAATCCTAACTCATGGAGTTAACTTCCACTCCCCCCCCACTGTACTGTCCTGTACTTCCAGGAGCATGAGGAGATGACGGCCAAGCTGGCCTCGCAGGAGTCAGAGGGCCGGCAGCTGCGCCTGAAGCTGGCCACCCTGTCGCGCCGCATGGAGGAGCTGGAGGAGACCAACGGCACGCTGCAGAAGTCGGAGCGAGAGCTCCAGGAGCTGAGGGAGAAGATCAGCCGTGGGGAGTGCGGCAACTCCAGCCTCATGGCCGAGCTGGAGAACCTCCGCAAGAAGGTGCTGGAGATGGAGGGCAAGGACGAGGAGATCACCCGGATGGAGGCGCAGTGCCGGGAGGTGCGGAAGAAGCTCCACGTGGAGGAGAGCTACAGCAAGGAGCTAAGGCACGAGGTGGAGAAGCTGCAGAAGCGGATGGTGGACCTGGAGCGGCTGGAGGTGGCCTTCAACAAGAGCAAAGCCGACTGTGCACAGCTCCACACCAATCTCGAACGGGAGAAGAACCTCGCCAAAGACTTGGCCAGTGAGCTGGAGTCTGTGAAGAGTCGAGTAAGAGAGCTCGAGGGCTCAGAATCGAAGCTGAATAAGACAGAGCTGAGTTTAAAAGAAGATCTGTCAAAGCTGAAGTCGTTTACCGTGATACTCGTGGACGAGAGAAAAAACATGTCCGCGCGGATCAAGCAAGAGGAGCAAAAAAGTGACGATTTAAGTAAGATGTTCAAGACCGAACAAGGCAAAGTCATGGAAGTCACGGAGAAGCTGATTGAAGAGAGCAAAAAGCTGCTTAAATTAAAATCTGAGATGGAGGTGAGAGTGAGCACGCTGACGAAAGAGAAGGAGGACTTGCAAACAAAGCTCGCTAGTGAAGAGGAGAAGTGCAAGGGTCTTGCCTCCGAGGTTAATCAGATGAAAACAAGAATGAATTGGTTTGAAGAATCGGAAAGAGAAAAATCAAGAGGCATGGCCAGAATTGCTGACGAGGACAACAAAGTCAAAGAGCTGACTGTAGAAATTGAACGGTTAAAAAATCGACTCAAACAACTAGAAGTGGTGGAAGGGGACCTGATTAAGACCGAGGACCAGTACGAGCTGCTGGAGAAGAAGTTCAGGACGGAGCAGGACAAAGCCAACACTCTCTCTCAGCAGCTTGAGGAAATGAGAAGTCAGATCGCCCGAAACAAAGCCATCGAGAAAGGCGAGGCAGTCAGCCAGGAAACTGAACTGAGGATGAGATGCAGGATGGAGGAGGCCAGGACCCGCGATCTCCAATCGGACGTCCAGGCCCTAAAAGAGAAAATCCACGAGCTGATGAACAAAGAAGACCAGCTCTCTCAGCTGCAGGTGGACTACGCCGTCCTGCAGCGGAGGCTGCTGGAGGAGGAGGAGAGGAAGAAGAGCATGAGCCAGGAGGTGCACAACCTCACCAAGGAGCTGGAGGTCACCAAGTGTTACAGTCGCGTCACGCGGCCCAGCATGAACGGCAAACGCATGGTGGACGTGCCCGTGACCTCCACGGCCGTGCAGACGGACATCGCAGCCAGCCTGGAGCCGGCCGAGGACGAGACTCCCGCGGTCTTCATCCGCAAGTCTGTGCTGGAGGAGAACCACCTCATGAGCAACCTGCGCCAGAGGGGTCTGAAGAAGCACACGGTGCTCGAGCGCTACCCTCCCGCGGCCGCAGAGCTGAACATGAGGAAGTCCTGGATCCCCTGGATGAAGAGGAAAGAGCCCGTCACAGTTACCCAGACCCCACCGGAGAGGACGTTGCCCAGGGTGAACGGACAGACCATGCCCTCCTGCGCGCCGCCTCCTGAGCTCACCATGTCCCAGAAGCCCGGGCAGCCGCTGCACATCCGCGTGACGCCCAACCACCAGAACAGCACGGCCACGCTGGAGATCACCAGCCCCAGGGCGGAGGACTTCTTCTCCAGCACCACCATCATCCCGACCCTGGGCCTGCAGAAGCCACGCATCACCATCGTCCCCAAGCCCACCACGGTCGCGCCAACTAGGCCAAAGCCTGGCGAGGCGGCAGCCGGCGGGCCAGAACGCACCAAGTCCCCGGTCACTATCACCACCATCTCCAGGGCCAAGGGCCCAGAGTTGGGCAAGAGTTCGGATTCGGACAAGCCCCTGTCTCAGCCCCTGTCTCCTGTGTCAATTATCACGGTCAGCACTTCACCCCTGGCAGAAGGGATAGCAGCAGCGTCGTCGTCGGTGCAAGAGAATCGAGAGGTGACCTCGGGCAGTGGGCTGGCAGTATTCAAGGTCACCCCGGACAAGCAGCCCTCCGCCTCCTGTTCTTCATCATCGTCAGTGAGGAAGTGCAGTTCCAACACAAACATCATCACCACGGAGGACAACAAAATCCACATTCACCTCGGTCCACAGTTCAAGAGGCCCCAAGACACGAGCATGAGCACGAGCTGCAGTCCCATGATGACCATTCGGCCCCTGAGTATGATGATGGCGGAGACCAAAGACTCGCACGCGACGGGCACGGTTCTGAGGTCACCACGACACAGCACGGCTACTGCTACCGCTGCGGCCGCCTCCGCTGCAGCCACGGCCACAGCCACCGCCACCGCCGCCATTGCTACAGCAACTAGCACACCGGGGAAGGTCACCGCTAGCAAAGTGACGAGCAGCATCACCATCACTCCTGTCACCTCCTCCCCTGCCCGACCCACACAGTCAGTGGTGAGTACCAAAAACGGATTTTGTTAAAAGTGATTCATTGTTTTTTGGTTATCAAATTAATTGATTATTGACAAAGTATCACTGTTCATAGTAGGATGCCTTTTTGGTATTATTTTTGTCTCACAATTATTTGGAACTCATTACCTAATGATGGAGTTCAGTGAAACACAGTATGTGCTAACTGAAGCTGATTTTTAAAATTGACAATGGTGTGAATTTATTTTGAATCAGTAACCTTATATATATGTACATAGAAGTATATAGGTATAAGTATAACCATGTGCTGTATGTATATCATAATCTTTTACATGTATCGTATGTTTAATGGAGACATGTTGTTCAATGGAGGCACTCAACGCGTTGACTTGGTATTTTTATATTGCAGTTGCTTCTGAAATGTTTCAAAATGATATCAGATGGTGTGTGCTCCCTAGATAGCTCTCTCTCCAGGTACACACAAATCAAATCCTTTTTTCATTATTATTAATGTATGGCAACAAATACTAACAAAAGAATGAAATGACATGTGTTTCCCCCTGGAGTATAGCTTTTTGAGTTTGGGTGACAAGTGCCACCAATTGACCAATATCTCCTTCCTATTTAACCACTCTTGAGTGAAAAAGGTGCATCGTGCACAAGCATATCCCTGTCTAGCTTCATTCACTGGCCCTTGAAAAAAAAACAACACCTGTTGCTAACTGCACAAACAGGGAAGTATGCTTTCTTTTGCACCTATATTTATTCACTTTCATTTGATACGATTTGCGCCTGACATTATTTTACATGTAACTGCTGCTGCAGTGGTGTAGTTTACTTTTTTCAAGTGGGTATACTGTGGGGGTATACCTGCCAAGTGCTGGTAAAACTTAGCTGTGTGGGTAGTAACAATTTCAGTCTCACTGGCCACTTTGACAGGTAACTTACTCTATGGTATGACAAATCTCAGTTAGTTGTATTAATTGTTTGTATTTCAATGCAAGAATATTCTAAATACAAAGAAAAACTTGACAATAAAACTATGGCTGGAAGAAGGATGAATGGCTAGTGATTCTGGAAAACCACTAGCCACAGTGGCCGGTGAGCAAAAAAACGTTAAAGTTAAACCCTGGTCGGGAGCCCTCAGAGGCTGTGGAGGGAAGGTGTCATGCTATCATGACCCAGAAATTCCGGGCTACCTAGAAGTTTGGGGGACGTTGATTGGAACCATTGAGTACTGTATTATTGATTGGAACACAGGACTTCTGAGCAGCCCGGATCTTTTGGGTCATTACAAAGTCATTGTGAACATCCAAGCTTAGAAAGAGGGGGGGTCCTATATTTCTCACATTCTCAGCAGATATTACCTATTCATGTCCATACAAGCAGCGTTTTCCCCATATAAGGATGTCACTGTGCCATGTGAGTTTACTGACGCAATTTACTGGCTTATATTCTAAATACTGAACAATGAATTGTAAGTGGCTATACAGAACACAGATAACAATTTTAGGTGGATACACTGAAATCCCTGACTTTTTCTGGTGGGTATACCAGCGGCATATCACATAGAGTGCTTTGCAATATGCGACCTTGCCTCCTCCACTTGCGCTTGTCTCCTCGTCCCGCCTAAGGCCCCTCCTCCGTGGAGAAAACGATTTCCCAGCTGTCAGCCTAGCCACAACAACTTTTGAGGGACTGTTTTTCATTCACCATCCCAATTGCAAATGAGAAAAAGACTCTAAAATTGCGCTTTTGCAAGATATTGAAATATAATGCTGTCGTCAGTGATGTCATCATGACGAGAATCAAGTGGAGGAGGCAAGTGGAGGAGGCAAGGTCGCAAATTGCAACGCACTCATAGACTACACCACTGTGCTGATGTATGCTGTGTGATGTAGGAAATAATGTCAGCTGTAACAGGTAGTTGATGTGGTGTACAGATACAGCACACCAGCAGCCACTAGGGATGCACCGATACCACTTTTTTGAAAACCGATACAAGTACGAGTACATTAATGTGTGTACTTGCCGATACCGAGTACCGATACCGATACCTTTTACCACCAAAATACAATGAAAATAAATGCATGGCTTTGTTTTTTTCCGCCTGTGATATTTTTATTGTCCATTTCCATGTAGATTTAAATGTTAGTAAATGTATGAGGTGGCACTTTTTTCCATGCTGATTTCAAGTCCACAGAACATGACAAGATTTTGCATTGTTTTGAGTAATAGTAGTACTCGTAGCTGGTATCGGCAAGTGCTTGACGAGTACGAGTACGAGTATAATGAGCAGTATCGGGAGCCGATACCGATACCAGTATCGCTATCGGTGCATCCCTAGCAGCCACTCTTGCTGACGGCACTGAGTACAGTTGGGTACCACAGCAAGCTAATCTCTGACAAACCTTTTGAGTGCTGGTGGATGTGGGGATGGTGGTGGTGATACTTCCCTTATGACTCCCTGTAACTCCATATCCAAGATGGTGATGCCTCTAGTCTTCAAAACAGATGACATTCAAACACACCATGGAACATGGTTATTCCCCTCAAACAGTGCTGGCACTGTGCATATATGATATGGGTTTTATAAATGACTTTTTGGCTTACTTTCATGATGACGAATGAATAAATAGTCTTAAAAAATGAGGCTTGCCATCTTGAATGACAAACTATCCCATGTCTGCAAACACAGCTTGGCATGCGTTTGCATGCACACCGTACAGACTGTACATTTCTAGACTGCATCTGAAAATAATTAAATCGCTCTCTCGCTCTCTCTCTCGCTCTCTCTCTCTCTCTCTTACTCTCTTTCATGCACTGTACTGTCTGTCCCTTATCTCTTGCCATAGTCCAGGTCGGATGGACAGCAGCAGCAGCAGCAGCAGCAGCCAGCTCGGCCCTCAGGCACACGAATCCCTATGTCAAAAGGTATGAAAACAGGCGTGAGGACAGTCATGGGCGTGTCCGCAGTCACAAGGCTGGAGGCGCGCGCTGAGGGCCAGTCTATGAAAATTGAACTGAGGAGGTCTTCGGTCATCGGCCCATTGTCCACAGGAGGCGGGAAGGCCTCGTGAAGAAGCCTCCTCTGGCATGCCCACCACAGACACAGACACAGACACTGACACCACACAATAGGGGCTGTAGGTTTTCTACTATGCCACCTTGGCTTTGACCATGAAAATGTGAAATACCCTGAACATGGACAGGAGATGCTGTATAGAGGTGTGTCGTTCATGAACGAGCCGGTTCTTTTGAACGGCTCCCTGAAGTGAACGATGGGAACCGGTTCACTGCTGGGGGAGCCACTCGACTGTTATTTCGTTCATTTTTCATTCATTTTAAGCACGTGACCTCGACCAGAGTAATTCAATTTGGGGAAAAACCACAATTGTTGGCCTTAAAGAGTGGCAAAAACGGTCTTTAGAAGCAGGAGAATAATCAGTTGTTGTTTGAACAAAATCACCTTGAGGTGGAGTCAAAATATTACACTCTAAAACACTGAATAAATAATTAAAAAAGAGCCAAAAGAACCAGTTTTTTGAACGGCTCTTTGAAAGGAACGAGCCACTAAGATCCGGATCCCGTCAAAGAGCCATAAATCCCATCTCTAATGCTGTATGTCACAGGACACTTACTGTATGTAGTAGCTGTGTGGAAGACATTGTGCATGCTTTAACTTGGCCTTAATGCAAAGCTTTGTGTCTGTTTGGAGTTCAAAATCACATAACTACTAATGTCATCATTTGCTGGACATTTGCGTGTGATTTTACTGGACAACATTATTAATGGAAAGCCATATCATGAAGCCATTCATGTCCATCTCAATTCTGTGTCTATGTGAAAAATACATTTTAGGTCTTGGAGTAAATATGGAGGTCTTCACAACAAAAATGAATGTTACTCATTAAACGTCTACTGTATGCTTGAATGAATTTATCTCTGATCAATTTCTATCTCACACACATGCACGCACACACGCACGCACACACGTATGCACGCACGCACGTGTAACAGAGGCCAACTAGCTGAGTGTGGCCTGGAACATTAATAAACCTCCCACCCGAAGCCTCAATAGAGTGCGGTAGCGCTAGGCTATCGCACCGGCTCTTTAGCTCTCGTACTGTTCCTCCCATTGCCAAACTGATGCGTTGACAAGGTTGCGATTTCGCGGCTCTGAGGGGGACGAACTGCGCGAACTGCGTGGGTAACCTCTGTTACAGTGGTGCCGTTGACCCAGGAAGAGAATGAGGTTTAGGGGGGGCGGTGTAACGTAGGCCAACTAGCTGAGTGTGGCGTGGAACATTAGTAAACCTCCCTCGCACGCACACACATGCACAGACACACACACACACACACACACACACACACACACACACACACACACCTCCCTCGCACGCACACACACACAAACACACACACAGACACACACACACACACACACACACACACACACACACACACACACACATACACACACACAGACGCACACACACTCACACTCACACACACATACACACACACAAACACACACACAAACACACACACACACACACACACACACACACACACACACACACACACACACACACACACACACACACACACCATAAGCTGGATGACTGACAATCTTCACAGACCCCGCCATACTCAGACCCAGACTGACTGGAATTGTCAGTCATTATACGGTGAACTATGGTGGAAATGACATTGTTCCCTCTTAATGCAAACTGATGTAGTGAACCAAGGAACATGTGACATGATGCCAGTCAAGTGAAGCAGTGGTACGCACATCCAAGACGCAGGTGCAGGACAAAAGGTCAGAATACTATGAAGATGAAAATGAATGTCCGCACACTGCTCCTGTGTTGGTTTTTTATTTTTCAAGTGAGCGCTTTTCGAGCTAGTCGCATACCACACACGGCACACGGACAGTGGAAGTTGGAAGTCAGCACCCTTAAAATCCTGTTTGTTGTCTTCAATTATTTCATTGCTCGATTATGTTTTGACTTCAACAGTTTTCATCAGATTCTCTAGAGAACCAAAAAGATGTTAAGGGTGCGGACTTCTCTCTTTGAAACAGTTGGCCTTCATCCTGCACCTTTTCCTGGGGTGGGATGTGCACAATCCTCTCCTTCAACACGGACAGTGGAAACCTCCATAATTCCAATCTCATAAACACATCTCATAAAAGCTGTTGGCATAATCTGCTAATCTGTTTGGTTGATGCATCATGCCTAATAACTACTCTATGCAATAAACATGTTTTATTGTTTGTTTGTTCTTTTATTTATTAATTGTGTGAGAGCATACATAATTGCGTTCTGACATGTCCAGGAGAGGAGAGTACAGCATGCAACTGTTCTTGTTAATCACAAATTCATTTTCACTCAGAAGAAGCATCTGCTGACCAGATAGACATCATCATCATCATCATCATCGTCGTCGTCGTCAGATAGTACATGCTAACTGTCACACTAACCAGAAATCGATCATGCTTTACTAAGGTTTTACCATGGTTTTTATGCAGTAACCAGTGGTGTAGTCTACGTAGAACGCGGGTATACGGAGTATACCCACTTCTAAATTTCAGGGATTTCAGTATACCCACTTAAAATTGATTGGTCCATTGTTTTGAATAGCACAAATATATACAGTATACCCACTTCAAAAAATGCTCAAATATACAGTATACCCACCATAAAAAAGTAGACTAGGCCTACACCACTGGCAGTAACCATAGTTGGTTACTCATGGTTACTCTAAGTACTCTGAACCATAGTTTTACTATGGCTTTCCATGGTAGTAGCCATGGTTTTACTATGGCATTTCATGGTGATTTTAATAATTATGAACCAAATATAGTATTACCATGGTATGTCATGGTTGCTCTAAGACAGGGGTGTCAAACATACGGGCCGCATCCGGCCCGCATCCGGCCCGCCAGAGGGTTCAATCCGGCCCATATGTAAAAACAATTTTTTTTTTTTTTTTTTTTTTTTTCTTTAACTTTTTTTTCTTCAATGAAATAACCGAAATGCGCAACTACGCCACTCGGGGCAAAATCGAGACCTGCATGGCATTAACCCAATGGTCCCTATACTGTAAACTGTATGTAGTAAAGTGCACATCACACTTCTATTATAAATGGTGAATTTGTATTCTGACAGGCATTTGATAAAGCTCATATATAGACCTCATATATAGAGATCAAATGTTAATACTTCTTATTCGTATTGTTTTGGTATTGGTTATAATTAGATAATACATATAATTGTATTTGTATTGGTTCCTATTAAGCTGAAACTGGAAATGGGATGTTAAAATGCGTGAAAATGCAGGAAATTACATCTAAATTTTCTTTTGGAAAACCCCCAGACCCCCCGCCAAAATGAACTGTCCCGTATTTAATTAAATGAATCAATGAAATTTTGCATAGGATTATCAGTATTGCGTTGCTTTCTACATATTCAACACACTTAAAGCATGATAGTACTGAACACTAATCCTCTGCTTTACGTTTTTTTTGCGATGCTGTTACTAATTCGGCCCGCTTGAGGTCCACATGGGTTGTATGCGGCCCCCGGACCAAAATGAGTTTGACCCCCCTGCTCTAAGAACTCTGAACCAACCATGCTTATCCATGCTAGTATACTACCACATCTCATGGTGCTTTGAAGTACTATGAACTAACCATAGTTTGATTGTGGTTTATCCATATGGACTACAGTAGCTGTTATAGTTAGTAGCCCTTACGCAAATTAACCATAGTTTAACTATACAAATTAACAATGGATTTACCATGGATTACAGTTATTCATGTTTTTTTTTTTGGAGAACGATGAAAACCATGGTTCATGACTATGGTTTAACTTGAGTATACATACTATTTGCCATAAACCATGATTCCCCCCTAACCATATTTGTGGAAAAAAGGTTTGCACACTCCTTTGGATTTTTTTCTTCAAGTTATTTTTACTTTTTATTCATTCATTGGCAAGCATGATGACGTTTCGACCTCTCGGTCTTCCTCAGATTCAATAGGCTCGTTTGTGACGACGCAGTAAGATTTTTGCTAGGCAGTGGGCATGCACACTTTGCCAGTTTGATGTAAATGCATCAAACTGGCAAAGTGCGCATGCCCACTGCCTAGCAAAAATCTTACTGCGTCATCACGAACGAGCCTATAGAACTACTGACAAACACAGGCTTGACACCAAAGAGGATTGAGACAAGAGGGCTTACTCACGTCATAACAGCGTAGTAGGAAATGATGGCGAGGGGAGTACGGAAATGTTATTCACTGTGGAACAGATCATAGGACAGCGTGAATGTCTGTCAGCTGTCCTTAATTACCCCCAGCAATTACTGCTGACCAACAGCTGCCGTTACTTGGCCACAAATTACGGAGTACGAAAATGGCATCCATCGTGGATGGATGACCAATGACCATGCGCAAGGGAGTTAATTTTCCATCCACTCGTGTCCTCAGGCAACGCCCCCGTACTACACCGTGGCCAATGCATTCCCCGCCATGAGATTGTTCTTTCTCTTGAGTTTCTTTGCTTGACACATCATCTACACCACCTGTCTGAAGGGGTGGAGTCAACTTTAACCCTTACAGGTCCATGATGTAGGCCTGTGGAGTGACTAGAGCCAAATGAATTTCAAAATATTAAAAAACAAAACATAAAAACAAAAACAGTTGGAGATAAATCTTTCACACTTTCACCTTACTGGTGCAATGTGCAATTAATGAAGATTGGCCAACAGGCTGGTCCACTTGAGCCATGAAACTTCCCAATCTAAAATGACAGGTGTTTGTATTATTTTGTCCAACCCCTGTATATATATTACTAAATGGGCTGTCAATAAAGATCTAATGATCTCTTCCCCCTCACGGCACGACGGTGGATAGTGGAGCTAAGTGCCCTGTGAAAAGCATGGTGTCACCTCATCTCCACCTAGCTAACCAGAATCATGTGTTTCCCAAAGCTTAACAAAAGAATCATGCCATGCTGACTGGCTAGCGAGCTTGATCAAACACATATCGGAATTTTCACTTTGTCCCAAACCGCCACTGCACAGGGAATGACTCAGCAATATTGGAATATGACATATAACCAGTACTACTGAAGCTAGTTTAGAAAATGCTTTATATTAATAATTCTTTACATAATAGATTAGCTTAAGATAGAATATACAGAGGTTGGGCCTGCCTATATAAAATTAAAGCCACTTAGAATACTTGGAACTGATGATGGTGGTAAATATTCATGACAAAAATGAACAAGGTGGACACATCTTGATTTGAAGTCGAAATGTTTTAATGTAGGACCCAGAATGATCAGGTTGTTATAAATAACCTGATGAAGTACATTCTTCTCTAATGAAAAAATATCACAAGTCTGAAAAAGAGTAAGCCTCAAATATGTGATCTGGGAAAAGAAGTTCAAAATGACGACTGCATTTCTGCTATATTTCAATGAAATACTTTGAATCACACTTTCAGGATTTGTTTTTGTTATTACTTTTTTTATCTGTATACTTTGCACATAATCATAAATTAATTTGGAAGTAGGCTCATACGTATACTTTATGCATTGTTTGTGTTCACGCTCTGTGTCCCTCCCCAATGACTTCTCTTCCCTTCACAGAAAATGTGCACCACTTGAGCATCAGGCCTCTCTGAGACATCCCCCTCTCTCCGAGATCCAGCCTGCCACCGTGCAGCATTGGCATGATGTTCCTGCCGCCGCTCTCTTCATCAAGCCATGATGACAATGACAACCACATGAAGTCCCAAAGCCAATGGCCAATGGCCTTTTATTCTCTCGATTGATCATGTTTTTTGTGGGATTATTAGTATTCACGCACCTGGGTTAAGATACGAATGCAGTCTCTGATTTCAAAATGTATAACTGTCAGGACTGTCAGAAAGTGGATAGCTCTGGACACGTTGGCTGCCTTGCAAGTTAATTTGAGAAGTTATGTGTAGAAATATGAATGGTAAGGAAGATATAAACAAGATTATGTCAACAGGTAGACTATTCTGGAATTTCACCACATTGTTGGCAAGAGATTCGCCTGTATTTCGGGCATTGTAAGTAAAGCGAGGATGACTGGTAATGTTTGGAAAAAGTGATATTGTATACGTAGCTATGACATAGCACACAGACAGCTTCACACTGGCGTCTGATTTAGACTGAATATAGTTCACACACATGGAGGTGCTTTTGGATGTATTGTGGTTAACAGTAGGCCAAACGATGGGCTCATGCTTACAGAATGCACTGACTCAAATTAGCAAAGAGATGAACAGGCTGTTTGATGGAACAGAAGGCTGACTGATCAGTATGACCTGCACTCATATGAATAAATTGTTCAAAAAGAAACATAAGGCTTGTTTAATTATTTTCCTTTGTTTGCAACTTCATGACCTGCTAGTACGTGATGTAGGCCTACTGTGTCATCGTAGGCCTATCATGGGGGCAGAGGGTCAGCTGGGGACCCATTCTTTTGAGAATGAACATTTGAACCAAAATTAACACTACTGTAGAAAAGTCTTAGCCTGGTGAACCAGCGCCACCCGCTGGACGGCAAAATGTTTTGTCTACGGGTGGGTCTGGCCTCGCATAATGATTCAATGAAGCCAGAATGCCATGAATCTGGCAAACCAATTACAACGCAAAGATGTGTTTTGAATCAAAGCGGGCAGGGTTTTGAGGGAAGGTTGTTCTCATCAACAATCTTCGGATGTATTATGCATCGAGGCCAGACTAAATTTGACATCCACATTTAGTCTGGTTTACCAGGCTAGAAAAGTCTGGGTGGTTATTCACTAAAGGGGCTTGGGGGCCCCAAGCGGCTGCCTGCCTATTTGGGTGACAAGATGCGCCTCTGATCATAGGCCATATACTAGTATGTGATATAGGCCTATTGTGCCATTATGGTGTGTAATGTATGCAAAAAAAGCAATGATACTGTACATGTACCCACTGAAATGTTATATGCAGATAGACTTGTGAAGTGACATAATCAAAATTTGCTCCTTAGCCCGTCCCTGGCTCCATCACAAAATAGTCTATGGATTTTAACATGGCACGTTTGGGTTTTGGATTCTGTCCAACATCCATGTTGCATTAACTTTCATCAAGATCTTGTATTGATGCAGCTAGCCTGAATGCTGCAGAAATCCTTCTCCAGAACACCCCAATGCTTCTTAGTTGGCTTTATGGGTCTGGACTCTGTGGTGGTTAAAATGATGTCTCATGCTCCCTGACCCGAACCTCTATTCCAGGGCCGGTTCTAGTCAATTTGGTGCCCTAGGGCGACGAGCACCAATCTTTCCTCTTTGTGCATAATTGGCTTCTGTAAACATGGTGTCATACATCTGATCAAGCACAGCGGATCTCATACCATGTACATGCCCTGAGTACCTTAAAAATGACTGTCAATCTTAAATGTAATGCTTTATTTTGCTTAATATTGTAATTCTGTGGGCCTTGGTGCCCCCCCAAGACATTTGACACCCTAGGCGACCGCCTAGTCTGCCTATGCTTAGCCCTGGCGCTAGGTCAGGCGAGGAGAGTATAGGACCTACAAGCGATGCGATTCTGAGATTTAAAAAAAAAAAAATGAACTTTGCGAGATGCAAAAAAGGGCTAACCCATTGGAATGCAGAGTTTGGATTACTGACAGTTACTGACACACACACACACACACACACACACACACACACACACACACACACACACACACACACACACACACACACACACACACACACACACACACACACACACACACTGAGGCAGGGCCTGATGCTGAAATTCAGAGCTTCCCACTACCCTCATGTAACCCAACAGGGAAAAGCCAGAGTCCAGAGTTGAGGTGCAAAATAAAGTTGTTCCAGTGCTTTGTCAAAATATTTGAAAATTGAAAGCAGTTCAGTCAGCCAAGGATACAAGCAGGAGAGGGCCCGCTTGGTGCTTGAGCTGAGGGACTCCACCGACCAACTGGTGAGAGCTGCTGGTGCCCATGTACGCACAGGGAGGAGATGGAAAGTCCAGGAGGAGGTCGACTTTGCAGTCAGCAGGCCAAAACATCTTGAGGCAGGGGCGGAGCACTGGTATTGGGACAGGGGGGGCAGGAGATGTGTCAGAGGTGTTGGGCCCACGAAATATCATAGAATGGGGCCCCTACAAGATGTTTGGCAATCGAAAGCCACTGGCAGGGGGCCCCCCAAGTGGTGAGGCCGGGGGTTCCTGGCCCCTATGCCCCCCCTCTCTGCTCCGCCCCTGTCTTGAGGTGATGGGCAGAGTCCAGGAGGGCCAAGCAGGGCTGGGGAAAGGCGACGCCCCCCCCCTCGAAAGACCAGCGTAGAGGAGCCATGGTGGTGGCAGAAGTGGCAAGGTCAGAGCAACATCGTCTCCATGCTAAGGCTGTGTCACAGAGCCGGCAGGGTAGCTGGTTGTCATGGGAAGGCGTCACAGACAGGCCCCTGTCATGGTCTGACCTGTGGAAGATCCCTCAAGCCAGGCTCAGCTTTCTGATCAGGGCAACCTATGACTCCTTGCCTTGCCCACGAAACCTCCACCAATGGTTTGGTGCAGAAGAGACCTGCGCAGTCTGCGGGACCATCAACGCAAGCCTTCAGCACATCCTTTCTGGCTGCAAGATTCCCAGGGCCGGTACAGGTGGAGGCACGACTTGGTGTTGAGGAAGCTGGCTGAGGTGGCAGAAGCATGCAGACAGGAGGCCAACAGCAGACCCCCCGCACCAGTGAGCCTGCCCATCTGCTTCGCAAGAGCTGGAGAAAACCCCAAGCCTGCCCACCGCAGAACAACATCAGGTCTCCTCTCACCTGGCAGTGAGTGGACCATGAGGGTCGACCTGGGGAGACAGCTCCAGTTCCCCAGGGAGATTGTGGAGACGTCACTTCGCCCAGACCTGATCATGTGGTGAGTGCCACGCAAGACCATTCTGCTGGTGGAGCTCACTGTGCCGTGGGAGCAGGGCATTGAAGCTGCCAATGAGCACAAGCGCGCCAAGTATTCAGACCTGGCGGCCTCGTGCAGAGAGGCTGGCTGGAAAACATTCACATGTCCCATTGAGGTTGGCTGTAGGGGTTTTGTTGGGTCCTCTTTAGCTCGTCTGCTCCGCGACCTCGGATGCACTGGAGCTGGACATCGGAAAGCCATGAGGGAACAGGCAGAGGAGGCGGAAAAGGGCAGTTTCTGGCTGTGGCTGAGGAGGAGGGATAGGGTGTGGGGTGTTAACACCTAGGGCATCAGCAGGGGGTGGCAGGGAGAGATCCCTGCCATCGCTCCGCCACCATGGTCCCCAGCTGATGACCCACTCATGCCCAGGGGTGTAGGGAAAGCACACCTGATCATGGCACTGGAGGAGGTGCGACAGGCAGCAATGGCCAGTTGAAGGGGATGTTTTTTTCGGGGTCGGTCCTAGTGGCCGTCTGCAGGAGATGGTTAGTTTGCTCTCTTCACACCCTCAATTTTTTTTTGTTATCCCTTAGGAGCTCCATAAAATCCAGTGTCCAAGTCGGAACATCTATGTTCCTAAATTCAATGTTCCTTAATTCAAAAATCCATGTTCCTTAGTCCCGAAATCCATGTTCACAATTAAAAAAAATCCAAGTTCTAATTCCACAAATCCATATTCATAAGTCAAAGTCAATCCATGTTCCTTAGTCCGAAAAGTCCATATTCATAGTCCATATCCATAGTCCATATTCATACATCAAACAATCCAAGGTCATTAGTCCAAAAATCCAAGTAGCCTATGGTTCAAGCACCCTGCATACAGAGGAACAATAAAAGGAATAACAAAAGTGAAAGTTTATCCGTTTATAAACACCACAACTACATCTGAGTGGCATATTGTGGGGTTTCTTTTTCATTCCACATTGATGTAGATACAGCAAGAG
Organism: Engraulis encrasicolus; assembly: GCF_034702125.1. Taxonomy (NCBI): domain Eukaryota; kingdom Metazoa; phylum Chordata; class Actinopteri; order Clupeiformes; family Engraulidae; genus Engraulis; species Engraulis encrasicolus. The sequence continues at coordinate 18,662,861 of NC_085874.1, read as the reverse complement.
TTATAAAAAAAGGTTTTCAAATCTCTTTTGTTTGAAACAGACCTCCTCTGAGGTAAATGGAAAAATAGTGACTCTGAGTTATTATTTTATGAGAATAACATCTGACTCACCTGAGTGTGTGGGAAGGCTTAAAAGCCAATCATGTAAGCCTGCATGAATCCCAGCCCCACCGCAGCAGCACAGAGAAGGAACATAGCCAGTGGTCGGCAGGAGGTGATGGTGAACCCTTCCTGTTTCACAGACTGTCCATCCTGGTAAATCATGTTGACTTCCTCCTCCTCCACTTTGAACAGGTCTCCCAGGCCCAGGTCTGAAATGCTGGACCCATTGCTCCCTACCAAACACATAATACAAAATATTTTAGTTTAAATTTCCTGTCAAAACAGAGAGTAGACATGTATGCTTCTCAATTATAAACAGCGTAAATGTACTATCGGCTATGTGTGGTCCTTATCAAATAACTAGTAAATTGGTATGAATTCCAATTAATGACTAAAGTGTCTCTGTCTTTTACTTAATCTACATTTGGTTACAACATGACTTCCACACTTACGAGTGTTCAGGTCATCTTCTGAATGGAAGAGTCTGTCCAATCCACTGAGGTTTGAGCTGTTGGAAGCCACGCTCACTGCCAATCACACACAACATAAAACAGTTTTTGGTTGTTGTTGCTGTTGTCATCGTCATTGTCAAAACACAGATTACAGATGTAATGTCCAGGTTGTCCTTCATATTGAATTGTCTGAACCTGTATGTATCTGAATTTGTATGCATTTCAAATAATTACAAAAGTGCCTCAGTCTTTTACACTACCATTAGTGCATTAGCTTACATTACAACATGACTTCCACACTTACGAGTGTCCAGGTCATCTTGGTAGAGTCTGTCCAATCCACTGAGATTTGAGCTGCTGGAAGTGATGCTCACTGCCAATCACACACAGCATAAAACAGTTCGTCATCAAAATGTAGGCCCACATTTCTGAATTATTCAGTATAACACTTTATCCATGGATTATTTGCGTTCACTTCATAGATTAACAAATTTACTAGCAACTCTATCTACACTGACTACTTGTCCTCCATATTTACTTGTCTGAACCTGTATAAAACTGAATTCGTGTGAATTTCCAATAATTACATTTGGTTACAACATGACTTCCACACTTACGAGTGTCCAGGTCATCTTCTGAATGGAAGAGCCTGTCCAGTCCACTGAGGTTTGAGCAGCTGGAAGCCACGCTCACTGCCAATCACACACAACACAGAACAGTTTTGTTTGTTGTTGTTGTTGATGATGTTGTCATCGTCATCGTCAAAACACGGATTACAGATGTACATTTCTGAATTATTCTGTATAAAACTACATCTATGGATTATTTGTGTTCACTTTATATAGATTAACAAATGAGTGATTCATTAATTTACTGTCAACTCTATCTACACTGACTTGTGTCCAGGTTGTCCTTCATATTGAATTGTCTGAACCTACATGTATGAATCTCAGTCTTTCTCAGAATTTCAGTCTTTTACTCTACAATTAGCCCATTAGTTTACATTTGGTTACAACATGACTTCCACACTTACGAGTGTCCAGGTCATCATGTGATTGGTAGAGCCTGTCCAGTCCACTGAGGTTGTTCGAGCTGCTGGAAGCGAGTTTCACTGCCAAACACACACAACACAAAACAGTTTTTGTTTGTTGTTGTTGTTGATGATGATGTTGTCATCGTCATTATCAAAACACCGATTACAGATGTACATTTCAGAATTATTCTGTAGGCCTATAAAACTATATGTACATTGTATGGATTATGTGTGTTCATTTTATATAGATTAACAAATGAGTGATTCACTAATTTACTGTCAACTCTATCTACACTGACTTGTGTCCAGGTTGTCCTTCATATTGAATTGTCTGAACCTACATGTATGAATCTCAGTCTTTCTCAGAATTTCAGTCTTTTACTCTACAATTCTAGCCTGGTTCACCCCAGACGGTGTATGTGTAGCTTCGGCGCCCCCTGGCGGAGTAGAGCTACACACACTACCGTCTGGTACACAGCCATAGAGCACGCTCCGTCTCCAACCAGAAAATAGACGGAGCATGTATTGCTTCAAAATCAACGGTAACTCACATTGAGGAGTCACAAGACAGATTAGAGACTATATTGACTCTTTAAAGATTAACAGGAAGGTTTTTGAAGGAATTTGTTGGTGAGGAGGCCGTGCCGAAGCAATAAATTCTCCATCTATTTTCTGGTTGGAGACGGAGCGTGCTCTATGGCTGTGTACCAGACGGTAGTGTGTGTAGCTCTGCGCCGCCAGGGGGCGCCAAAGCTACACACACACCGTCTGGTGTGAACCAGGCTACTACAATTCGCCCATTAGTTTACATTTGGTTACAACATGACTTTCACACTTACGAGTGTCCAGGTCATCTAGTGAATGGAAGAGCCTGTCCAATCCACTGAGGTTGTTTGTGCTGCTGGAGGCGACGCTCACTGCCAAACACACACAACATAAAAAAGTTTTTGTTATTGTCATCCAGTGTTTTTGTTTAAGTCAAAACACTGATTGGACATTTATCTTTCTGAAAAGAACTGGGTTGATTCTCCACTCACCACTGTCCAGGTCCTGTTCTCCCACTACCTTCTCAGTTGTCTCAGCATCCTCTGTTGAGTTCAACAAATATAATTTCAGACAAAACGATATGAGAATGGCGGGCTGCCATGTTTGATTACAGCCCTTGATATCTATCAAAGGACGAACACTCACACTCACACTTGTATTACATTTGTGGAAACTTTTATCTAAAGCAATAGACACAAATCAAGTTATCAGAAAAGGACCCACTTTACTCTCATGTTTCATGTCCATGGAGCCCTTCTAGCCTACATAAATTCCTGAGTGAACTTGATAACACAGTTGAGGAGAAGTGTGATGTATACTCTAATAATAAAAGAGCAAAGTGAAGTGTGTGGCTTTTAGCAGCACATAGAAGCTGTGCATAGATTCTCGTACTTTTGCATTAACATTATTATAATTATTATTCTGCATTATATGTGTAGGGCAGTCATGGGTAGGGTCCCACTAGTTTGACGCCCTCTCGTGACTTCACATGGTAATCAAACATTTCAAACAAGCGATTTAAGGTTAGGGTTAGGTTTAGGGTTAAGGTTAGGGTTAGGGTTAAGGTTAGGGTTAGGTTTAGGGTTAGGTTTAGGTTAAGGTTAGGGTTAGGGTTAGGGTCGTATGACGTAAGCGGTAAGTACCGAAAGGGCGTCGAACTAGTGAGTCCCGTCATTCATGGGTAAGCGGTTAGGGCGTCAGACTTGTAGCCGAAGGTTGCCGGTTTGAACCGACCCACCAGGTTGGTGGGGGGAGTAATTAACCAGTGCTCTCCCCATCCTCCTCCATGACTGAGGTACCCTGAGCATGGTACCATGCCGCTGCCATTGGGGGCTGCCCCCTTGCACGGGTGAGGCATAACATACAATTTCGTTGTGTTCCGTGTGCAGTGAACACTTGTGAGAGTTTCCCAGGTGGGCTTTTCGCTTTTTTTCATATTGCTGTGCTTACCCAGAGGGGTAGACTGGGTGTCGCCAGAGCATCCCCTGGTCTCCTTAGGGGCTGCCTCGTCAGCCATCTTTGGGAGGTCCTCCGAGCATCTCCTGGCCTCCTGAGTGGCGGCCTCCTCAGCCATCTTTGGGAGGTCATTATTATTATTATCATTATTATTATTATCATCATCATTATTATTATTATAAAACAAAAATTTCAGTTCAGCATCTATTCAAACGTGCACATAGCAGAAGTGTGTTATTTTACTGATTAACTTAAATACAGTTTGTACAGATTCATGCAGTATTTACACATTGAATGTAGTTTCTGTATACAGTACAGGTAGTGCAAATGAGATGGTTTTAAGTACGTAGAGAATTATGTACATACCCCCTGGGGGATCTCAATGGCCTCGGTGACCTCATCCGCCTGGGTCTTATTGAGGCTCGACTCGGATGCTGTTGCCTTTGCTGCCTCAGCCTGTGGCTCCAGCTTCCTCCTTGGGTGAATGATGGTCCACTGAGACCACATAAGCGGCTCCTGTCCAGTCACCTGCGCCTTGTTGACATCGGTGGTGTCAGTCTCCTGGTTGGTCTCGGTGGCTTTCTGAGACCCAGAGATGCTGGATTCGGCTGCTGCGGCCCTCCACCTTCTGTGCATGATGACCCGCTTATGCCACATAAGCCGCGGCTCCTCTCCAGTCACCTGGGCCTGGTTGACATCAGTGGTGTCACTGGCCTGGTTGGTCTCGGTGGATTCCGCTGCGGCCTTGGCCTGTCTCTCTTTTAGCTTCCTTTTCAGTCGTTTGAGGATCCTGACAAGTCGGTAATTTTCTGCCCACCTTTTCCTTCTTTTTCGCAGACTGTTTAATATAGCTCCCCAGCCGCAACAGCACTCTGGTGCATATTCCTCCCAGCCAACATCCTTTGGAATGTCCATCTTAATTTTTTATTATGGGGTTTTCCCCATTAGCTTTGTAGTTGCTCAAAGCTCTATGTGATGCTGTTCTTTGGGTTACTTGAAATGAAATGAGCCAGTGGAGTTCTAATTTGAAGTCAAATGAGAATCCTCATTGTTGCATCATATTAGAATCCTCAATGATGTCATCATTAGTTATGATAGAATTCTCACAGTGCTTCAGTGCAAGTCAATAGAGTCCCACAGGTTGCCATTACAACTTATTTTAAATGTAATACATAAAACGTACTGTATGCCTGTCTGACATGTAATTCAAGCAGGATTGACCGGGCTTAACATTCAAACATGAATTTGTAATAAATGTGTCATTTTTTTCTCCTTTTTACAAACATTTAGTGTTTTCTTTACTGATTTTACAGAGTTCTTGCTAAATGAATAATAAGAACCAGGCATTCTTTTCAGTGGTTGTAACTTATACATACTGACTAATAATCCAGTATCATGCATGTGCAGAAACCCATAGGAACACAAATGCCACAAAGGACAGCTTCCTATGTGTTACACATATGAAGGACGTTATCCAAGAACAGCTGGCACAGTAAACTTTGATTCCTTATTGTATTTCTCTATTTATGGTATGATTGAAAGTAAAACACAGGCAATAAAATACAATAAAAAGTAACCTACAGTATGTGTATATAGAAGTTAACCACTCAACATAGACTATTAGACAACATAGAATATTGTCTAAGGATTTGAAAACAATAAACATTCCATGGTTTTACTGTATATGCCATGCAATGATAAGTCGTCTGTGTAATTATCATTTAGTTAAAAAATCTTTTCACACACACACACACACACACACACACACACACACACACACACACACACACACACACACACACACACACACACACACACACACACACACACACACTTGCACATAGGCCTACATTAAAAATAAATAAAATAAAAACATTTTAAAAACGTGGGGGAGGGGCATTTTCATGCCACTACAGATTTAAAGAAGAAAGGGGCAGGTGAATTCTGTCAGTTCAGCGTGAATCTGAAAAGGTGTGCATGACAGAATATCAAGTAATCCCAAGTATTCATATTACGTTACTCACACTGGGTAATTTAATGGAAAACATTACAAACTGCATTTTGTAATACATGTTAAAGCTACATTTTCCAACACTGGACTCCAATGGTAAATGACTCCAGTCTGGTTACACCAGCCCGTCTCATGCAAATGCACAAACAAATATTTGACCAGAAAGTTGACTTTGCATGGTCACAAACAAAACATGTTCAAATGATCCTTTATATTTCCCCTGCTCCACCTCAAATACTCTTTCATGTCACCTTTAACACTTGTGATCATCTACCAGATTTTCTGTTTTATGTATGTAATAGCCTGTTTGCCCTTCAATAAGACAGGTAAGTGAAATCGATATTTTGTTCAAGCATAGGCTAGCTATCAATATTTTGTTGTTTGTTTTTAAATCTGCTCATTTTGCATGATCTTTGAGGAAGTTAAATTTTATGTTAGTAAGCAAGTATGCAAGCAATTATGGGGGATGAAATTATAGGCTAAATACATGTAGGCTATTATTTTTACATTTATTGTTATTATTACTGTATTATTACCATTATTATTGTTGTTGTTGTTGTTGTTGTTATTGTTGCTGTTGCTATTATTATTACTATTATTATTACACTGCATTCCAAATTAATATGCAAATAACATTTTTTACTGATTTCCCCAAATAATCAATATGAATGACAGTCATCATAATTTTCAAGTCATCAGCCATTAGAGTGCAATTCAAATGTTTTTGAAAGAACCGGCAAATGACAACAGTGTTTTTTTTTAAAATAAAAAACAACAAATGCTCTGTTTCAACTGTTCCTAATGTGAAAAAATAGAGAAATTAGGATTACATCAAAACAGTTGAAATTTGGTACTTTCTAAATGACATTTCAATGTTCAATTCTTGGTTACTAAGCTCTTTCCCTTAGTCACTGTAATGCTGCGTTTAACATTGAAGTCAATGGTAGTGGCATGGGAGTTATGGAAGCCCAGATATCCTTGAAAGAAATATGTCTTTTGCATAGTAATTTGGAATGCAGTGTAATAGTGCGCTCTAAGAAGGAACATGTCAGAAATCACACAAAATGCGTTGCCCCTAAGGACACACAGCACAGTGTTGTCAAAATTCAACACTAATTGTGTCTTTTCTGACACAGTTCTTTACTGTTTTTTCCCCCCTACCTGTGAAGAGAAATATGGTTGTCTCTAAAAATGTTGTCCATTAAAACCCCTTAATGTACGCCGTACCTCCAGTGGCACTGTAACAGTCATTGAAACGTTAACTACCATAATCAATAGTACAATACTATGACATAACACAGGGCCTTTAGTAATGCACTACGACTTGGTCATTGCCAATTTGGTAACAGCAAGTTTGTAACGCGGAGTGTTACAGTTTTTCTCGATTGCCTACACACAATTTTCGGAATCGGTCCTCGAATTCTCAAAACTCTACACACAAATCTCCAAACCTTACACACAACGGGCCAAACTCTTCACTACCTCTGAAAAATGCACGTCTTGTCTCAAAACAATGTACTCTCTTCTAAAAACCTCATTTTGTCGTCAAATGACACACACAGACAGTCACTACAATACACATTTGCAGACCCATTAAAACACTGTTGGGCACAGGGTAAAACTAATTTCTCCCAGTAACTTGAGCTTTTTTTTCTGGATTGCATGGATACTGTGACATAAGTTGGAAAAACTTCATTCCCACAACACACAAACAGAAACAGAAAGATTTGTATTTCTTTTTCACAAAAACAACACAAAGATAAACCCTGCTGCTTATTTGGCAGTACAAAAAACCTATTACATTACTGTATAGCCTATTGAAAAAAAAACACACTCACATCTACTCTGCTTCATCCTGCCTTCTATTGTGGTCTGGCCACAGGACCTCATCCACATCACATGCAATAGTTTCCCTGGCCAGGCAACGAGGGAAATACCGTCTTGCATGGCGCATCCACCCAGAGAAGGCATCAACAGCAATATCGCCACATGCCTCCTCCATTGAGTACACAGATGTGTGGCAAAAAAATATATATTTTACATATTTTTCTGACATTTAAAAAAAAATCACTAATTTATTGTAAAATATTGGGTAACCACATGAAAGTGATCTTTTGTATAACAGATTTTGGAGTTCAAAAATGGAAAAAAATGTGTTTTCACACTGCATCCACTCATGTTTTCATCAATATCACATGCAATGTGTGTCCTTATGGGGTGATGATTTCAGATTGTAAACCGGTATGAAGAGAGTTTGCCCATGTGATGAGGAAGTGAACATAGTATGGCAGTTGATTGTAGTGTTGTGAATGGCAGTGTGTTCCATGAGAAACCCAGTGTTTTTCTTTATGAAAATTGAGTGTAATCCAGAGAATTGTGTGTAATGGTGTGAAAAGAGTGTGTTTTAAAACTGGAATTTGAGTGTTAAGTAGGAATTGTGTTTAATGTTCAGTGACATTGGTTAGGGGAGTTGGGAAATGGGTGAGATGTTCTGAGAATTGTGTGTGAAGTACCAGAACTTGTGTGGAGGCAATCGAGAAAAACTGTAACGTGTTAAAATTGATGCATTTTGATCCATTTTGAGAAGCATCCTCTGATCTGCCACTAACGTATAGCCTATTGAAAGTGTATGGCAATCACAATTTCAATAGTCAGTATTTGTTTAGAAGGAGAACAATAAGAAATGTTTCTGTCTTGGTTCTTAAAATGTTTTTTCAATATTTGATGAACATTTTGTAGATATTTTTCCATTATTGTGGACTAGCGTGACTTTGGAGGTTGTCTGTTGGTGACGATGGCACATATAGCCTTCCTCCTTTTCTGCTCAGGTGAGGTGTGTGTGTGTGTGTGTGTGTGTGTGTGTGTGTGTGTGTGTGTGTGTGTGTGTGTGTGTGTGTGTGTGTGTGTGTGTGTGTGTGTGTGTGTGTGAGTGAGAGAGAGAGAGAGAGAGAGAGAGAGAGAGAGAGAGAGAGAGAGTGTGTGAGAGAGAGAGAGAGAGAGAGAGAGAGAGAGAGAGAGAGAGAGAGAGAGAGAGAGAGAGAGAGAGAGAGAGAGAGAGAGAGAGAGAGAGAGAGAGAGAGAGAGAGAGAGAGAGAGAGAGAGAGTGTGTGTGTGTGTGATCATGTCATATTTTTGTATATGTTCATACTCAAAACCAACTTTTTAAGTAAGTGTTAAAGGTGCACTGGGTAAGGTGATGACCAGAGTAGGTATTGCAACACGCAGCTCATTGAATCCATTTCCAATGCCAAATTTCATATTTTCGTGAATATTTACTAAATATACTAAATACTAAATGTACTAAATACTAATTTACTAAATACTACAAGTACAGTAAGTTTTGCCGCTAAAAAATATCTATTTCATTCAAAATGGCGGTCAATGTAGAAGATCTCCCTTTTTCATGTAGGCCTATGAAAAGTGCAATAATGAATAGGCCTACTTACAATTTGATGGTGGTGCAAGTATTCATGAAAAATGTAACATTTGTGAATGGCCAGCATGAATTCTGGAAATAAACTACTAAAAATATTACACAGTGCACCTTTAAGTAGTAAGCATTTTGACACTAATTGGAGTGTGTGTGTGTGGCGTGCATGAGTGTGTGTGTGTGTGTACATGCGTTCATGTGCGCGTGCACTTGTGTGTGTCCTCCAACAGGTGTACTGTTCTCCTTCTTCCGTTGCCTGTATGGTCAATACCACTTTGAGGCGGGCCCAGTCAACTGGATACAGGCACGAGACTACTGCAGGACTACATTTGACACAGACCTGGTCACCATCACAAACCTCGAGGACCACGCCAGATTCACACAATATGTACTTGCATTAGGTTACACTGAGGACATTTGGATAGGGCTGAATAACGATGTGGACACCTGGACATGGTCCCTCGATGGTCTTAGCTTGGAGCAGACAGGCTATGTAGTCTGGGGGGATAACAACAACTACAATGGTGCACAGTCGTGTGGATACCTCTACTCAGGAGGTTATGGTGACATAACATGCACAACCCAGTATCCATTTGTGTGCTATGATGGTGAGAAGTATTGTTCATCAATTTTTATAAAAGCTTTGCAATCAGTTTTAGACAATCAGAAATTACGCAACGCATCTCATTTATCTTTGTTTTCCAGCTGAATGGAGATAATGTTTTGTATGAAGATTTTCAAATGTGGAACAGTTGGTACCTGTATATTGCTCATGGGTCAATGAAAGGCAGTCTGCCAAATGAATATGATTAGCCTATAATATGACATTATTGTAAAATCTCTGCATGTGAGCAGCATTAATTAGACCAGTGATTTTCTTTCTTTTTTTTGTTGGTCGATTTTATTGATGAGAGGTGGACAGGAAGCGAATGGGGAGAGAGATGGGGAGGGGTTGGCAAATGACCCTGGTCGGAATCCAAACCCGGGTCACCGGCGTAGCAGCCCAGTGCCCTACCATTAAGGGCAATTCAGACCTAGTGGAAGTCTGTGCATAATTCACGTGCACTAATAGCGCACGCCATCACGTGACCCAAAATGACGTCACACACCCCTTCGCCAGTTCAGAATGAATAATCTTACCGGTATTCAATTTACCATCAACGTCTGCATGGATAAAAATAAAAACATTCGCTCTGGATGAAAATGCTGCATGATGGTTTGATTTCCTGTCCAACTTACTAAATTTCAGTCATGCTGCGTCGACGAGGTGACATGTCACATGGTGTCAAACTATCGCGGGATGAATGCGACTGTAGTCGGATCTTGCAACCCCTGCAGTTGCTTATCCCCGTCGATGCTCGTCTGCAGACCGCCCCCGAGGTCACGCTCCCATTAACTGGTTGGTCAACAACTCACTCAAGTGTGAGTCTTGTCTCACACCTCTACACAAGTTTGAACTGCTCCCCACGTCAACTCCTCCTCTCCACCTGTCCCCCCGCACCTCAAACCGGTGCGAGCTCATCGTCTCGTGCATATTTGTGGCCGACTTTAATTTGGGCTGTATTTAATACCACCCACATCGTGACAACAAGTTCTCGCTCACGTGCTTAGTCAACATCAACCTTTTGAAACAAAGTCAAATAAGCCTATGGTTCTCGAGCCAAATGGTGTGAAGCACGCATGTTATTTCTAAATAGAACTACAGCAGGGCCAGACCAGTGATTTTCAAAGTGGGGGCCGGGGACCCCTGGGGGGCCGCAAGGAGGTGCTAAGGGGGACGCGTTAGGTTGGCAGGAAAAGTATAGCACAACTAAATAAATAATGCAATAAATTGAAGATAAAGAAAGATAAAGATTGTCATGGTAAAGTTTGGAAACCCCTGAATTAGATTGAAATGTCCATGCTAAATTATTAATGGAGAAGGTTGCATAGAGTAACTCTCTCAGGCAGTAAATGGCAGCTACATTTGGAAGCTGCCGTTTGATAAAGCCAAAAATGTGGCACGTGTCCTGGATTTGCTTGTTTTCTTTCCTTGCACAGAAGCAGGCGACGGGGGAGAAAATCAGTATGTCTACGTCTCAGAGACAATATCTTGGGCTGACGCACAGAGTCACTGCCGTCAATACTACACTGACTTGGCCAGTGTCAGGAATTCAGCAGAGTACACGCGGTTGATGGGGGAGCTGACCGATGGGCATCCATACATATGGATCGGTCTCCACAGAGACACTTGGCAGTGGTCGGATCAGAACCCATCCACATTCCGCGCCTGGTCTCCAGGGCTTCCCAGAAACCCTACTGGGGACTGCGTGTACTATTGGAATGGTAAATGGGCTGAAGATCGGTATTATAGACAGAAGGCCTTCATCTGTCGTGGTGAGTCCGTCACAATACTTTCCTCCTACCTTTTTGGCATTTCCACGTGTGTCCACGTTTGTGTAGTCACATTTGGAGTCAGACAGAATTATCAGACTGAATGTACTTGTGCAAGACTGAATGTACCGTAGCCTATTATGACTGTAGGTAGGCCTATGTATTATGCATGAGGGATGGAGTCTGTGTGTACTGTATGTGTTTGAGAGAGAGAGAGAGAGAGAGAGAGAGAGAGAGAGAGAGAGAGAGAGAGAGAGAGAGAGAGAGAGAAACATAACTGTCCTCTGTAGTACCAGTTTTCCAAGCGATGGTGAGAATTGATGTGAAGATGGACTCTCTTCTCAGCATGGAGGACCCAGCCATCCAGGCAGCTTTGGCAGAGCAGGTGAGAAACAGTGTCCAATATCCTGTCGATATGGTCGCTAACCCTTCTAGATAAAAGGGGGGGGTGGCTCAGGTGGTACACAGTAAAAAAAGAACTGTTGTTTTTACGGAAAATTGCTGGCAGCAGTGGTTGCCAAAGTCTACCTTTAAACAAATAACTGTATATTTCCTTTTTACATTTTACGGTAAGATTATGGCAGCAGTGGATGCCAAAGCCTACCGTTAAATAAATAACGGTATTATTTTTTTTTTACATTTTATGGTAAAATTATGGCAGCAGTGGTTGCCAAAGCCTACCGTTAAATAAATAACGGTATTTTTTTTTTTTTTACATTTTACGGTAAAATTATGGCAGCAGTGGTTGCCAAAACAGATTGGACAGATTATATTCAGGTGAGTTCAATTATAGAGTTACAATCAGACAACTGATTGGACTGATTATACTCAGGTGAGTCCAATTATAGAGTTGCAATCACAGACAACTGATTAGACTGATTCTACTCATTGGAGTCCAATAAACATCAACTTAATTAGATACCTAAATAAATGCCCAATTGCCAGATTGTCTAGTGCAGGCAGGTGGACCAGTCTAGTATCATCAATGAAGGGTATGCAAATCCATTCTTTATTTAAAAAAGGCCTGAAAATAACCTTAAGGAAAATGAAGGCCAAAGCTAGCGGGGCAAGCAAGCTAACAAACAAGCTAGTTAGCAAGCCACCATGCAGCCACCCTTACAACGTGACCTGCTAGCCGGGCCGGCCAGGTGAGGGCAGGCCAGCAGCCGGCCAGCCGGCCAGCCGGCCAGCCGGCCAGCCGGCCAGCCGGCCAGCCGGCCTTACAGCCAGCCAGCCAGCTAGCTAGCTAGCAACCAGTGAGCAGTACAATGCAACAGTCCCTGTTAAAATACATGTTCAAGTGAACCATGTGACCCGAGTGATGAAGCATTTGGCAGGTGCAGGCAGTAAGTTAATCATTGCATGACAGCCCTTAGCACTCAGGTGAGGTCAGGAATTGATTGATAGATTGATTCGGATGGGGTAGAATGACAGTTTCAAATAGACTGGGCTACTTCTAAGAGCTCAAGGGATTACCAGGTAGACTTTTTCAGATTATACTAGCCTATACACAGTAAAAAATATTCCCGTGATGTCACAGGGAATTACTGGCTACTAATTGCATTCATTTCACAGTAGCTTACTGTGGCCATCCTCACAGTTTACTGTGATCTTCTCACAGTAGTTTACTGTGGCCACACCACAGTAAGTTACTGTCACCCTACCCACACTACCATGATCCCGCCCCTCCATTCACCACCACAAAAGAGGTAGCTACCATGTTATTGTGGCACCTCCCATTCCCCACCATGACTGAGACAACTGTGGCATGGAACCAGTCCATCACACTGCTCTACTGAATTGATAGGTCGAACTATCCATAATCACAGAGAAATTCAAGTATCTGCAATATGTGTAATATTATCATTTGATAGTTACAGTCTCCTGGATGATAGTACATTAACCAGTGTGCATAGAATACTCTGGTTGAGCATAATTAGACAAACCTGAAATTTCTTGATCAAGTAAGCAACACTCCAAAAAGGATACCTGCTACCATAATACTCACTACCAACTAAATAGCTAGCCAGCCAACAAACCAGTCCACCGGCCAACCAAAAGAGTCAGTTGTCAGCTAGCCAGCCAAAGAGCCGGCTAACCAACTAACACTCATTTAGTCAGCCAACTAACCAACAAACAAGTCAGCTGTATGGCTAGCCAGCTAACAAACCAGCCATCCAGTCAACCAAAAGAGTCAGTTAGCCAGCCAACCAGCTGGCCAACAAACAGTCAGTTGGTCGGTCAGTTAGCTCACTAACCAACAAGCCGGACAGAGAGCCAGCGAACCAGTCATTTAGGCAAGCAACTCAAGCATTGTGACAGTCTGAGTTTATATAGAGGTGAAAGTTAACCATGTGACCAGAGTAATCAGGCATGTGGCAGCTGCAGGTAGTAATTCAATGAACTTGTAACAGTCCTATGTACTCAAGTGAGGTCAGGTACTAATTGACAGATTGATTGGGCACTACCATTGTTCCTGGTTGATGGTAGGCAATGTCAATCATGTCATGCAGCATTTGACTTTCAATTGTGCAATGGCACTTCACAAGATAGCCTAATTTTGTTTACTAGGTGGCAATATTCTGATTTAAAATTGGATGCTGGAGTTTTGGCGTGCACATCCAAGACAAAGGCATTAGCAGGTGCCAACTTAAGAAAGTGTTTGTGTAGCACATTGGTTGCAACCTAATTTATTGGAAGCAGAACCAGCAACATTTCCAATCATAGACCTTCTCCTAATTAGGCCTGGCAATTAGTAATTACGATCAATCATGGCCAGGAGCAACCCAAAGTGACATACAGATATGCAACATTGGTTACTGTCCCTAGGGTAATGTCGGGTTAGGAGGGATTAGAACCTGCAACTCTCTGATCTTAAGTCCACCTCCCTAACCATTAGGCCAAGGCAGCCACATAGTGCACCCAATCATGGCCTAGAGCCAGTAAACACCTGTTATAACAGCACAGTAGTTAACTGTGATATGACGAAAAGTCTCTCTGGATTTCACAGTAACAAATTATGGCAGAATATCACAGTATGTTACTGTGAAATGAATGCAATTAGTAGCCAGTAACTCCCTGTGAGTTCACAGTAAGATATTGTTACACACTTGAAGTGGGCGAAAGTTCAATGGGGAGGCATGTCAGTTGGGTTGAAGGTTGACGCCTTTACAGTAGTTAACTGTGATACGACGAATTCACAGTATGTTACTGTGAAATGAATGCAATTAGTAGCCAGTAACTCCCTGTGAGTTCACAGTAAGATATTGTTACACACTTGAAGTGGGCGAAAGTTCAATGGGAAGGCATGTCAGTTGGGTTGAGGGCTGACGCCTTTACTCAAAGTGATACATAAATATACAATGTTGGTTGCTGCCCCTAGGGCAATGTAGGGTGTGGAGGGATTTGAACTTGCAACTCACTGAACTTAAGTCCACCTCCCTAACCATTAGGCCAAGGCTGCCACATAGCACAACCTGGGCCTTCAGAGAGTTCATGGACATTTACAGCTAACTATTTAGTCATCAACTTCTTGTTTGCTACATGTCTTCCCATGCTTGGTCATCTCCTTTTTTCTCACTTCCTCATGGCAATATGTACAACCTGAGGGGGAGGGGCTTAGGACATATGGGCTTCAGATCGTGTCCCATCATGCAATGCACTTATGGAGAGCCATTTATCTAGAAGGAATATCTTAAGTGTGCTTCAAAATATTACTCCTTGTTATATTCTGTGTTTATTGTAGGGGTTGTACTATTTAAAGTGGTACACAAGAAAAATGACCATATTCCCACTGTCATGAAGATGGTCATGTATATCTCCCAATATATATAAGCTCATTCTTCTGTTACTTGACAGAGCGTGGGGATAAAGTAGTCAACTGATGATGGGTATATACATGTAAACCACAAGACATTAAGAATGAAATAATTTGCTGAAAATGTCAATAAAAGGTGTGATTGTAATGAAGAGCCTAACCTGTCTATGACTGAAGTTGTGCCCCAATGCACTAATAATTCAATAGATACTCCGCCCACACAGTAGTTTACTGTGATGTTTCCTAGTTTATCACTTTGGCATGCTGGTTATCCTTGAAGATCACAGTAAAATACTGTGATGTGCAAGTTAAGTGAGAAATGGCAAGTGATACAATGATTTCAGAGTAATTTGCTGTGTGCCGTGTGANACAGTAGCATAGTGTACCAGAACATCAGAGTAATTAACTGTGAGATGTCACAGTAAATTACTCTGAAATCACAGTAATTTTTTACTGTGTAGGTATATTTTACACATTAAATGAGGCAAAACTGTAGGCTGTTACCGGAGAAATAATAAGTTACAGTGAATTACTGCAAAATGTGCAAACTGTTGCCATTTGCAGTCCTTAACTGTTGCACAGTTTATTCAGTTGCCAGCTTCATTGTTGTCAAATCTACAACGTGGAGGCACCTGGAGCCAAGCAGACAGGCAATATGTTTTCTGTGGAGTAATTAATATTCAATTCATTATAACCTCCATTGCTTTCTGTTGGGTAGGAGGAATGCAAAAAAAGATATTCTGAATTTTGAAGAGGTTTACCGTGTCAATTTGCCTCTCAATCGAAAACTCTGATGGCAAAGCCTCAAAGTCCAATAAGGGAAAAAATTATTGCGGTGGAGAATTTTTCGCAGGATGAATTACAACACATGCAGAGGGTTGTACTCTAAGTTAATACTCATTGATGGCTACTAATCAAATAGCGTGTTGACATCAAACTCTGCCTGTTCCAACCAGCCTATCAGTGGTTTGACAAGTTACACCTGGAACAAGTGCAATCACAAGAGATCTATTGGACTAAAAGAGGACAAAAAGCCTAACACGACCAGAAAGAGCACCTACTTTTTGTAGTATACACAATGTGAAGAAAAGCAGAACAGAGTTCTTTGTCTGTTGGTTCACAATTTGGTTCACTAACAGATGATTGAGTTTGGTTCACTTATAGGGGACTCAAAAAAAAAATGGCTGCTCATGTTGCCAAAACATTTGAAAATTGGGGAGGCATGTTTTTCATAACTCTCAAGGGAGTTAAACATTAACTCTCTAGCTCTCTTAGCTCAACAACTCAGATCCAGAGGAGTCAAATAACACTCTGTAGTGTTGCTGCAACTCTTGATGTTTAGATTTTGGCTGAACACCAGTCTAACTCTGATCAATCAAACTCTGGCAAATTTGCTGTGTACATATGTGTACACCAGTGAAAAATAAAGTCATGTACCGTTTCTTGACTACTTCATCTTCACTTAACGGTATTTTCCAATATTTTCTTTTCAGTGAACAGTTCAGTATTTTCTACATATTGACACCAGTGAAAAATAAAGTTATGTACCGTTTCTTGACTACTTCATCTCACTTAACGGTATTTTCCAATATCTTCGTTTACAGAGAACAGTCCAGTATTTTCTACATATGACACCTGTCAAAAATAAAGTTATGTAGCGCTTTTTGACTAAATAGTGGCTTGCCATATTTAGTACAGAGATAAACTGTTTTACATTTTACGGTCACTGACTGTTGCAATTTGACAGTTTTTTGCCGTAATTTCAACAGGCATTTTTTACAGTGTAGAGAAGCCACTCAGCAACCCGAAGGTTGCAGGTTCGTGCCCTGCTCTGCCTGACCCCATTGATGTGTCCTTTAAGCAAGATACTTAAGTCCAAGTTGCACCAGGTGGTAGGGTGGTACCCCCCTGCATGGCAGACACTGTCACGGGTGTGTGAATGCGAATGGGTGAATGTTTAGGCATACAATGTAAAGCACTTTGAGTGCTCGAAGGAGTGGAAAGGTGCAATATACAGGAGATGTACAGGATCCAAGATCCGGTTCCGGATCTGGCAGGATAATAGGGTTTTTCAGACTATCCGGATCTTAAGTAGTGGATCCGGTATCCGGCAGTAACCTAAAAATCAGGATCTGGGGCATCTCTACTTTTTACGTAGCCTACGCTTTTCAGTCAGTCTTTCACAACCCCAGTTGCTGTATGGAGTGAAAGCCCTTTGGAAGCGGCCGTTGAAGGCAGTGTGGCAGTAAGTCAATGAGTCTTAAAAATAGTTTGCGCCAACGTAGTAAAAAGGGCCCACGTGTGCGAGTTGGCTATGTGTTTCAACCCTTTCGTAGGATCCGGTATCCGGTTCCGGATCTGGCAGGATCTTAAGCAGTGGATGCAGTATCCGGCAGGATCCTAAAAATCAGGATCCGGTGCATCTCTAATATAAATGCAGTCTATTTACCATTTACCCCCAGCTCAAATTGAGGTTTCCCCATAGTTCCACGACTTAAATAAGTGGGCGGGAGTGTTTTCCTGGCGAGCGATCCAGCCATTGTCCACATCTATCACTGATGTCTCATTGCGGAGAATCGATTGTCTCTTTCAGACATCAGACTCTTTCAGACTCTTTCTGCTTAATTTCAACAGTGTTGTCGAATGTATTACAGTCATTCTTTGAAAGTGAACAGAGAATGATTTTGAAGCCATTTGTTGGTGGCGAGGATGTTTGCTGTTCTGCTGACCGAATAAGGCCCTGTCCTTCTGAAATACAGTATGAGTCAGAGCTACTTCAGGCTAATAGAAGAGAAGCTGAAATACACCAACTAGTGTCCTCTTCCATTCAGTGCAGATCATATATCCTTCCCCAGGTTCGCCAGAATCTTCTGGAGAGAGGTCAGCCAGTCCGTCACATCTCCTGGAGACAGCAGACGGATGGGAAGGTCTTTCACCAGCAGCAGATCAAGAAGTAACAACAGAAGTGATGTGAATGCAGAGGCCCTTGGTTCATCTTTGTTTGTTGCCTGTTTGTTTTGTGCAAATTGACTATTATTGCTCTCACTAATGTTCTAGACCAGGGGTGGGGAACCTTTTTCATTTGAGGGTCCACTTCAAATTCCTCCAAGGGCCATACTGTGAATACAAATCAGGATTTCCTGGACCTACGTATATTGAAGGCAGTCACCTTTAAAACAGTGAAAGCGAGTGACAGTGAAAGGAGAGAGCCCCACTGGGTAACTCCAAATCCATTGTCATTGTGACATAGCACTCCACAGCACACTGCACACAAAGAAGTTGTATTTATGTCTCACCCGTGCAAGGGGGCAGCCCACAGTGGCGCACACAGGAAACAGTGCAGTGAGGAGGTACCATGCTCAGGGTACCTCAGTCATGGAGGAGGATGGGGGACAGCACTGGTTAATTAATTACTCCCCCCACCAGCTGGCAACCTTTTGAATACAAGTCTGACGCCCTAATATGGCCCTCGGTTCCCCACCACTGTATAGCTACTGTATTTAATCCTCTGTCCACAGTCGTGTAAAACAAATGTATGCTGTCTTATCTTTGGAGCTGTTTTGTTTTAGTTGTTGTGAATTTGACATTGGTTGTGTTTTCACAGTTTTGTTTTGTTATCTTGGCTATAGATGTAGGCCTATTTCGAAAGGTTTCCATTGCTGAAGGCATACTTATGTTATACTGAACCAACGCGCGCGCGCGCACACACAAACACACACACACGCACGCACACACGCGTGCACACACACACACACACACACGGTACTGTACCATGGGACTGCACCTTCTGCACTACCTCAGTCCTGAAACATAAGACAATACAACATGCTGCATTGCTGCATACAATGCTGCTACCCATCTACTGTATGTTATTATACTGATACTATTGGTACAGTCACTGTTATTATTCTATTATTGTAATGTCTACACACACAGTTTCACCAGTTTGATCTATTATCAATGTAAACTAAATGTTGTGTGATGTATTTTATGAATTTTGCTTGCAATGACATTTCAGTATGATATTGGATGTTTCTATCATAGGCCTAGGCCTATCACAAATAAAGCTTTTTTTGTTTTGTTTTACTGAATGAAAGAAGAGCTTAACTTGGATCTCACAGACAAAAAGGTAATTGGGAGGGGACAGTTTACAACACCTACTCTAGGTCCCCTGAAATATAATTTAATTGCATTGCAAATGTAATATCTATAGATTGCTTTACAAAACATATATTTCACGTGGAGCTGCATAACATTCAAATTATATGGGGGGCCGGATAAGACATAGGTTCCCCACCCCTGGCCAGCCACCAGGGCAACTGATCCACTTTCCATTAGCACTTTCATGAGCAGAGGGATGATCAACAATAAGCAGGACCAAGCCAGGGGAATATTCCAAGAAAATTCGTCAAGTCAAGTCAAGTCAAGTCAAGTCACGTCAGCTTTTATTGTCAGTTTCTTCATAAAACAAATTTTATTTTTAAATAAAAAACCTAACTTTAGTCTAAGTTTCCTCACAAGATTTTCAATGTGGGCTTTGAACGTCAAAGTATCATCAAGCAAAATACCCAGGTATTTATACAGACGTACCACCTCAATTTCAGTTCCCTCAAGGGTGAGTACTGAGGGGATGATTGATGGTACTTTCCTTGGCTTTGAGAACAACATTTGCTTAGTCTTATCAGCATTAAGAAGCAATTTTAACTGTAAAAATGTCTGCTGGATTACATCAAAAGCCTTCTGCAGTGATTCAATAGCATTAACGGCGGATGGCCCGAAGCAATAAATTATTGTGTCATCAGCATAAAAATGCATGTTCGCATCAGACACATTCCGACCCACATCATTTATGTACATGATAAATAAAAGGGGACCTAAAACCGATCCTTGTGGCACCCCCTTGTGGACACTGACAAATTCTGAGTACAAGTCATCGTGTTTGATACACTGGGACCTACCACTTAAATAATTTGTGAACCAAGAAACAACATGATCTGAGAGACCAAAGCTGGACAGCCTCTCTCTGAGAACTGTGTGGTCCACAGTGTCGAACGCCTTGGAAAGGTCAATGAAAAGTGCTGCACAGTACTGATTTTTGTCAAGGGCAACAAGTATGTCATTGACTACTTTTGTGGCAGCAGTGATAGTACTGTGCTTTTTCCTAAAACCTGACTGAAGCCTTGAAAGAAGGTTGTTTGTGTATAAAAAGTCTTTAAGTTGCTCGCATACCAGTGATTCCAGGATTTTTGATAGGACACACAAATTAGATATTGGCCTGTAGTTAGTTAAAACTGCTGGGTCGCCTCCTTTTAAAAGCGGAATAACAAAGGCCGACTTCCAGACTACGGGGAGTTCTTTGTTTTCAATTGATAAATTAAAAAGTGTTGTGATGGGCTGTGCAATAAAATCGGCTGACATTTTCAAAAAATAATAATCCTTGACTTTTTGTAATCCACTATTGGACTGGACCTGCACTACCCCAAAAGAACACGTACGCACGCATGCACACACACACACACACACACACACACACACACACACACACACACACACACACACACACACACACACACACACACACACACACACACACACACGCGCGCACACCAGTGTTAATTTTGTCAGCTTTTTTTTATTTAGTCGTAGTCTTAGTCACAATGACGAAAATCAATTTTAGTCTTAGTCATATTTTAGTCATTGCCTTCCCAATTTACTCTTAGTCTTAGTCTAAATGACGAAAATCAATTTTAGTCTTAGTCAATTTTTAGTCATTTTAGTCACACACACACACACACGGTACTGTACCATGGGACTGCACCTTACCTGCACTACCTCAGTCCTGAAACATAAGACAATACAACATGCTGCATTGCTGCATACAATGCTGCTACCCCATCTACTTTATATAACTATTGTTATTATACTGATACTATTGGTACTGTCACTGTTATTATTCTATTATTGTAATGTCTACATTTTATTTTATATTTATCTTATCTTCTGTTTACATGTTAAATGTTCATTGTACTGTATGTATTATTGACCACTTATTGTTACCAGTCCATCACTGTTACCCGTCCTGTCTTGCACTTAGGTCAGTCTGTAAAATGTCAGTGATGTCTATGTCCTGGCATGGTATAGAGAGAAAACTCAATTTCATTTTCCTTTTATGAGGAAACTTAGACTAAAGTTAGGTTTTTTATTTAAAAATAAAATTTGTTATATGAAGAAACTGACAATAAAAGCTGACGTGACTAGACTTGACTTGACTTGTTTTTCCTTTCATGTTAAGAAGCGCCTTGTCTCTGCAACATTTGTATCCATTTTAGACTATGCAGACCTGCTGTACATGAATGCTTCATCCCAATGTCTGAGTAAGATTGACTCTGTGTATCATGGTGCCCTGAGGTTCATCACTAACTGTAGGGCCCAAACTCATCACTGTGAACTTTATGCCAGAGTTAAATGGTCTTCACTGACTACCAGGAGACTTACTCACTGGTATACATTTATTTACAAGGCAATACTCGGACTACTGCCACCTTACATCTGCAGCCTAATCACAGTGAGGAATATTGAGTCTTATGGTCTGCGCTCTAAAGGCCATTTGTTACTCTCTGTCCCTTGCTTCCGCACAGAACTGGGGAAGAGGGCATTTGTGTTTTCAGCCCCTACCTCATGGAACAATCTGCAAAAGGACTTGAAACTAACAGATCTGATTCCATTGAACGATTTTAATTCCAAGATGAGATCACTTGAGACAGAGTCTATTGTCTGTAACTGTTTCAATTGACGTTTTATTTTACTTGATTTGTTATTTTAATGCAACTGTGTAATTCTAATTTTGTAACTTGAGCCGCCACTTGGCCAGGACACCTTTGTAAAAGAGATGCTTAATCTTAATGGGTTCATTTTCCTGGTTAAAAAAAGGTTAAATAAAAAAAGGATGTGCTGTACTACACACTGTGCAGTCCAGCATGGTCCAATTGGTCCAGTGGTCAATTGGCAGCATTTAGCAGCATTGTAGGTGCAAGTCTCGTAGTGCAAGCAGTTCTTGCAAATGGAGATCAGAGAGTGCAGGTAAGGTGCAGTCACATGGCAGTTCCATAGGTTGTGTGTGTGTGTTTTTGTGGTGTGCGTGTGTGTGTTTTGTGGTGTGTGTGTGTGTGAGAGAGAGAGAGAGAGAGAGAGAGAGAGAGAGAGAGAGAGAGAGAGAGAGAGAGAGAGAGAGAGAGAGAGAGAGAGAGAGAGAGAGAGAGGGGGTCTTACAGCTTCCTGTCTGCCTGGTGTCTGGAGCAGACCGTGTGGGGAGGGGGTGGAGGAAGTTCAGCATTCTGATGGCCTGGTGGATGAAGGTATTCGCCAGCCGGGCGGTTCTGGACCGTAGGCTCCCGTACCTTACGTGATAAACCTGGCTACAAGTAGCCTATGTTAACCTGCAGGAAGTGGAAAACTTAATGATAGCCAGCCTCCAGGCATGCTTTAATGATGAGTCCAAGCTCCTCTTTTAGACTTACCATGGCCTCAGGGTTAACTTAACCTTTGCTACTGAATCATGTTGTTGGAATAGCCTACCCTCCGCTCCTCAGGTTGATTTGAACACCGGGCTAACATGAATTTACATTGGCTAAAGGAGCAAGAACTGTGGAGATGCGTGCCATGCAATAAACCTCCCAAATAGCTGTCTTTGAACCGTAATAAGGGGGGAAATGTAGCTGTGGAGCAGTTATTCTGTCCCTGTTTTTTATTGCAAGCATACATTGTGTATCTTTAATTGTCTGTTGCAGTAGATTGTGTGTCACTAAATTAGCTCCATTATTTTTTAATATTATAATTTCTTCAAATTAATTAGGCTACCTCTTATAGGCCTACCTAATAATAATAGACATAGCCTAGGCTACTACTGCTACTACTGCTGCTAGGCTACTACTAATAATAGAGAACTATTATTATTATTATTATCATTATTATCATTATTATTATTATTATTATTATTATAGCCATTATAGCCATTATAGCCATTATTTGACTTTCCTTCCAAACACCTCTGGTTTTCACCCCCTTGAAAAAAAAGTGCATGAAGCCTCTGATGTCATTACGTAACAGACTGCGTAACATGTTACCACAGACAACCATTTCCTGTCCTTCCTGGCGAGCAGTCGAGCTAACAACAACAGAGGCTAGCGTAGAAGGACTTTAGCAATCTTTCGTTTTCTTCGTCGATAACGTCTAGGCAAACTTTAATGCTGTAT
Organism: Engraulis encrasicolus; assembly: GCF_034702125.1. NCBI lineage: Eukaryota > Metazoa > Chordata > Actinopteri > Clupeiformes > Engraulidae > Engraulis > Engraulis encrasicolus. The sequence goes on along the minus strand of NC_085874.1, from coordinate 18,639,391 downwards.
GTTGTTTGAAGACTTGACCAGTTAGCATGTTTGCTAGCTGATAAGTTATATCGCAATAATTTGACAACGTTGACGTTAGGCAACTGTTAGCGTTTGTACCAGAAGACAGCAGGTATGATGGCGTCTAGCTACAACGCGAAAGAGGAAGATGGCCATCACTCGGGGGCAGCTGGACCTTGTGGGACAGCGGTGAAAAGCAAAAAGCCTGATAACACTGCTTTCAAACAGCAGCGACTGCCAGCCTGGCAGCCGATTCTCACAGCAGGCACGGTTCTTCCTGCATTCTTCGTGATTGGTCTTATATTTATTCCTATCGGGATCGGGCTCTATGTCACGTCGAATAACATCAAAGAATTCGAGGTGAGTAATGATAGGCCATCTACCAAAGCTAGAACTATGCGCTTTCAGTAACCTGTACAATGACATATTTGCATTAATTCGATGCATCCATTGATAGCCTATCCGCAAAGTTAGTGGGCCTCGCGACGCTAACAATATTGATGTAGCAGCCACCTTATGACTTGTTGATGATAGCTAACAAGCTCGGATTGTTGTGGACTGCAGCTGTACCTAAACGATGCCACTAATGGGGCCTCCGTTATCAAATTAAACCCAGAGAAGGGCCAATTAATAAAACCAAAGGCCTGGATTTGGCATAACGGCAAGATAAATCAAACAACATGGCTTTAATGTACCTGGATAATTATCTATGGGTAATTGTTGAATTTCCGAGGCGGAAGTACATTCTGTTGGGTACCAGTGCCAGGTTGTGTGTTAGTGTGTGTGTAAGCTTATAAAACTATGACTATTGTTTGCTTTTATCTTCACAGATAGACTACACGGGCATCGACATGTCCAGTCCCTGTTTCAACTGTTCCCAGAACTTCAGCTGGAATAGCACAAGACCTTGCAAATGTTCTCTGCCGTTTTCCTTGGACCAACCCTTCGAGGTAACAGTCAACCTGACATATTATTTCTACACGTGGGTGGGAGACGTGACGCCTTGATTTTTCGTAACATTGGTTAAAAACCTACAAAACTGTTGTTTTCCTTTAAAAAACAAATGTCAATGAAAGAAGATGTGGTACATTATGTTTCATATTAGTCTTAGATGAGAAGAAACATTTTTGTTAAGATTTATGTAAAGGTTTATATGTCAAATTTCCTGCGGTGTGACTGTAACATTAATGAAACAATTTATAATAATATATATATAAATTAACCAACAACATTTTGAATAATGTATGAAGCATTTGGCATGATTGCATAAATCTTAACTTTAGATTAAGATATGTGAATGTGGAAAAATCTCAAGACAGTAATATTAACTACAAGTTCAATTTCGTAACACAAATTGCGTCCTGTGGGGTGACATGTATGTCAATGTTTGTGAATGGGCAGCTGCAAGGCCAACTACAAGGGTCTTAAAGACTGGCTCCTAACCAGTCAGTACCTCAGTTATTGGAGAGTGCTGTGGAAGTTTAAGGTGACTCTTAACCTCTTAATATGTCTTCATATTGCAATCTTTCTGTCACGCAATGCTTAGGTTCATTTTATGGTGTCCTGTGGTGTGACTGCTCTTATAGGAGGAAAAAAAGTTTTTTTATTAATGAAAACGCATATTAAGATTAAACACAATATCATTATCAAGTTAGCATGAGCTCAGATGTCAGTCATGTATACAAAAGGATTAAAATGGCCATAATACAGTGAATTCCCTGTGGTGTGACTCCATTTTCCTGCGGTGTGACATGCCTATGCTATGTGTTGATGCAGGACACATTTTCCCAAAAATGGCAAAAATAAGGTGAAATTCCACAGACCACTAAGTGCTTTATTTTTTTCTATTTTTTTCCAATTTTTATCCATCATTTTTTTCAGGAATTTGAAAAACTTTTTTTTTTTTTTGCGTTACGCCCTTAAACGTCAACCACCCACGTACATCTACTGTAGGCCTATTGCTGCTGGTGTTATTAGATATTTGATACTGAGATCACTGGCATAATTATCAGGGGATATGTTTTGCCCTCAACTCTAATGTTATCTCTTGCTCAATGTAAATTACCTAGATTAGTCTATGTCTGCATGGGAAAGCAAGAAACGTAATTTCAAATTCTTTGTATGACCAGTGCATGTAAAGAAATTGACAATAAAACCAACTTGACTTGACTTGACTTATTGATTGCCACGTAACTGAATTGTGCATGTTTTAATGTCTGTTTCCTTGTCTTTTTTTTAAAGAGCAATGTCTTCATGTACTATGGTCTGTCAAACTTCTATCAAAACCATCGGCGTTACGTGAAATCCAGAGATGACAGCCAGCTGAACGGAGACACATTCTCTTTAACAGTATGTATGAAATTGAAGGATGACTTTCAAAGTGCTCTCAAACACCTTTGTTTTGTTTGTCCTCCAGTGTGTGAGTCCTTTCTGCCTAACTTGGCATTTCTTGCTTTACTGTATGCGGACTACATTGGGTTACTAATTTAGTGTTGATTTTCAATCACCATTTGGTAATCAAATGTTTTCTGTGGTTAACAGCATCCCAGCAAGGAGTGTGAACCGTACCGCACTGGTAGCGACAACAAGCCTATTGCCCCGTGTGGAGCCATTGCCAACAGCATGTTCAATGGTAAGACCAGTTTGTTTCAGAAGAAGTAAAGTTGCTATAAATATATGACCAGATGGGGCACCTAAGTCACGCCCTTCTACTTTCGATCCGTGGGGCTGGAGCTCTCAAAATTTTGAATGAGAGTTAATGGAGCGAGTCAAGCTAAATCCTCAACCCGTTTGGCATGTGCTCCGGATTTCACATATGATGACAGTGAATTTGAAAGGTTTTATTTGCGTCGTAAGACCACCCATTTTTGGCGCACAAGAAAGGTTATTTTAGCTTCTGTGCAAAACAGTGTTAGAGACTACAACGTGCGCCTCGCATATTTGACGTGAACCGAGGCACAGCCAACCCTACTGCTGCTCCACGGCTTAAGTGGCTGCACGTCGGACATGCGACGTCTGTTGTGTAGTCCAAATAATTACATATTTTTGCACACACACAACTCAAAAATCGCTTGCCAAGTGAAGTCAACAAGCACACCATTGGTTGTTATTAATTCTGAGGCACAGCATATGTGTGATCGACGGGGAAATGCGAGGTGGATCAGAAAATAACTTTTATCAGTCCATTACAGTCAAAACTTTTTGCGTTCCCAGCCCCACGAGCCGCCCGGAAGGGGTGGAGACTTGGGTAAGGCAACGACAAATGTAATAAATGTCTTTCTTGATGCCCTCAGATACTCTGGAGTTGTACTATGTCGATCAGAATGGAACTAGAACACAAATTGACCTGTCGAAGAAAGGAATTGCCTGGTGGACAGACAAACACGTCAAGTTCAGGAACCCTGGGGGAAACAACTCCAACCTCACGGCCAGTTTCAAAGGTACTTTCTGTCTGCTTACAAGCTTGTTGCAGGTTGATTCTCTCTCTCTACCTCCAACAGTGGAGACATAGGCACCGGACAAATAAACTCCTTTCTCTCTCTCTGCCCATCCTGGAGCTGTCATTCAATTATATTTTTTTTCTATGATTGATAAAGTCTTAAGTTGACTACAGACACGGAGGCATCCCAGATAACTGCTTAGATTTAACAGATAATGTGAAGCATTTTTCACGCATTTAATTGTTTTGGTGGGCTGGTTTGAATACTTGATGGTAATTTGCACATTATTAAAACAACAGTCAATATGATATAGCCCACCCATATGACTGGTGCAAATAAAAAGGTGTATTTGATGATCCTTGAAGGGTTTTGGCAGGGTAATGATGTACACTCAGTTCAATCCAAAGATGATAGGCTACACTATATGCTCTTCCAAGTCATCCACGGGCTGCATGTTATGCACAATCTGCGACCTCGCCAGTCGCCACTCCTGCAATACTAGTCACCAAGCTTGATAAGTTATCATATCTCTGAGGAACTTTTTCATCTTGAACAAAACCATTACAATGAGAGTGCGCATGGTCCCTCATTCAGAGATAATCCACCGTTTCTTGTCATAATGTTAATCATTACATGTTCTTCAAACGTCTATTCTTCTCCAGGTACCTCTAAGCCTGTGAATTGGAATAAACCGGTCTATGAACTGGACAGCGAGCCAGAGAACAATGGCTTCATCAATGAGGACTTCATCGTGTGGATGCGCACGGCCGCCCTCCCGACGTTCCGCAAGCTGTACCGCATCATCCAGAGGAAGAACAGCATGGTCCCAACCCTGCCGCGCGGGAATTACACCCTGGAGGTCACTTACAGTATCCTTTTGTCTTCCCCCCCAATAGTGGGTGAATAGAATACAACACCTCATGCCATGGTTGGGTGTTACAAATAGGTAACATAAAAGGGACAAAGTACGGAAAAAGGTTGCTCGTTGATATTTAATGAATACAAAAAGATGTCTAGGGGGCGTACGGGTCGCCAAAACGCACACTTTGGATGGGGGGTGGGGGGGATGAACACCACTTGGTGGTTATATTGGGTGATAAAGCCACTTCACATTCTTCTTATAGATACAGCATTTGGATCCGTAACTTTCTAATCTCAAGACCCAAACTCCCAAATCAAATCATAAGAAATTAAAATTGAGAAACTTAATTTGGTCCACACATACAGTAAATACAACAACAACATGTATGTATAAAGCACAATGTCACAACTATACAGTTAACTCATAGTCTTTTCAAATACACACATGCACATTCCCACATTCACACACCAGCTCTGGAGGTTGTTGTACGGTGCCAATTTTCCGGGGTTCACGTGAGAGTGCAAACATATGCGCATTGCGCACACAAATAGTAAAGTCCTCAATAAGATTAGTCTGGAAGCTATCATAACAGCCTAGTTTCATAACATCAGAACTAGATCTACTAGTGCAGGAAGACTTTGTAATTCTACTTATCTGAAAGGTGTTATCAAATCTTAAGGCTGCAAGCAAGGGATCTTGAATGCCGGCACAACTTGAGGTCATGCTGTCTCTTTCTGCTGTAGACTGTTCTCTTCGTAGCCTAGCTCTGCTACATCTCCTGTGTTGCCTTATTATCTCAGCAGGTAGGCCATCACTGGTGTCAATGTCCTAGGTTGGTCACGAACAGCTAAGAGCATCTTCCTCGATAGCGTACCATTTTTTGAATTCTCAGTGAAAATTATACAATGGCGAAAAAGTAACAAATATTGTCTACAAAATGAGGGGAAAGGTCAAGCTGAAGCCTCAGTTGACGAAGCTAACACAATTAACAACTCTAGGCTCACAAAAGCAGAAAAAAACGCAACCTAAATATTACATATTTGAGAGCTGTGGTAAGAGGCAGCCAGATGACGCCATCACCATAGCAACCATATACGTAGAGACTACGGGCCACTGCTCTTTTGGCTTTCACAGTTACACTTTGTTGTAAAGTTATGCAGATGAACTGGTTTTTACAACTTAAGGTGGAGTTACTCACCACATCCCATTGACGGCTATGTTTAGCATTACAGATTAGTGCAGTGCATGGGTGGTACCCTCTACACCAGTGATTCTCAAAGTGTGGTCCGGGGACCACTAGTGGTCCGCGCCAGAGCTCAGGTGGTCCGCGAGGGGATTTCTACTTTTCCAAGATAAGCTAGCAGTAGGATATATTTGTAACATTTTCATGTTTTCAACACAATAAGACAGGCTTATCATGTGAATAAAAAGTAAGTGATCTCCATAAAAATTAGCAGTGTCAAATTAGCATCCATCAACTGACAATTTAGTTGACAGGTGGTCCCCGATAATTTTTGGGGGGGACAAAGTGGTCCTCGGTCTGAAAAGGTTTGAGAAACACTGCTCTACACTCTCCCAACAATCCACCACAGATAGTGAGGGCAAGGCCTATGCTTTGATAGCCTGGTCCTGACCATCCCATAATACTACCATTTCATTTCGTATTCATGGTCTGGCATTTGTTTGCTCTGAAGCGATTGTAGGAAGCAGGAAGTTTGCACTCAGTTATGGTTTGAAATTATTGGACACGTCTCACCCAATCGCTGGCAGTTACTCAACAACAACATAGCGCAGACCAATGGCTCTGGCGCAGATGTGTACGTCATTGTCACGAGCGTCCTCCCCCTTTCGCCCCCACGTGGGGGGCTTATTCGATTATTGGCTGTTTTCTGAGGGGGGCGTTGCGATCAAAATTCTACTGCTCCAGGCACTCCACAGAGAAGCACGGCCAGACTACAGTAGTGGAGCCAATCCTTTGGCGGAAGTACGTAGGATGGCTCGCGAGGCTAATGCTTTGACTATTTGCCACCTATTTTCACTTTGTTGAAGGCCATCAGTTATTGTAATAATATAAGCTCCTTTATCTTTATTACAACATTTCCGGTTCAAAGCAATTATTATTTGATGTCTTTGACTGACTTATCTTACTCGCATGCATCGATCCAAATAGGGCACATTTTGACATGCACATGAGTTTCCACTCAGGGTAATGAGGGCAATATCACGGAAACGTTCTCCAGCTATTTTTGATCTATGTATGTGTAAGCCAAATGTGAGATGTTGGCTGTCTCCCTTCAACAGGGAGATTTTAATCAATGTGCTCTGATACTTGCGGAATTCGAACAAGATTGAAAATTGATGTTAGACATGACATTGTTTTTGGCTGCTTTTGGGTTTGCCTTTAAAGTTCACAGATGCCAAGAAGTCTAGTCAAGTCAGGGTAACCGGGTGGATGGTAAATGGTAGATGGTAAAGCCAGGAAGACTGGCCCAGTCAGGGTAGCAGGGTGGATGGTAAATAGCGTGGACACAGGCCTTTTTGGCATGCCCATGGTATTGTATGCCCCTTGTATGTTCCTTGTATGCCCTTAACCTGAGCCCACCACAGACTACCCGGTGCGCAGCTTTGAGGGCCGCAAGCGCATGATCCTGAGCACCATCTCCTGGATGGGAGGGAAGAACCCCTTCCTTGGCATCGCCTACATCACAGTGGGCTCCGTCTGCTTCTTCCTGGGCGTGGTGCTGCTCATCATCCACCACAAATATGGCAACCGCACCAACAACTCTGACATCCCCAACTAAAGAAGGGATTTATTTGTGTGTGCGCGCGCGTGTTTGAGAGAGATGTCGCACCCCAACAGCAGTGTTGTGCATGATTGCCAGTCTGTGGGCATGGTAAAGAAAAGACTGTTTTGCAAAACTCTTTGTGTCGCTTTGTGTGTGTGTGTGTGCGTGTGCGCGTGCGTGTGTAAATGTGTGTGTGCCCCTGTTCCTGAGTGCCTGCTTGCATTTGAGCTGTTTGCTTGTATATGTAAATGAAATGGGGTAAGAGGACAAATCGTTTAACTAGGTATTTATTTTTATTCACTTTACTGCCGTATATATGGTTTTATTTCACTGATGTTATACAAAGCTTGCACATCCCCGCTGAAATTGGGCTTATTTTACTACTGATTGGAATGTTCCGTGTCAACACAAATGTTTCTTTGAATTTATCATAACTTTCTGTTGTTTTTGAGATTGTTAATTTCTTTTTTACTGGTATTTGCAAAGTTTAAGTTATTTTTGTGAATTCATGTGCCCTGCCGTCATGTCACTATTCATTACTCATAACTGTCAGCCATATGTCCTTTAATTCAATATTGCTTTTATGACGTTGTGCATTTTTCCAAGTCAAGTGCAGCTACGATATCCGCAGTGCTTTGCAAACCAGTGTGCCAGCATGGGTTTTACATGTGTGCATGAAGGTTATGGCCAAGTAGGTCGTTGTACTATAAAAAGGTGCATGAAAATATGCCATCATATGTAAAAGTATGAAGACTCTTGGAGAGCGTAAAGGTCAAGGCTTAAAGCATAAAGGTCTCTCACACTTTGTTCTGTTCTTTTTCACTTCAGTTGCCATGGTTCTTTTTCCTTTCTTTTGGCCGATGGAAAATATTGTCTTGTTAATAATGTACTGTGTAAATGTGCAAAGTAATCTATATGTCGTCGTAACAACAAATAAAAATGAGTAAAATCATTCCAATTCCATGGAAGTTTAGTTTCAGTGTAAGTAATCAATCCTCAGTGGATGGTTGTATTTTAAACCAGTTCTATGCAATGTTTTGAGTTCAAACAGTTTATGTTTGTCCATGAACAGCAGATGGCAATGTTGTGTCCAAAACCGTGAATATGGCTACAGTACAGTACAGCGCAGCGCAAGCTGTGGATGTCAGAATAAAAGCCCTGTGGCTGGGAATGCAAAAGCACAAGGGCATAGAGCAGGGGTGTCGCACTCAAATTCATAGCGTGCCAAAATCTACATGTGGTATGAAGTCATGGGACAACTTCAATATTTATTCAACAGATTCACACACGCTCAGAACTGAAAGCTAGGCAAATGCCACAAAACACTCAATTCATCTTATATACTTATGATATTGTGTAACCTACTTCTATGTGTTAGTATTGTGTTGCACTTAGGTCAAGACTTCTATCGCACAAAAATTTTGCTGTCTGTGGGATGAAGTCGTGGGCCAAGAGATTCACACATGCTTACTACTTAAAGCTAGGCAAATGACACAAAACACTCAATTCATCTTATATACTTATGATATTGTGTGGCTTACTTCTATGTGTTAGTATTTTGTTACACTAGTCAAGACTTCTATTGCATAAAATTTTGCCTTTAAGTAATATTTTCTATATATTAATTAATGGTGTACGTGGGCCAACTGTAATACACATTTGAAATCATCCCGAGGGCCAAATTTGGGCCCCGGGCCTGAGTTTGACATCCCTGGCATAGAGGATACAGAACTTGGGCTTCCATATTCTTTGATGAGGGGGCACTCCCCTTCTCGTTACCTTCTCCATCATTCACAGGCATAGGGTGTAGGTTTGGCTTGGGAAGTGGTGGGGGTATACTTTTATGTAATATTATATGGGAATAGTGCTGAGGACAAGCTAGGTTTATCGCAAAAGTGGTATGGACATGTCCCCACCATGCAGCACATCAAAAATGACGTCCATGTACTGTAAAAGGTAACTCACACCAACAGGCTAGTGATCTACAAATCTGACTAGGCTTTCTGCCGATGAGTGGAAGAGATCACAGTGGTGTGCTACCAGAGACGCTCTATTATGAATTAAAATAATCTTTGGTGCTACTTGTTGCATCTGCAGTTGAGTATGGAGCATAGTGTTGGAATTTAAAAGTTGGACATATAATATTATTTGTCTACTACATCAAGATAGTAGAGATTCAATATTTTAATAGGACTTCGATCAATTATCGACTAGCCCAATAGTTTATGGCACAGTCTATCTGCTTGGAAATTGGTGTTGCTTGAATGCAAACTGCTGTGACTACTTGTACACCTAGCTTTATTCTAAAAAGAGTAGACACACTCTCACATCTGTAATGGAAGTTGATACAGGTTACTCGACTTTTACACTGTCTGCATTTTCATATTTTTTACACCATTCAACACCAAGTAGGCCTACCATTCATTCATCCCAAACAATTCAACATTAGTATTTTTTTTCTTAGTTAGAATTGGCCTAGGACTAGATTATAACTACTTAAATTAATCTTTTCTCAAAGCAGTTTTTGTTTTGTTGTGTTGGTTATGAGTTATTGTTAATCTATTCCTCCTTGAAAAATATCTGTGACTTTTATTTTGATGGAAATTAACGTTTCCAGGTATTTGAGAAGTGTAGTTCTAGACCTAGAAGCTGTCGTGGCTGATGGCACGCGCCATAAGCCGTGTCCTCACATGACTCCGAAAGCCGGTGGAGACGCGGGTCGAAGATGTATACGCAGCTCATGGTAACTATCCTATGTTGCGCACCACTGCTTGCCACGATCCAAAACAAGGCATCTCGGATATCGCAGTCCAGGTTGCATGCGCTCACATCCAATTTCTAATGCAATGATCTTTTGGGTACTGTGAATCATCAGAAATATCTGTAACTTTGAATGAAAATGAGCTAGCGGTCAAGGAAGGACATGCGTAATTTGTGCAGTGAGTGCGTTAGCCAGGATAAGGAACCAATGAAACAATCTAGTTAGCTAGTGCACTTCCTGAACTGGTTAAACATTTGCTACAGGTATTATTATGAACCCATTTTATATTGATATGTGCTGGGAATGGGTGGCCATGTATTCCCCCTGCCATACGTCGACGTGTGACACTGAATGCAATGATATTTGAGGATTAACGGCATTAACCAGAAGAAACAATGGCTCAGGTCTTTTTTTACTCTTGGCTAATTATCGAGACAGGCTACATTTACCCGTGTTCTTGTCTGGCTTTCTTTATTAGCTGTTCTGGTGGCCTGCAATTTACCTAATAACTCTAATGGGAATACCTGTTTATTTCAGGCAGCACGACAGGTGTCTCAGCGGATGCTGAGCACCAGCGCTAACAGGCAGGTGGTGAACCGCGTACCACAGAAGCAGAAAATGTTTCAAGTAAGTGTTTACCTCCGAACTTTCCTGTCAATATTTAAAAAAATATATAATAAAATACAAATCCCGAAGAACTCTCGGTTTGGTACTCTGCGGGAACCCTAGTTATCTGCGCAACCTAAAAGTTAATTGAGGAAGGTTATTATTTTGAGGAACCCCAGAGTCAGTCAGTTTTCCTCCGATATACACACAGGTCCTAGCACATTCTAAAGGGAAACATAGGCCACAATAAATAGGGCCGGGAACAATCTTTGTAGGACTGCTGGTAGAACCTACATATTCCCAGAGGAGCCCCAAATGGTATCTAAAGAACCTAGAGGTTCTAGGAAGAACCCCAAGGTTCTTGGAACCTTTAGGTTCTTTAGAGAACATTTAGGGCTCCTCTGGGAACATGTAGGTTCTCCCAACAGTGCTACTTGAGATTCTAAGGAACTTTTCTATGACATGTCCCGCGTGTGCAATTCCTAACCTTATCAAGGAATGAGAGTTGTAGTTACTTTTCATAGTAGGCTACGCAGGTTTCATATTAGATTACTGTCAGAAGAGCCGTATTGGCTGTTTTTATCTCTTGGGCAAATGTATCTGTGGAAAGCAAGGAATGAACAGATGACTATTTCAGTGTATGATAGTGGAAGCTACAAATAAACAAATAAACCATTGTTTTCTTTAAGGAGCCCGATACATGCAGTAAGTTCTGCAACGGTTGAACAAATGAATGAGTCCTTTTTGCATGGCAGAGATGATGGTGCGGTGGACTTTGCAATCTGTGACTACTTCCAACTGTGTTTGAACTAATACATGTATTGTTTGGTTTGTCAACACAACTAACCAGGTGTTTTTGATGATTTAATTCGAATGAAACTCAACCTACCTGTGTTGTTCTGCTGTGTTACTTGGAGCATGGGGTAGGCCTAGGGTCTGGCAAACATCTTGATGGAAGCCATCATCTAGAAAAGGACACAGAACGTTTTGTCTTCATTTATGAAGTCCCATACCACATTACACCATATCCAGAAGGCAGTACAGGCTCCAAAGGTTTCATCTGGTCAGTGCTCTGTATTTGTAAATAGTAGGCTTGGGTAAGTCCATTACAGAAGAACAGACTTTATTAATGAAACATGGTGGACTGTTCCTTTAAAACATTCCTATACAACAGATATTGGGGTGGTAAACACTTCCAAGAAGAATTATTTTTGGCAGCTTGGGCCATATAGATAAGAATGATGTCAGAGGGCTGCAGATTGCGGGACTGCCAAAGGGGGCGCAAAAACACTGGCAAAATTTTGCTCTATTTCAGCTATCATTGCAAATGGGGCACCTAAGTGTGACGGAGGTCATCTTGCACCTGTTCACCCCCCTCGGGGATCGAACGTGCGACCTCGTCAACTACAACGGTTCGGCAATGGGAGACACAGTACGATACCGCTGGGCCAAGAGACTAGTCTCTCGGCCCAACGGCACGAGACTGTATGAAGCTATCGGAGGGAGGTTTACCAACGTTCCACGCCAACTCTGTGCTAGTTAGCCTCCGTTACACTCTCCCCCTTAAACCTCACTCCCATCCCGGGTCATACGGCACCACTGTGACGGAGGTCATCTTGCACCTGTTCACCCCCCTCGGGGATCGAACCTGCATCCTCGTCAACTACAACGGTTCGGCAATGGGAGACACAGTACGATACCGCTGGGCCAAGAGACTAGTCTCTCAGCCCAACGGCACGAGACTGTATGAGGCTATCGGAGGGAGGTTTACCAACGTTCCACGCCAACTCTGTGCTAGTTACCCTCCGTTACACAAGTCACGCCCTTTACTTCCTGGTTCATGGGGCAGAGGGAGTCAAAAAATGATTACTGGGCTTGAAAATGAGTGATTTTTGGATTTGTGGTGCATAGGTGGAGGTCCAAGGGTTGGATTGGTGCCAAAAAACCACTCATTTTCAAGCCCAGTAATTATTTTTAGACTCCCTGCCCCATGAACCAGGAAGTAGAGGGCGTGACTTAGGTGCCCCATTTGCAACTAGCATGCAAATATGGAGACGAAGAAGCTTTGTTTATCCTTGAATGGTGTTTCATTTGTTAACAATGATATTGGTATACTTAAAGTGATACTGTCCCATATTTGGAAATAAGCTTATTTTACAACTCCCTTTGAATTAAATAATTGGGTTTTACCATTCTCCTGCACTTTCAACCGTTCTCTGGGTGTGGCAGTGCAAAATTTACCTCCATGCTAGCAGTTAACATTGAGTCCTATGAGACCAGCTCAGGGCTAAGTGGTCTCATAGGACTCAATGTTAACTATTAGCTTGGAGGTAAAATTTGCACTGCCATAACTAGAAAACTGTTGAAAGTAAAGGAGAACGGTAAAACCCTATTATTTAACTCAAGGAGAGGTGTAAAATAAGCTTATTTCCAAAAATAGGACAGTCTCACTTTAAGTGTGTAAGTCTTTTAAAGGGGCACAAGGTAGGATAGTAGAGTAGAGTAGAGTAGAGTATCGTTTATTGATCCCAGGGGGAAATTAAGGTGTCAAGTAGCATACACACATACATAAATGAAGACATTGCCCACAAGACGTAACACACATATTACACATAAAATAATCATCATATATAGCTCACTGTTACATATATTTGCCAAGGCATCTCTCTCTCTCTCTCTCTCTCACTCTCTCTCGCTCACACACACGCACACATACACACACACACACACACACCAAAGATAAAGTGTAAGTATAAAGTGTCCACAGTGTTCACATGTGCCTTAGCTGAGTGGCACATAGAAGCCAAGACAAGACGTCGTTTGCATGGTGCCCGTGGCATGCCTGTCTCAAAATGTACACCGTAATGAAAAGATGCTATTCAAATAAACTCGCTGTGAGAATATTTTTCATCGCGGAATGCCAGCAGTTGATACAAATCTGAATATGGTAGGTAAAGCGATTTTTCGTATGAAAAGTGTTTCCCGGGCCACGACACTCGTTCGGACCGCTCTGTCAAAAAGTTGCATTCAGGATTTTCTGACAGCGGACCATGGAAGTGGTCGCGAAAGTCATCTTTCACTTACTAATGATTCACATAACCTTTGGCCGACTCGGGAGAGTGATTAATTAGACTTTTAATCCTACCTGGAGCCCCTTTAAGATCTGCCAGCCTGTCAACAGCATATTCCAAAACATTTGGATCTTGTACCTTTAATGCTTGTCTCTTGGGTCCAAGTGTGTGTGTGTGTGTGTGTGTGTGTGTGTGTGTGTGTGTGTGTAATGGCTGAAGCTCATGGAACCTCTGTATGTTCCAAAACCAGGAGGACAATGGCGTTCCAGTGCACCTGAAGGGTGGCACCGTAGATGCAGTCCTCTACAGGGCCACCATGGGCCTGACCATCATGGGTATGTATGTATGTATGTATGTATGTATGTATGTATGTATGTATGTATGTATGCATGTATGCCTGGTCTTAACATGCCACCACTTGGAACATCCCAATCGAGAAACCTTTACTGGACGGAAGGGTGAACTCTGTTGACATTTGAGTTGTTTTACCTGATAGATCCAGTCGGCTCGTCTGGCCTGCCCAGCAGGCGGAGTATTCATAGGGGGAAACGGGCAACTTGGAATGAATGTCAGCTGTCAGCAGAGAAATGGAAAAAGTAATTTACCATCGCTATAATACTTCTACAAGGCACTTCCAATCTATAAGGTGTTCGCTTTTCGATGAAAAACAAATGCGGAGGTAAGCCCCTGCACCTAGGCTAACGTTTGTCAATTGTCATCAATTAAAACACACGGTCTCAGCTGATGTATGACAATCTCCGCATTCGTTTTCTATTGATGAAAGGAAAAAAATATGACCTGTGAGTCATTTTTGGATGCACTGTAATGAGTGTTGATTTGCCTCTGCTAACATCTACATTCACTGCCATTTATTCGAAGCTGCCTGTTCTCCCCGACAAATGCTCCGACCGCCAGGCGTCCAGATGTGCTGTCGGGATCTACTATAGTTAATATTTGGTCATGACATTGAAAAGAGATTACTGGTGGGAAGGGTGGAGTCCAGTGAAGCTCGAAATGCGTGTCCCTCCCTCATGCTTTCCCTGTTCGCTGATTGGCCAGCTGTCTGGTGACAAGAATAAGGCCCTCCCAGAACACCCATTACAGACCTAACATGGAAGATTTGTATTTTTGACTGGAGCTTACTTATGGCAAAGCCAGGCTGTGTATATGCACCGGAATGATGGAGTGAATGCATTCACATCACACCAGTTCAGGGTCGTCACCAACATGCAGAGTATTGTTGCGGTCTATATTCCATTTTCCCCATGTAGGCCTATGTGATTTTATATGCATACTTTTACTAGGCTTGTTACTAATTACTAGACCGATTACACCACATTCCTGATTAAGTGGTGCCAAATATGAACAAAAAATTTGAAAATTGAAAGAAAAAATTGTGCACTCTTCAATCCTTTTTTGCTCTTCTCATTTCCAAACTTTTGGTCAAAGCCCTTCCCCGGGGCACAAACACAAGTGTGTGACTTGTATTTGTGCCCTGAGGACGGTCTTTGACAGAAAGCTTGGTATGCAACAATGTTTGTGACTGCAATTAAATTAGTTGACCAAATTAAAACAACTGGTGGGAACTAGTCGTTTAACCATTGATTGAACCATGGTTATCTTTGATTAGGCCTGAAGCTGCAAGGCTCGTTTGTCATGAGTTCATGTGCAGCACATAGGAATAAATCATAAGCTGAGTCTACGTTACACTTTCGTTCATGTGCTCTGTAAATGCAACTTACATTTAAAACACTCTTTTTATTACAGGAACAGGATATGTCATCTATGAACTGATAAAGGCAGCTGTTCCAAAGAAGAAGGAGTGAATCCATCCTATTGCCCTCTTCAAAGTCGTCCATTGAATGTAAATGAGAACCATTTTCAGGGAGTGTTTTTGTTCTGTCATCCATGTCCACTTGGAATTGATTCAGTCCAGTCTTACCTGAGGACAATAAAATCAGCTTCTCGAGATTTGAGTTTCTTTGTTTTTTTCCCCCCAATAGTCACTATTTGCAAGTCTAACCTTTCAACCCTTGAAAGGTGTTTGTGTTTTTGTCACAATCTCTAGGTCGGATTGTCCTCACAATGCTATGTGAACCTGTGCCAGCTGTACGTTTTCCCCCACGTTAAAATGGCGGTGCTGGTGGCCATGCAATGTCACGTGTAAAGTGTAAATACAGTAGGAATAATGCCAAACATCAGTTTAAAAATGCTTCGCCATACCACTACGATGGCGGAAAGTTGACATTCATGCAAAAATTTCCGGATGTCCGACTTAGTGGATAGAAGATGTACTGTTCGGGTCCACTGCACTCAGGCCTTTTGAAAAACCATTGAAGGGACACTGTGTGAGATTTTTAGTTGTTTATTTCCAGAATTCATGTTGCCCATTCACTAATGTTACATTTTTCATGAATACTTACCACCACCATCAAATTCTAAGTATTCATTATGACTGGAAAAATGGCATTTTTCATACATGAAAAGGGGGATCTTCTCCATGGTCCGCCATTTTGAATTTCCAAAAATAGCCATTTTTAGCAGCAAAAATGACTCTACTTGGACCATACTAGAAAATATTTGTTTATTACTTAGTAAACTTTCATATAAAGATCAAATTTGGCAATAGGCAGCCCAGTTTCAATGAGCAGCATAGTTGCAGTAGCTTTTTTCACCATTTCCTGCACAGTGTCCCTTTAACAAAAAAGAAGAAAAAAAATCATAGATCCTGTGCACCTACATGTTCCCTTCATCATGTTTGTGAGTTTCTGTGCATGTAGGGCTTATGCTTTTGAAGGTGTGAG
The DNA here is from genome assembly GCF_034702125.1 of Engraulis encrasicolus. Classification (NCBI taxonomy): domain Eukaryota; kingdom Metazoa; phylum Chordata; class Actinopteri; order Clupeiformes; family Engraulidae; genus Engraulis; species Engraulis encrasicolus. The sequence goes on along the minus strand of NC_085874.1, from coordinate 18,623,061 downwards.
ATACAGGGAGAGAAGTACAAGAGACAGTGAAGAAAGTGTATTATATTATATTATGAACTCTATCCCAACTCTTGGATTGAGCCACTATTGCTCTTCTTGCACAGGGTTGTGCAACGTTGATGCAGGACTGGATGACCCAAAAAAATCTGCACTCATTTTTCTACGTAGTTCACCCTCTGCCTTATGTACACAACATCTGATCAGTATTGTATCAAAACGTTTAGGGGGAAAAAGCGGACTGAGAAGCCCCACAAATGCAATGGGCCCACCAGACCTGGGAACACCCCCTGTGGAATAGAATGTGTGGGGATATGTCACTCACCTTTTTCCGATTCATGTTCCTCACATAAAATGAGCCAAGGTCAGTGAATCTCAATGTTAAAGAATAGTTCATACAATTTTTTTCTCAAGAGAAAACTGAAAATGGGTCCCACAGACCCTTACAAGGGTTAAACGTAAATGTAATGGTACTGCAGGGGTACGGAATATATATATATTTTAATGATCTTAGGTGGTTTGTCTGATTTTTATTATTTTCATGACTATTCTCTGGACAGGTTTTAAAATAAGGACAATTATATTTCAACAGGGAGATGACAGAAGTGTCAACTTTTGCCTTAAGCTTAATTGTGTACTCAGTCACCATCATTCATGACTGAAGTGCAAACAGGAACTCAATTCTGTTGAAGTACAGTATTTTCTTTTGGCATTTAGCAGCCTAGACACCATGCAGTCCTCTTGTCTCAATTCTGTGCAGTTTCCTTTCCCAGTCACTAGGGGGGAATGTCAGCCAGTGAATGAACACTCGGTGCCAACATCTGTTGCTTGGTCTAAGCGCTCGGGTTAATTCAGAAAGTAGTGTCTGGCAACTGGTCAGTTATCAGTGAGTAGCCTAATGTAAGCCTAAACGGCTATGCCCAGGTTGGTTTCTCAGTTGTCCATTTAGTTTTATTTGGTCCCCACTATTTTTTGGTCCAGTATAGCCTACAACTTAGGAGTTACATTTCTCTCCATGTCGCGGTCATCACAAACACTATAATATATCCCTTGTAATCTGGGGGGAAAATGTGTTAATGAAATGGTACCAGCTATATGTCCAAAACTAATTTGTGATTAGTGCCATTTAAGGAGAGCCTTGTGCGTTTTGCCAACTAGACCTAATATTAAGTTTTCATGTCAAACCTCCCACAGATGACCATTGGTGATTATTCTACAAGTTTCCAAGAAAAGACAGACCTGTGGCTACAGCGCTGATCAGCATCACCCAAAAGGAATGCCGAAAATGCGCAGTTTCCAAAGTGCATCCCCACGCACCGAAAAGTTTCATATTCTTTCATGGCATAGTTCCAAAGATTCGGTGGTGGCGTAAGAGCTTACGATAGTAAAACGAGAATCGGGGACAGCCCCCTATTAAGTAGCAGATTGAGGAGAAATTCTTCCCATTTGGAAAGAGGCTTCCTTTCTGGGACGTCCGAAACGGGAGCTCTTGAGTGATCCGTCAGATCGAGTCTCTCCTCCACTAGTGCGGAGCCTCCCATCAGACTCTGGGGCATCTCCGAAGAGCCGTGTCATCCTGAACAAGCCAACAAATACCGGGAGAAACGAGAACAAACTTCCTCTTGAAGGTTAGGGTTACTTTTCAGATTCATTGGAACGTTTGACATGACCGTTCATTTCACTCTAGAATAACTGAGTGGTAAGTAACCTATCCAGAGGGTGATTTTTTCCCCATTGCCTGCGCTCCGCAAGCTCTAGAAGGAATGCTGATATTGGAAAGGAGAATCTTGGCTGATATTGTGGTTGGTAGAATAGAGACAACAATTGGCCAACCTGAAATTGCACATTTAGTCCACATAAACGTACAGGAGGATTATTCGTTTTTTTTTTTTTTTTTTTAACTTTTACGCACCGGTGGAATACACCATTGAATAACTTATTGAAAGGAGTTTTCATCGCCCGGGGTAGCTCCTGGTGAGGTATGCTTCAAATACCAAGATGTGAGTTTTGGCAAGGCCGGTTATTTCAAATAACTTAAGAATGATGGACCGCTCAACTTGGTGAACCTGTTGCCGGGCGTTTTACGCGCCTTCCCATGGTGTGGAAATTCCGACGGAAAAAAAGAAAATTAGACCAGCTGTAGTCTTGAATGGAATTAATTGGGAACTACATGGGATATCTTTCATGTTAGAAGTATGAATGAATGTCCACCTGGCAGTTTCAACTGTACTTGGGTTGGCATTGGAAAATGGGTTAATTAGCCGTGTCTTTCCCTGATGCAGAGGATACATTTCAGAATATGATACTTAGTTCTACCTTGTGCAACCATGGTTTCTTTTCACGTTCAGATAGGAATGGGTTATAGTATCCTAGGTCTATCTTGATGACTGAAGACTGATGATGGTTTTTTTTTTTTTGTCCAATGGAATAATGAATGCATCTTTGGCCCGACTCTATCGGATAGATTACTGCAGGAGGCGCCCTTATACCGGTTATGGAATAGTGGAATAAGTCCTTTCGTTTGGTGCTGTCGCGCTGAGGACGAGAAGGCTGTGCAAGTTGATGTGGTAGTAATTGGGCCCTCTTTGCCTATGTGGTAGGTAGGCTGTGGCACAGCTGTATCGATGGTATCAATAACCGTTAGGTTATTGTTTGTAGTAGGCTACTTCAGTTCAATAGATATGATAGCATCCTGCCTAGCAGTATGAACAGAAATGTTGATTTGAGTCATGAGTCCAGCCTCGTCTGGTATCCTCGTGACCGGTCTGAAAGTTATTTTTTCCGTGCCATGTCTCGGTGTAAATATCCCGACTTTGTTTGTGCCTTTTCACAGGTTCATTCATGTGCTTCTGAGGCACTCGGTGAGAGGGTGAATAATAAACATGAAGACCAGGCTGTACCTGGCAGCAGTTGCTGTCTTCGCAGCAGTCATACTGTTCCCTATTGAGGCACAAGGTAATAACTACTGCTCATTTTTTGTTGATTTACAATTTTAACCCCCACCCCCACCCCCTTTCTGTTGTAGATACACAGTAACTTTTAAAATTACAACAATGGGACGATTTTCAGGATAGATGTCTGTAGGTATATCCATTTAAGTCAGGTGTAGGTTGTATATCATAAAGAGACTATATATCCAGGTAGGCCTACTGCCTTGAAACCTCAGATTGGTAGGCCTATCTTATTTATCCTACTAGGTGGTGTGATGACAAACTAAAGGGATCATTCAGATAAGCTTTATATTACTTATGTTCCATAGTTTTAAATATATCTGTTAGTCTGTTAGATGACAGAATAAAGGTTGGTTGACTTTATATACATTTTGAAATGGTCACCATTGCTGATGTTTTTACTGAGCCCCAGCATTTTAACAGCTTGTAAGGTCTTATTTGTTTGTGAAGTTATTGCATTAAAGCATTGATTATTTGTATAATGCGTTATGTACTATGTGCACTGAAAGAGAAATGCAACCATATGTAATTCCTTCATTGCACTTAATTGGAGTTGTATTCCTTTATTTGTTTTGTTTTTTTTCTCTATCCATGCTCTGTTAAATGTATGACCTCATGCTTTCCATTGTGTTTTAGGCTACTAGCAAATGTCATTATGTTTACTGTTTTGTTTTCTGTCGTTTGGTTTTCATGCAAAATATTATTTACTTTTTTGTTCACACTGATAGCCTGAAAAATGAGTTAAAGCGGACTAGACGGCCAATGCTCAAAACATTATGTATTTCTGCGGCCGAATGGAAAAAACAGAATGGAACATTTAACTGCTTTCATCTTGGGGCAAAGATTGCATTTCTGGGGGCCAGATTTCTCTCTCTCATCTCTCGCTTCTGTCATCATGGAACAAAACGACTAAATGTGCCTCTCACAAATCATATTCCGACTGTCGAGAGAGAGAGAGAGAGAGAGAGAGAGAGAGAGAGAGAGAGAGAGAGAGAGAGAGAGAGAGAGAGAGAAAGAAATAGAAGTAATGAGAGCACATTTTAGACTTCTGCGGCTCGTGCTTTTCTCAGTGCCGTTGTTGCAATAGCCTTACGCAGAGTTAATATGCAAGTGATCTAATGCCTCCATATGGTCAGCAAATCCTTAGCTGGGGTGTTTTTAATTAGGCCCGGACATCGCTGCCCCTCTAGGTCACTACACCAGACCAACATTAAAGGCCAGGCTAACGGTCTTGGCCTAAAAAAGAAGAAGGAAAGAAATAAACAAATAAGCAAATGAAGAAAGAGAAAGAAAAGAAGAAAACATATTCCCCTAGTCCTTACAACTCACGGTTGTAGGCTAACAGCCAGGCTAACAGTCTTGGCCTAAAAAAAAGAATTAAAGAAATAAACAAATAAGCAAATGAATAAAGAGAAAGAAAAGAAGAAAGCCTATTCCCCTTCCTTACAACTCACGGTCACTATGATTTATTGTTCTCATTGAAGCCACTGAGTCTTCTTTTCGGAGTTTAATAAAGTAGAAGAAGACTCTTAAGTGTAATTTCAACACTAGTGGTATGGTATTACATAGTTTCAATGTTGTAATATCATACCACCAGTCTTGTAATTACCTTTCTAAGAGTACCTGTACTTCTGCTTTATACACTTCTGGGACGCATTTCTCGAAATGTAGTTGCGAACTGCGTTAGCTACTTTGTTGTTTGCCATGCAATTTCCCATTGGCAAATACCCAAGTTGCTAACTGGCTAACTACTACTCTTTTGAGAAATGCACCCATTATCCTCTTTCTGACCGGTGGCTAGCAGAGCACCAGCGGAGGCAGCAGAGAGCAGGGAGAGTGAATGGGCCCTTGGGACACTTATACTTATACATTATAATGGAGTTTTTAAAAAGTGTATCTTCCTCCTTAACTATGGAGTTCTTTTTAGTTGAATAGTACATATTCTGGTAGAAATGGTCAAAATACGGTAGTCTAAAAGTTGTATTGCACATTTCTATTATGTTCCGTGGAACCAGTCACCTTTTCAGCGGTCACCCCTTTACCTGCCGTACTAGAATGACAGCAGGATTAAAACAGTCAGAGGCTCCAGCCCCCAACCACTAAAATGCGAGACAAGTGTATGAACAGTCCATTAGTGTGTATGTGTGTGTGTGAGGCGTGGAATCTTTTGTGTGTGCATGTGCAGGCTGTGTGTGTGTGTGTGTGTGTGTGTGTGTGTGTGTGTGTGTGTGTGTGTGTGTGTGTGTGCAGACTGACTGTGTGTGTGTGTGTGTGTGTGTGTGTGTGTGTGTGTGTGTGTGTGTGTGTGTGTGTGTGTGTGTGTGGCGTGGAAACTGTGCGCGTGTGCAGACTATGTGTGTGTGTGTGTGTGTGTGTGTGTACCATGGTTTTTCCCAATGGGAATGTTTGGGGGATAGTTGGAATGGGCCCCCATATGGAAAAAAGGAAACAACAGTGATGCCCATGGCGGTTGAATTGATCTGCCAGGTTGGTGGCTCTCATTTTTGATGTCCCGTTTAATTGGCCAAGCCTTTGCTCTGGCCAATTTTTCCATTTTATTTTACCTTTTCAAACTGTCATGTTCTTTCACATTCGCTTTGGCGTAACTGAGCCATGGCTTCATCATCATATTTTAGAATGATATTCTTGATAGTTCATGTGTAGTAGCCTACAGAACAGTGCAGTGCTTGATAGTTCATGTGTAGTAGCCTACAGAACAGTGCAGTGCTTGAGTAAAGAATTGCTTGACTATTAGCATTTATTAGCAGATCTGTTTTATAGGTGCATTAATCAGGATAATGTGTTTACTTTCAGCTTGACTCATAGGCCTACTTGCATGTTTTCATATCTTATTCTCTATAAAAGGGAATGCAGTTTTTCCATCTAAAAGTAAACTGTTAAGTTAAAAGCAATGTCTTTTGTATAGCTTTTGTCAGCTAAGGCGCATTAGAATTTCAGTTCGTTTAAAATTATGTATATTATGATCTTTATTATTATTCATAGACGTCATGCAGAGGCTAGATTTAGCTAGGGCAGATGATTCAGGATGACCAGAAGAATATCATTTTAAAATATATTTACCAAAGTTTCTCTCTACATGTGGTCTGTCTTGTACATGGAAATTTCAATTCCATAAGTTGTTCCCACACAACTTTTCATGTACATGTGCATGATATTACGACAGTATGTTCAAAGTGAACAAAACAGGTGTCAAACCATGACACCATGTTAACTTGCCCCCCCCACCACCACTTTATTTATTTATTTATTTATTTTTAAATGTACGTTCCTCTCGTGATGTACCCCTTGTACAGTTTCTCTCTCTGTGTGTCTGGACCTCCTCAGCTTCACTCGTCATGTGTGAACACATTACGCGCAGTAATGAAAAGAATGTCCATCAAGGTCACCCGTGACTTTGTGTATTCTTTTAAAAGGTTTGCAATGGATGCCAGCAACTGCAGCACCAGCTGCAGTTAAGACTAGGGGTTGTTATGAGGGCGACGTAAGTGGCTGTCATATTGCCATGGAGACGCCTTCCTTTCACTTCTTCTCAGCCTAGCCTGACTCCATTGTAGAATCGGTACCATGTGTGTTGAGAAGGGGGGAAAAAACCCTACAAAACATTGTCATTGTCAAATGGCTCGACGTCAGGATCCCAGCTGGGCCGGCCTTTGATCTTTTCACAGCATGCAAGTGTTCAGTTAGTCCATCACATGTGTTTTTTTGTGCCACTGTGAAGATGTTCTATGGAACACCTCCCCTCTGTAACTGATAGCCTTGTCTTCACTTGTGTGTGAGTGTGTATGTGTGTGTGTGCGCGTGTATGTGTGTGTGCTTGAGTTGTTCATTCTGGGTCCATGGACCCAACAGCTCAAACGGATGTCATTTTGAAACAAAATGGCCGCCTGTGTCATAGCATCTGTCATCACTCATATTGCCTTTGTCCATTTGTGCTGTCACAACGTAAACCCCCCCAACAATGAACGAGATAACTTCACCCCTGAAGTGTTGATCGTTGGGAACTCACTGTTATGTGTACTCACCTGTGTTGTGGATTTTTTTTTCTTTTCTCCTTTGCTTTTGTTAATACACTCTCTAGACCACCAACAGTGATAATTAACATCTGTCATGTGCTCTCTCTCTCTGCAGTTGTACCGCCCTCAAATTTGAGGTTTAAGATTCTAAATGAAAACACAGTAGAAATGTCATGGAAACCGTCACCTACACGGGTACGAGGCTACAGACTTCAAATAGTTGCAGAATCAGGTAAGTCAGCCCAAGCCCAAGCTTCTCGACATACTCTACACACACATTCAATTTCCTGTCAAGTCAAATTCTAGAAAATCAACCACTCAAGACAAGCCATTTTGTTTTTCAGTGTCCCTAGTTAAATGTAAGCCAGCATGCTTTTATGTGTAGAAGTCTTCACACTGGGGCTGCTGCAGTTGACATGCCATGTTGTCTCATTTTGTTTTATGTGAATTTGCTAGATGAACCGGACAGAGAGATGACCCTCCCGTCAGCGTCCACAAGGACCTCCATCACAGACCTGACCCCAGACATGAACTACATGGTAACCATCTTTGCATTCTCCGGCTCTGAGGAGAGTTTACCCATCTCTGGCCAGATCACAAGTGAGTCATATGCTAGAATGCTTTTTTCCCCACATCAGCAGAAGTTAGAAAAAAAATCAATCAATCAATCGGTCAATCAATCAATCAATCAATCAATCAATCAATCAATCAATCGGTCAATCAATCAATCAATCAACCAGTCAGTCAGTCAGTCAGTCAGTCAGTCAGTCAGTCAGTCAGTCAGTCAGTCAGTCTATCAGTCTGTCAATCGTTAAACAACCTGTCATTCAATTAACCCATTGATGCTGGAGGTTGTGTATACTGTACATATACCTAGGCATATACCTAGGCATATGGAGCTGCATAGACGCAGCATTCAGGCTCATGAGATTTGACATTTTTTTATTGAGAATATGAGTATGTTAGAGCTGAATGAAAACATTATATTGCAAGATAAGGGTCTTAGCTTTTACATGCAACTTATTTCATGTTTTTTATGTGCTTCAGAGACTGAAATATTTAGGTTTTTACAGGCTGAGGGCACCTTTTCCCAAAAAGGGGCTGTACCTAACAGCCGTTATATTGCAGGTGCTTGAGGCTAAAATGGGTTAATCTGTAATTCTTCTTATGTACTTACATTAACACAGGTCGACATGATGAATTGCATACAGGAAAACCAATTTCCTGTAATATTTACTACTATGTTCTTGATTTCCATTCTCCTTTAGTCCAATCCAGTGGCACCGGTGGAAGCACTGGAAAAAAGCCCCAGGTTACAGAGTCCATCAGTGAGTATCTTCATTACATCATTATTGCTCTCCATTTAGCATGATGGCATTTTTATGGGAATCTTTATGCACAGCATATGCAACGTTAGATTAAAACGAGTTGATAAATATAATTGAAGATGGCAACTGATGGTAAGCTTTCGCCACAGGCCTTCATATATAGTAATTTTTAGTAATACCCCAGTCTGTAGTCTGGATGAGTATGCAAGTCTGTCCTTGCTCAACCACAAGTCTGAGCCACACTCGACTTACCCCCAGCTCCAATCACTCATCTTTGCCTGTGGGGATGTTTCCATCCGCTGGAGGACTGTATATCTGACTAGGAGTTTCCACAGTCTGTAAACCCTAACCTTAATCACCAGTTTTTTTTCTATTGTTGGACTTGGGGGTTGGTTATAACTCCTGACAACAGCGTCAGGAGCCCTCCTCCATGTTGATTAGACAGACCGGTGTAGTCAGTCATTCCTGCCGTTCACGGTAAAAAGCTGTAAATTTGAGGACATTTTCCCCCGAGCAGTTACGGGTGCGGGGCTGAGTTAACAGCTGTACTGGGGGACCCCTGGGCCCGGCTGAAATCAACTCTTCGAGCCCTTAAACAGCCAGGGAAGTGGAAAGCATTACAGATCACACTTTACAAGTGTGCTGTGGCCTCCAGACCTTCTCCTCCTCCTCCTCCTCCTCCTCCTTTTTCTCCTTCTTCTTCTCTCTCCTGCGCTTTTGCCCCCTTTCCCCTTTCCCCTCCACCTCCCCCCCACCCCCACCCCCAGATGAGACTGAATGTTTGGGCAACACTACACTCATTTTCCCTTCCGACGAACGCATGCATGGAGAAGGGAGGCGAAGGAAAGATGGAAAATCATTTCAATGAGCAGAAAATCTGTCTCCTCATATGGACTTTCACACTAACAGGCCTAGGCTTTCTGTGGAAATATCCTTCAACACATCCCTCTATTCAAGACACACACACACACACACACACACACAGACACACACAGACACACACACACACACGCACGCGCACACAGGCACATACACGCACACAACCCACGCACACACTCATGGAAAATACATTAATCAAATTACCAACAATAAAACGCAAATGCCAAGTTGCAATTTTCACTACCATCCTCAGAGCCAGTGAATCAGCCAATCAGAAAGCTCTTAGAGCTGTCTCGTGAGACACTACAGAGTCAGAGACAGACACCCCTCATCATAATGTCCCCTGTTGGCAAGTCTCACAGAAATGAGCTAAACGGGAGTTAGAGTGAGCGTCGAGATGATTGGGGTGTAAAAGAATGTGGCAAAGAAGTGGCGGAGACTTGCAGTGATGTTAGCATACCGCTAGGACTGCTGTCTGCCGTTGTTGGCATTTTCCGTCTACCCAAAATGACACCTGTGTTCCAAGTGTCTGGACGGCACCTATTTCGCATGGTTCATTGTAGGAGCAGGAGCTAAGCAGAGTTGCGTATGCTACAAAGCAAGCTAAATGATTGACCTTGCTCAAGTAGCAGCAGCTCATGGAGAGAGGTTAAAAGTAAAAGGGGGAGCATTATTTTTATGGATTTATTTTTTACCTTTAAAAAAAATGGGAATGCAAGCTGGAATATTTCATGCTTCTCCCTGCATCATACATCACTTTCCCCGGACCGCTTGCACATCCACGTTAAGTTGCAGACGGGGGACTTGTAAATACACTGGAGCTGGACACGTTTCCCATTCTTAAAAATTGGGCATGTACCGGTTCGGTGGCTTTCCATTGGATGCTGGATTTTTTTTCCTGGACTCTGATTCCAAACTCTTGAATCAGTTAGACTTTATTATAGGGTCCCTGTTAAATTAATGAAGTACAGTTTAAAATAGTAAGTAACTTGCACTGCAGGTATATAGTGATATTAGGTATGAATAGTGCAAGTACATACTATTACGTGCCAATACATATACATATCTGTACATAACCCATATATACATAATACACATATAAGAACTTGTGAAGCAAATTGTTACCTTTGAACTTCCTCTTTCCTACCCAGAATGCACTGCTGGCGCAATCGCCGACTTGGTCTTCTTGGTTGACGGCTCGTGGAGTGTCGGACGTGAGAACTTCAAGTACATTCGCAGCTTCATCTCCGCCATGGCCGGTGCCTTTAACATTGGGGAGGACAAGACCAGGATCGGCGTGGTTCAGTACAGCACGGACACCAGGCTCGAGTTCAACCTGAACCAGTACTCCAGACGGGGCGAAGTGCTGAGGGCTATCAACAACCTGCCCTACAAGGGAGGCAACACCATGACAGGTATCACGTTCTACAGCAGTGATTCTCAAACTTTTTCAGATCGAGGACCACTTTGTCCCCTCCAAAAATGATCAGGGACCACCTGTCAACTGAATTGGCAGTTGATGGATGCTAATTTGACACTGCTAATTTTTTATGCAGATCACTTACTTTTTATTCACATTATAAGCCTGTCTTATTGTGTTGAAAACATGAAAATGTTACAAGTATAGCCTACTGTTAGCTTATCTTGGAAAAGTAGAAATCCCCTCGCGGACCACCTGAGCTCTGTCGCGGACCACTAGTGGTCCCCGGACCACACTTTGAGAATCACTGTTCTACAGAAGAGTAAAAGTATGCACATCCCACACCCCTTGCTGAAGCCAAGTGCAGGGCAAATGTGTATCTGACAATAGAGAGAGTAGAGGTCCGTACACTGTAGCTCCGCTTTGAAGGTTCATTCAAGTCATACAACGTTTCGACCCAGCAGGGTCTTCATCAGGCATGTCTTCAGTGTGCAGACTTCTACTCTTTCTATAGGTGAAAGTGAAAGAAAGCCCATTGGGAAACTCCAACTCCCATTGTCATTGTGACACAGCACTCCACAGCACACAAGTGAACACTGCACACTGCACACAACGAAATTGCATTTATGCCTCACCTGTGCAAGGGGGCAGCCCTCAGTGGCGCCGCATGGGGAGCAGTGCGGTGGGACGGTACCATGCTCAGGGTACCTCAGTCATGGAGGAGGATGGGGGAGAGCACTGGTTGATTACTCCCCCCACCAACCTGGCGGGTCGGGAGTCGAACCGGCAACCTCTGGGATGCAAGTCTGACGCCCTAACCGCTCACCCATGACTGCCCTATGACTATAGCAAGTAACCATGGTTAATCCCATTTTAAGAGAGTAAAGGTCCTGCCATGTATTAGTTCTATTAGTGTAGGTAACCCAGGTTAGCGCGCTCATCATATAATCTGCCCAGTTGAAGAGTTTGTGCTACTTACAGTAGAATCAGATGATTCTTGTGAATGGGTGGAGCAAATAATGTGATATCGCCATATTCGCTCTTAAACTGGATCATCCAAAAGCCCTAAGAGACTCCTCCTCTCATTTACTCACAGCTAGTTTGACATTTCGACTAGCACAGCCCCCACAAGACATAGACTACTGTCTTGCTATGGTCAAATATGATGTTAAACGAGTGAGTGGGTATATGTGTCTGTCTTGCACACCACACAATACACGTTTTTGTCCTAGCGTGGAAGCAGACGGTGTGTTTCTCACTCACTTCCCCCTTGTGCTGACTCAGACCCATATTGTCTTTGCGGTTTTCTGCCTTTGGGCTGCTGATCGGGAGACCCCGCCAAGCTCCGATCGGGCCGCGCCAAAATCTACTTACAAGGGCAAAGCCTGACCCTCCCGCTCCCTCATATAACCACGAAACTCGAGATCTCCACCTTTTTGAGCGAATACTTTCCGCACGGTTTATGAGTGGAAAACAAATGCCCCCGTTTCTTTTTCCCACATGTTTATATCACCAACGTGACTCTTGATGGACAATGCATTTCTGCAAAGAACAAACTATACCAAAAAATAAAATAAACTCTGCCTTAAAAATTGTCTTGCTAATATGGGGGTCTGCTCTGGAAATGTTCTGTGTGTGTAGGCGAAGCCATGGACTTTCTGCTGAAAAACAGTTTCACCGAGGCGTCTGGATCAAGGAAAGGGTTCCCCAAAGTGGCCATGATTATCACAGATGGGAAGTCACAAGACCCCGTGGAAGCCTATGCCAGAAAACTCAGGAACAGTGGAGTTGAGATTTTTGTACTGGGTAAGTCTCTCTCTCTCTCTCTCTCTCTCTCTCTCTCTCTCTCTCTCTCTCTCCATCCATCCATCCATCCATCCATCTATCTATCTATCTATCTATCTATCTATCTATCTATCTATCTATCTATCTATCTATCTATCTCTATCTCTCTCTCTCTCTCTCTCTCTCTCTCTCTCTCTCTCTCTCTCTCTCTGTGTGTGCGTGCGTGCGTGCGTGCGTGCATGTGTGTTCCTTTGTGAAAGTATTTGTGTGTTTGTCAGAGTGCATATCTGTATGTGTGGTTGAAAGGGAGAGTGAGCATAGGAGAGAGAGGAGCGCATGTGTGAGTGTTCTACTTCCAGCTTTTCATTTTTCCCCTTTTCCTTCTTCTTTTTGTTACAGTTTTTCTCGATTGGTTTGGCTAATTTCTTGAAACTGAGATGACATTCCTATAACCATTGGGTCATTTGGCCAAACATTCTTACACTTCTGCACAACAGTTCAGATAACTAGCAAAATGTCATATACCTCCCAAAACAGCTCATTCTTGCATCAGCACATAACCTTCTCCCACATGAATAGTCTGTACCAACAAAATGGCATAGATCCTTCTCAATTGCTTTGGCTCATTTGCATTCATTTAGTCCTTCTGTCAAAAGTAAACTGGATGGTTCAGCATAACTACATGGATCCTCATCACTTGCTCATATCATTCCAAAAACAGTTAACCCGTGTGTCAAAACTAAATTCCTTCCCCACATATATCATCAGTACCCCCAAAATACATTGTCCCATTGCCATTGTGTAAGCACTGCAAGTCAAAATGGTTAGATGTTTTCTCTACGTTCAGCTAACAGATTTTGACTATGTATAAAAATGAAAAAGTGAGTGAAACCATTGAAGTTTGACAACACAGACAATTTACCAAGGACATTTATCAGTAACTTTCTTTACTGTAAATTCACATATAGAAAGTAATGCCCATATATTACAGGTTTCTCATTGGTTTGGGTCATTTCTCAAAACAGAGATAACATTCTCAAAATAACATGGACAAATCCCAAAGTAACTAGCAATTGTTCAAAACAGAATGTCGTTTGAAAAAATGTCAAGAAATTAGCCAAATAACAGAGGAAACTGTAGTATACACGATTGTAAATTTATTTTCTACAAACTAGTAAAATTATAATATCATCTGGCCTGTTGAACACTGTCATGAATTAACTGTTTAATGAAATTCTTAAAATATTATGTCATTGTCTGTTTTGACAATTGTGTAGACCACTTTGCATATGATGACTTACACAATGAAATCATGCTGACATGTTTTGGAGAGGGCAACCATTACACTGAGAATTGTCTAGTTCGTATAGATAAGCAAGATCACTTTATTTGGAAAATGTGCTAAATGTATGCTCAATGTGTCAACTGTAGGGTACTTGTACATAGCCATCTGCAGAGATGTACTGAACATTTGAGACATGTACAAAGCATTTGATATTTGATGAAAGCAATGAAAAATGCCATTCTTTTTTGGGAAAATGAAAGTTGGTTTGGGGATTTGTCCGTGTTGTTTTGAGAATGTCATCTCAGTTTCAAGAAATTAGCCAAACCAAACGAGAAAAACTGTAAAGAAAAAAGGGGGATGCATCTGTGTCTTTTCATCCTTTGTCCAGCAATCTGCTGTGTGGTCTAAGTGTGCCTCATCCCTTGCTTTTTTATAGCGGGATTGAAAACAAATGACAAAAACCCAGCAGTCCAAAGTGTTAAATGCATTTTACAGACTCTGTTGGCCATAGATGCTGTCATACTTTCCAGCTCCGAATGCAAAAATACGCTCTCCTGGAAATGTTTTCCAATGGCCGATGCGATCCACAGTTCTCCGCTGCAAAATTACAAAGTGCCACGGCGTGAATGCAGCTGGCTGTCCTTAAAAGAGAAAACGTTGAAATGATAAACTTCTTCCTTGTTTTGTATGCTTATGGAAGGTGGCCAACTCTTGACATTCCCCAACAGCGCAAAGACCTTGGAAAGAGAGTATGCACGCACATTAATTGTGCTCATTCTCACATGCCTGCATTGGGTTTACAAGGACTATTTGGGGTTTATTGGTGTTGACTTTCGACTATAAATGAACAAGCTTCCTGTATTTGGCAGACAATGACAGTTAATATGGGCCCTATGGAATATTTTGTAATTTTTCGAATGACCAAATATGCTTTGTTTTGCTGAGTGGTGTTGCTCATTGTTCTCTTGGTTTTCTTTGTCCAAGGTATCAAGGAGGCAGATGAAGCTGAGATGAGACAAATGGCCTCCTCTCCTCACAACACACACGTGTACAACGTGCCCGACTTCAATGTCATCAAGAGTGTCCAGCAGCAGCTCATTACTGAAGTGTGTACCGCCGTGGACGAACAACTCAACTCCCTCGCCAGTGGTGAAGAAGGTGAGCTTGGCTGGCTGTCTGTCCGTCAGTCTGTCTGTTAAGTTTGTCTGATGGTCTCAGTCTACCTGTTGGTCTGTCTATCGGTTTGCTTGTGAGGGCAACTTGACTTCTGGACAAGATCTTTTCATCTGCAAGATGAAGATGAAGACCAATTGTCTTACTACATGGCACATGTTTCTGAATGATAATGCCTTCCTATTAGCACACACCCCATATGTATCTAATGTCTATGTACCACCAAGCACATATTTCTGCTGCTGTGTTGTAGATACAAGATACAAGAGATTTTATTGTCATGTGCACATGAATTCTAGAATTCATGTCAATGAAAAGCTTCCCTGCTCAGAGATGTACAGTAGACCAACGTCAACCTCTTTTTTTACACAGCTGTTGAGCCTGCCTCCAACCTGCAAGTCACCGAGGTCACCTCCAAGTCCATGAGGCTGCAGTGGGACGCTTCTCCCGGTGACGTGACGGGCTACAAGCTCCAGCTCGTCCCCATGATGGCAGGAGCCAAGAGGCAGGAGCTCTACGTGGGTCCCAAGCAGTCATTCGTGAACGTGCGTGACCTCACGCCGGAGACGGAGTACGAGATCAGCCTGTTTGCACTCAACGGCCTGACCCCCAGCGAAGCAGTCTTGGCCATGGAGAAGACGGAACCGATCAAAGTGTCCATGGGTGAGAGGAACGCAGTGCCCTGTGTAGTCATTTCAGTTTGATCTTATCCTTCCTCTCACATATTATACCAAGAGCATCCCTGTTGTTGTTTTCAAGAAGCTTGTAGTTAATTTTTGCTTGATGATGTCTTGATGATCTATAGTTTTTTTTTGTTCTCCATAGAATTTCTGTTGGCACTGATGTCGCATATTCTTACACAAGTATATATTTTCCTTTTGATGTTTACTATATCCAGACACTAATCTCCTTTTTCCTTTTTCTTCCAAGAGTGCTCCCTTGGGGTGGATGTCCAGGCAGATGTTGTGCTGCTGGTGGACGGCTCATACAGTATTGGGTTAGCCAACTTTGCTAAAGTGCGATCCTTCTTGGAAGTTCTGGTCAACACCTTCGACATTGGACCCAACAAGGTTCAGATCAGTTTGGTCCAGTACAGCCGAGACCCACACACGGAATTTTACCTGAACACGCACACCGACCTGCCGGCTGTGCTCAAGGCAGTGCAGACCTTCCCATACCGCGGTGGGTCGACCAACACAGGCCGTGCCATGACTTACGTCAGAGAGAAGATCTTCATTCAAAATCGCGGCGCAAGGACCAACGTTCCTCGGGTCATGATTTTGATCACAGACGGAAAGTCCTCGGATGCTTTCAAAGATCCGGCCAATAAGCTCAGAAACAGCGACGTGGAGATCTTTGCTGTCGGTGTGAAGGACGCAGTTCGCTCAGAGTTGGAAGCTATTGCCAGTCCCCCCACGGAAACGCATGTTTACACTGTGGATGACTTTGATGCTTTCCAGAGGATTTCTAACGAGTTAACCCAATCCATTTGCCTGCGAATTGAGCAAGAGCTTCTCAACATCAAGAGGAGAAGTGAGTATTCTGGTTTTTATTTGTACTTTTTAGCCACACATTGTGCATTTAGAAAATCTACAGTAATGTTACATTACAATCATTCCATTGGATAAAAAGAAAAGTGTCATGCTCCCTAGGTTGAAGTGAACAGCCGATCATGCCTTAAAAGACTAACATGGCATTATTGTTGAACCACTAGCTCTGTCTGTCAAGATGCTTGACAAATTGTGTCTGCAATCAGAGCTTTCACTGCATACCTATTTCGCGACAGGTTCGACATATGGTGGAAATGAATATCTCTGATAGCAGTTATATAATCTCTATAGTCTCCAGAGAAGATTGCAGGTTCAGGGAAAAGCACTTGATCAGCTAACCCTAAAGCAGCCGTCAAATGCAATGTATCCAGTCCCCATCATTAATTGCGGAAACATCAGCTTCAATTACCGGCGTGCTCTAGGTATAATGAATTTGGGCTCTAATGGCTTTAAATTAAAATACTTTTTTTACGTTGTTGTTGTTTTTGCAGGGAAATCAAAAATTCATTGACCACATGCTTGCAATTAGATAATGTCACAGAGTCCATTTGCAAAATGCACTTCATGTGCGTGCAGTTGCAGCTGTGTGTGTGTGTGTGTGTGTGTGTGTGTGTGTGTGTGTGTGTGTGTGTGTGTGTGTGTGTGTGTGTGTGTGTGTGTGTGTGTGTGTGTGTGTGTGTGTGTGTGTGTGTGTGTGTGTGTGTGTGCCGCAATGTGTTGCACATATGTCCGAGCCCTGCTCTAGAGGAGCATGGGGAAGGTTGCATGTGGAGTGTCTTCAAAGCCAAAAATTACTCACTCTACATTATGGGCCTGAGAGGTATTCAGCGCTGCCAGCGTTGTGAAACTAACAGGAGCTTTTATTACGTCTTATATAATTCTTATATAATAATGTTTTCAGAGGATCTATCTATCTATCTATCTATCTATCTATCTATCTATCTATCTATCTATCTATCTATCTATCTATCTATCTATCTATCTATCTATCTATCTATCTATCTATCTATCTATCTATCTATCTATCTATCTACAGTGAGTCCAATATGTATTTGATCCCTTGCTGATTTTGTTGGTTTGCCTACTAACAAAGACATGATCAGTCAATAAATGTTATGATAATATGTATTCTAATATGGAGAGACATAATATCAAAAAGAAAATCCAGAAATTAACTGAAGAGAATATATATTAATTTATTTCCATTTCATCGAGCAAAATAAGTATTTGATCCCCTGCCAAATGATTACAGTTCCGGGCCCACAGACCAGATGGGCACTTCCGATCAACTTGTCATCTGAATTAAAGACACCTGTGCATACTAACATGCATAAAAGACACATTGAATCAGCAGAATCAGTCCATAGTATGAGTGAATCGGTCACACTCCAACCTCACCAGCATGGGAAAGACCAAAGACTGGTCAAATGATATCAGGGACACGATTTTAGACCTGAACAAAGATTAAATGGGCTGCAAAGTCACAAGAAAGAGACTGGGTATTAATGACCCAGCTGTTGATGCATTTCTTCCAAAATGTGAGGAATACAAAATGACTATCCATCAGCCTGTCTGGGGTTCTATACGAGATTTGACCTTTTGTAGGGATTTGATAATCATGAGAACAGAAAGAAAGCACCCTAGAGCTGTACGAGATGACCTAGGCAATGATATCAAAGCTACTGGGACCAAAATCACTGAGAAAACTACTGGTAGCACTTAATGCCACAGAGTTTTAAAATCCTGTAGTGCACACATGGTACCTCTACTTCAGAAGGAACCTGTGCAGTCCCACTTGAGGTTTGCCAACGGACATCAGACTGGTTTAGGATATGATAAGGAGGTGCTGTAGTCAGATGAAACCAAAATCAAGCTGTTTGGCATTATCACAATTCAATGTGTTTTGAGAAAGAGTGCTGCTGTCTATGATCCCAAGAACACCCTCCTGTAACGCCGCATTATGTAATAACGGTGCAATATGTAATAATGTAACAAATTATTACATAATGTGGTGACAATCGCCGCATTGTGTAATAATTTACGCATTTCGTAATACATTTCTTGAACGCATTTCGTAATAACTTTTTTCTCATCTTGTAATAAATTATTACAAAATGCGAAATTTATTACGGAATGCGGCCGCAACTTTTTTTTTTGATGGAAATGTAATAACATGGTGCATTATGTAATAATCTATATGGATATGTTTTTTCTGCACTTGGATTCAGCAGGCGCAGCACACATACATAGTCTCAGTGACATGGTATAGTCACTGCCCTCTCTCTCTCTCTCATTCTTCTCAGTTCTCAAACTGCTCGAGAGTCGCGAATGATGCGGTTAAAACCGTTAAGAAATAATTTCACAACTTGTTGCGTGCAACGAGTCCAACGAATGTCTCGCACTTTCTGCTACATTACACCAATTTACAGCGACATTAAATAGGCCAGGTCTAAACACTTCACGAGGAGGTGAAAACTTGTCTTGCACTTGCGTGGGTCTGTGGCGAGAGAGAGAGAGAGAGAGAGAGAGAGAGAGAGAGAGAGAGAGAGAGAGAGAGAGAGAGAGAGAGAGAGAGTGTGTGTGTGTGTGTGTGTGTGTGTGTGTGTGTGTGTGTGTGTGTGTGTGTGTGTGTGTGTGTGTGTGTGTGTGTGTGTGTACGCACGGAGACAAACCTGGCCCATATTGATCTTAAGCCCCATCTTGGCTCTTTGGAAATATTCTTAACATTACAAAGGCTATTTTAATATTTTCCCCCAAACAACATGAATCAAATCCCAGGAAAAGACCAACCATTATAAGTGACTCGTGGGGAGCTGTCCATGCTGGTGGTGCTTAATTTTTCCCGATATTTGCCCGTGGAGTAGTGAGTCTTTCATGTCTGCCTACATGCGCGCCAGGGTCTGACCATGGTGCTTTTTGCCCGTGGAGTGAGGAGACTGTCTTCTTGCAAAGCAAGAAGTCATAGCACCCGAGAAAAATGCCACTCTTTGTCATATTTTCAATTTCAGTCCACTGTTCAGTAGGCCTATTAGGCTGCAATCAAATTCAATAGCCTATGCTCATCCACATGCACGCGAAAAACAATAACCCAAGCGGCGGGACTAATTCGATTATATTCCTTCCAAAAATGTCCGAACGTCACAAAAATCAGTTATTTGCATTGTCCGTAATTATACCAAACAAAAAGGTATCAATAAAAGAAATCAAGTCTTCAGTTTCGATAATCCACGTTACAAATCCTCAACAACAGCAAGCCATTCCTTCTCTGCTATGAAGCAGGCAACGGAACAAGTGCAGACAGTATATGACCACGTTGATGCTGCACGGCTTGAAAGGATTCTGTCTAAATTAAATATCTTGAATAGCCTATATAGACCTAGGCCTAACTAGATTTGTTGCAATACAGATTCATTTTCTATAGCCAGAAGTGTTCCGTTGGACTGACGAAACCGAACACGATCAAGTTTGCAACTTCTTTCCCTCATGCGCTGTCCGTCAGCACCACCTGTCATCAGACGTCCGATTAGCTTTCATTACGTGCTGAGGGAAAAACTCTCGCCATTAGGCCCATGTGCTGTTGCACTGTTGTGAGGGATATCACCAAATAATTTAGATAAAAGTCAGAACATTATTTTGGCAATCTGTTCAGTCTGTTCATTTAAGTTTTTGGGTGCTCTTGGATATCGGGGATCAGTTCATGTAGAGAGAAGAGTTCATCCAGGCACTCCAAAATAAGGTGTCCAAACGGGAAGTTACATTAAAAAGCCTTTAATGGTACTGGGCTGGGGTTACATTAAAAAGCCGACATGTTTCGACCTCACCAGGTCTTCATCAGGGCTACGTTCACCATTGAAAAGAAAGGCCTCCCTTAAATAGTGACATCACCACATGTGACCCATTACGCACTAAACACATTTGCGCACACCAGAGAAAACAAAGATTAAAAAATAGCCTGGGGTAATAAGTGATGCCACAGAAAAAAATGACCAGAAGTACAAATAAGCATCACAAAAAACAAGTAAAATCAATATCCTCATTTAGACCAGGATAGCGCATGGCATCCAGTTGGTGTATCCAAAAAGTCTGCCTCTGATTAAGTCTTTTTAGCCTGTCCCCACCCCTCGGAAGAGGTTTGATATGCTCGACGCCCTGTATGCGCAGCAGAGAATCATTTTTACCATGGTATATTCATTGAAATGTTTCGCCATGGGATAGTCAAAATTGCCCACTCTGATAGCATACAGGTATTTATGTTCTGCTAGCCTATCTCGCATGCGCCTTTTTGTGCGTCCGATATAAAACAACCCTTCAGCGCAAGGACAAGTTAGGCGGTATATGACAAATGTAGAATAGCAATTAATGAAATCTCTCTGTCCGTATTCTCTCGTGGTTTTAGTATCCACAAAAGATTTGGCTTGTGTAACATTTGGGCAGTGAGGGCAGTTCATACATCTATAGGTGCCAATAGGTTTACGCAGCCAGGTTTCTCTCTTTTTCACCTGTAGGTGAGAGCGCATTAATTTATCTCCTAGGCTGGGTGCACTCTTTAAAGACACCATGGGTGGTTCTGGGAACACCTCACGTAGTTGCGCATCACTTTCAATAATGGACCAATTGTTCTTAATAATTTGCCTGATCCGCGTCGCTTGTGTACTATATGTCGTAACAAAAAAAGGACGAGACTGCTGGTGGCGATGATGTTTCTTTTTGGTCAATAACGTGTTGCGTTGAAGGGAGCGCGCTTCACTGTATGCGTTTTGGATGGCTTTAGGGTGATAGGCTCTATCACTGAATCTTTTCTCCATCAGCTCGGCCTGCTCGTGAAAATCATTTTCGAAATCACAGATACGCCTAATCTCTGGAATTGGCCGTGTGGAATATTTCTAATGAGATGCGGGGGATGGAATGAATCCGCTCTCAGAATGGTGTTCCGAGAGGTCGCCTTTCTGAATAAGGTGGTGTGCAGCTGTCCCTCCGCGTCTTTATATATCGTCAAATCCAGAAAGTGAATATTAGTTAATGAATATTCCAAGGACGCCACCCAAAACGCATACAGTGAAGCGCGCGCTCCCTACAACGCAACACGTTATTGACCAAAAACAAACATCATCGCCAGCAGCAGTCCCGTCCTTTTTTTGTTACGACAGTTCATAGATGTATGAACTGCCCCCACTGTCCAAATGTTACACAAGCCAAATCTTTTGTGGATACTAAAACCACGAATGAATATGGACAGAGAGATTTCATTAATTGCAATTCTACATTTGTCATATACCGCCTAACTTGTCCTCGCGCTGAAGGGTTCTTTTATATCGGGCGCACAAAAAGGCGCATGCGAGATAGGCTAGCAGAACATAAATATGGTATCAGAGTGGGCAATTTTGACTATCCCATGGCGAAACATATGAATACCATGGTAAAAATGATTCTCTGCTGCGCATACAGGGCGTCGAGCATATCAAACCTCTTCCGAGGGGTGGGGACAGGCTAAAAAGACTTAGGCCTAATCAGAGGCAGACTTTTTGGATACACCAACTGGATGCCATGCGCTATACTGGTCTAAATGAGGATATTGATTTTACTTGTTTTTTGTGATTTTTATTTGTACTTCTGGTCATTTTTTCTGTGGCATCACTTATTACCCCAGGCTATTTTTAATCTTTGTTTTCTATGGTGTGTGCGCAAATGTGTGTAGTGCGTAATGGGTCACATGTGGTGATGTCACTATTTAAGGGAGGCCTTTCTTTTCAATGATGAAGACCTGGTGAGGTCGAAACATGTCGGCTTTTTAATGTAACCCCAGCCCCGTACCATTAAAGGCTTTTTAATGTAACTTATCGTTTGGGCACCTTATTTTGGAGTGCCTGGATGAACTCTTCTCTCTACATGAACTGATCCCCGATATCCAAGAGCACCCAAAAGCTTAAATGAACAGACTGAAGACTGCTTGAGCTTCCAGCCACCTGTGTGCCTTTCATTGCCAAAATAATGTTCTGACTTTTATCTAAATTATTTGGTGATATCCCTCACAACAGTGCAACAGCACATAGGCCTAATGGCGGGAGTTTTTCCCTCAGCACGTAATGAAAGCTAATCGGACGTCTAATGACAGGTGGTGCTGACGGACAGCGCACGAGGGAAAGAAGTTGCAAACTTGATCGTGTTCGGTTTCGTCAGTCCAGCGGAACACTTCTGGCTCTAGAAAATGAATCTGTATTGCAACAAATCTAGTTAGGCCTAGGTCTATATAGGCTATCCAAGATATTTAATTTAGATATTTAATTTAGTTTTCACCACCTCGTGAAGTGTTTAGACCTGGCCTATTTAATGTCGCTGTAAATTGGTGTAATGTAGCAGAAAGTGCGAGACATTCGTTGGACTCGTTGCACGCAACAAGTTGTGAAATTATTTCTTAACGGTTTTAACCGCATCATTCGCGACTCTCGAGCAGTTTGAGAACTGAGAAGAATGAGAGAGAGAGAGGGCAGTGACTATACCATGTCACTGAGACTATGTGTGTGTGCTGCGCCTACTGAATCCAAGTGCAGAAAAAACATATCCATATAGATTATTACATAATGCACCATCTTATTACATTTCCATCAAAAAAAAAAAGTTGCGGCCGCATTCCGTAATACATTTCGCATTTTGTAATAATTTATTACAAGATGAGAAAAAAGTTATTACGAAATGCGTTCAAGAAATGTATTACGAAATGCGTAAATTATTACACAATGCGGCGATTGTCACCACATTATGTAATAATTTGTTACATTATTACATATTGCACCGTTATTACATAATGCGGCGTTACAACTCACCATCATGCATGAAAGTGGTATCATTAGGGTTTGAGGGTGTTTGTCTGGCCAAGGCACAGGACAACTTCATATCGTCAACGAATGGATGGAGGGAGACATGTAATGTGCAATCCTGAGTGCAAACGTCCTTCCCTCCACCACTACACTGAAGGGTGGGCCATTTTTGGATCTCCCAACATGACAATAATACACAACATAGAGTCAAAGCAATGAAGGAGTGGCTCAATAAGAAGCATATTAAAGTCGTGAAGTGGCCTAGACAGTCTCCAAATATTAACCATATAGTAATTCTATGGAGAGAACTGAACCTCCCATTTGCCAAGCTACAGCCACAAACTATTAATGTTTTAGAGATAATGTGCAAAGAAAAATGGGCAAAAATATTTTCTACTATATGCACAAACATTGTCATCAACTAAAAGAAGCATCTGACCTCAGTGCTAGACAACTAGGGCTTTGCCACAAAGCACTTTATCCTCTTTAGCTAGAGGGGTCAAATACTTATTTGCCTAAATTAAATACAAATAAATTAAAATATATTATTTTAAGTTATTTTCTGGAATTTCTTTTTGATATTCTGTCTCTCCATGTTTGAATACATATTATCATAAATGTATAGACTGATCATGTCTTTATTAGTGGGCAAACCGGCAAAATCAGCAAGGGATCAAATACATATTGGACTCACTGTATCTATCTATCTATCTATCTATCTATCCGTCTGTCTGTCTGTCTGTCTGTCTGTCTGTCTGTCTGTCTGTCTGTCTGTCTGTCTGTCTGTCTGTCTGTCTGTCTGTCTGTCTGTCTGTCTGTGGACTTTGAGGAGAGGAATTGGCATACCTGCGACTGAATTTAGTTCATGATACAGACCTTGACTTATTTCCCTCCCCCCCCCAAACTCCAGGCTTGGTTGCACCCAGGGACCTGTCTTTCTCCGAAGTCACGTCCAGAAGCTTCCGCACGACCTGGGAGATCGACGCCAAGGATGTCCAGTCCTACCTGATCCAGTACAGGCCCGAGGCAGAAGCCAACGCGGACTACATCTCTGTCTCGGTGCCTGGCGAGGACCTCTCGTCCCTCTTGCTTCACCTCACGCCGCTCACAAAGTACGTGGTCAATGTCTACGCTCAGTACGAGAAGGGGGAGAGCTTTCCCCTGACTGGATATGAGACCACTCTAGAAGGTCAGTAAATGCCGTTAGCTTCACATTTTTTGAACAAGATGTGCTATGCTTTGCTTTGCTTTGAATTTTTTGAAAAGTGAAATGTACTGAAATAGGCTGCACAAGTTAATGGTTTTTGCTGTTCTGCATATCAGTGTTACAAATTGAGCTGAACTGGGGTGCGTTTCTCAACAGTGTCGTTGCGAACTAAGTTAGCAGCTTCCTTGGTTACAATGTGATTAGCAACATAGTGAGAAATCGCATTGCAACTGTTGCTAAATAGCAACAATGCTTTCGAGAAACGGTGTCACAGGTCAGTCAAGTACAAAGTGTATGTGTATGCATCTCAAGCACTACCCACTCACCAGTGTACTGTTATGAGTAGAATAGACAAAGTACAGTGTCAGTGAGTAAACGTGCCCTACACCTCTTGTCACACACAGAGCAAGGGAAAGTGCGCAACCTGCGGGTGTCTGAGGAGAGCACGGACAGCTTCAGGGTGACCTGGATGGCGGCCCCGGGGGCCGTGGTGAGGTACAGGCTCACCTACGTGCCGGCCAGGGGTGACCACCCGACCCAGGAGACCACCACGGCAGGCCCCGAGACCACCATCGTCCTTACGCGTCTCATGCCCACCACCACGTACCGAGTGACCGTGGCGGCAGAGTACGGAGCTGGGCCTGGACCAGCCATGCAGGTCGATGGCACCACCAAAGAAGGTGAGTCATTGCGGGCGTTTAAAAAAACAAAAAACAAAAAAAAACAAAAAACCCCACAACGTTGTGGTGACAAGCCTTCCCATATAAAATGCGGTGTATTTTCCCCTTGTAATAATTTCACACTGCCTGTTGGCCCTGTCATTTAGAAATCAAAGGGTGAGCAGAAGGGAAAATGGAACAAAAAATTCCGTGCACACTGCCTGTGTTATTATTAGTCCGTGCAGAGGGGGGGAAGTGAACATTAAAGGCTATAAGCTTTGTGAGGGGGAAATTTCATACAAGGCGGCTTTGAGCATACAGCGCGGCTCTCTCCAGGAGGGCTATTGATGATGAAATACTGCCCAGGAAGTCCTATGGTTTACTTGAACCCCAGCCAACTTTTGCAGGGTGGTGGTCGGAAATAAACAAAACGTTATGTCTGTTCACTAAGGCAACCAAATTCCTTCGAGTCATTATCATTGCTCAGAGCAGTTAACGTTTGCGGACGTTCCAGCTGCATTAAAGGGGCCTGGTTAAATGATGCAGCTGTGCAGTTTCATGGCCATTAAAGTGGGTGGGCGTGTTCCAGATGAGAAGTTCTCTTGTCCCTTGACCCGGATACTCTGCTTGCCACTTTGAGCCCTTTGGTCTTGCCAGAGATGTTCTAAAGCTGTGGTTCTCAACCATCATTGAGTAAACCCCCCCGAACCTTATCATAAGCCTCACAACGCCCCGTTGACCTTATCATGAGCCTGCCAACGCTCCCTTAATATAAAAAAAATAAAACCAACTAATGCCCCCTAATGGCAACTAAGCATCGCCCCCTCTCAGTTGTATCCTTCTGGGGGCTGTAGAGCCCCCGTTGAGAAACACTATTCTGTAAGAGTTAGAACTAATGAAATCTTTGCTCTTACTCGCTGAGCTTTTCAGCAAACCTGCCTAGTTTGGCTGCGCAGTAATGGCCAAAATGGTAATCATGATTATTTTCATGTATATACATGGATATTGACTGAAATTTTGATTATTTTATTAATTGTGCAGCTCTACTACCTACTTCCCCTCCTCAGTTGCCCCACTACAGGTGGGAAGCAAGGATTGTACCTGAACCAACTTATAGAGTAAACTCTGCTCTGTCACTCACTTAGTGAAATGTTAGAGCATGAATGCCGGCAAAGTAAAATCAGAAGTGTCTTTCGACCATTTTGATGTATCACTGGGACCATTTCAGAAACTTTATACTTTTTTAACATTGAAATAATGACTTGGTCATGTTTCCTTTCTTTATGCGTCTGTAGTTAAATTAATTATTTTAAAAAGTGGTACTGATTTAAGCATAAAAATTGTTTGGTAGAGCGTTTGCAACCGTTCCAATGTTATTTTAAAGGTGCCTTGACTTTAAATCCTCCTAAGCATCATGAATATGGATGTTTACTTGCTTTATAACAACAGTTTCTAGGCACGTGTATTATACAAACAGGATGACTGGTCATTCATCCCTCAGGCATGTGGCTTGTGTCAGTATAAAGCTAATAAACTGCTAGCGACATTTTCCATTTTCCATGTTGGCTGAAGAGCTAAAGAAAACAGAATGAGAGAAAGTACCTGTGGGCAGTGGAAAAAAATAAGAAAAAAGAGGGATAGACCAGACAACCTCCACCATTTATTAAAATAAGCTCTCCTCATGGTTCTAGGACTTCATCCAGGGGATGCGTTTGTCGACAACATCGTTGCTACGTTAGCAACGTACTTGGTTGTAATGCAATTTCCCATTGGAAACCTTATACGTAAGTTGCTAACTGTTTAGCAACGATGCTTTTGAGAAACAGGGTCCAGGCCGGTCTGTGATGGAAAAAAACAAAAAAATAACAAAAGGGTGATCCTAGGATTCTGATGGCTCACTTTTCAGACATGAAATAGTTTGTAATACTAAGAGGGGGGGAAATGATAAGGAAAAGGGCAGACTCTCCAACTACCTAATGTCTTTTCGTTTAGACCAACTGTCTTGGACATTGGTGTCGACTCCAGATACAGTAACTGCAAATTCGATGAGATCTTGGAACAAATTTTAGGACATGAGCATGTGGTCGTAATGCTCACTGTGACTGGCCTTGGAAGCAGCAAAAAGAGCCAGCAAAAAATGGATCCAATATCGTATCATTTCCTAGTCGCGGCTTTCCCCTCAGAGGATTCTGGCAAATTGCGCTCATGTCCACTGGCATTAGTTGTCCAGTGCTCAGGAAGTTTATTTGTGTTGTTGTCACAATCGGAGCTCAGGCGGCTGACCCAGGGGCCCCAGCTTCTAAAACTCCACAGCGACTGACTTATTAGACAAAAACAACAAATGTGGCAACAGCAGCAGCAGTCAGTACGTGTCAGCCATATCCAAGGCCTTGCCGAGCAGCCTCACTCACCCCCTCCCACACCTCCCCTCCCCTCTGATGGGCTGTGATCAGTCCTGGTGATCTGGCCCTGGCACCAGGTCAAGTGGACTGGGCCCCCCCGAGGGCGTGCGCCATGCTCTTTCAAAACCGGCTACTGTAACTTCCCTGATGAAACAATTTGTCTTGCTTTGCTTTGCTTTTAGCGTTTGCTTTGTTTTATGTCTCATGCACCGATTGCCTGGAGCGGACTGCCAAAAAAAGTGGGGGGAGGGTGGGGGGGTCCTGGTGTTGGGTTGCCCCGGCCCATTTTGATCATTCCTGGAGAAATGTTTGGATCTGAAGGGAGAAACCCACCCCTCTAGCCTCTCTCTCCCACCCCGTCCTCCTCCTCCTCCTCCTCCTCCTCCTCCTGCTCCTCCTCCTCCTCTTCCTGTACCGTTAGTGTGTTTAGTGCGTTGTTGTATCTTGAGAAGATGCAGGCGGACGGGCGGAGACCAGAAATGGATGACAGGGGCTGGTGGGTCACTATCCCTCTCTGCGAATTAGCTTAACATTTACTAGACGGGCTCTAGAGAGTGAAACAGGAGTTACTCAGGCTACTGGTATGAGGTAGCTGCTGGATTTGAGAGCGGGCTGGCTTCAGCCATAACCCAGACTTAGAGAGAGAGAGAGAGAGAGAGAGAGAGAGAGAGAGAGAGAGAGAGAGAGAGCGAGAGAGAGAGAGAAAGAGAGAGAGAGGAATTTTGGCCTGGTTGGGTACTTAGGCTGTGAGGGAGTGAAGGGGAGACATGGATATTGTCAGAGCAAAAGAGAGAAGAAGATGAAGAAGAAGAAAAAGAAGAAGCAGTACAATGAGAAGAAGAAGGGGGATGGGGGGAGTGGGGTGGCGGTGGTTATGAGTGATTTTTCTTTGTGGCATTTACCTTGTGAGGGCTTGCCTGGAATTTAAAAGGTGCCGTCCACAAACCATGGAGTGTGTGCTTATTCATCGGGGGAATGACATAGAGTTGTAGCTCTGTAACTCTGCTCTCTCTCTCTCTCTCTCTCTCTCTCTCTCTCTCTCTCTCTCTCTCTCTCTCTCTCTCTCTCTCTCCCTTTCCTCACTTCTGCCGTACAATATCTGGAGGGGATGATGAATATCATGGTGATTAATGTGTTGAGTCTGTCTTGCTGTTGCCTTTCTTTCCAAAAATATTGGGGGAAAACAAAAAAATGGAAAAAATATGATGACAATCTTGGATGGTTATCCAACCACCCCAGCCCCTCTCCTCCTCCATCCGTTCTCCCATCTCCATTTTCTGTTACAATGGGCAGTTGTTGACCTCTGACCCTGAGGTCGCGGAGCAGGGCTACTAGAACAGGTCCCAACCTGTCACCATATACTCTCCATGATCAGGCACTTTACAACCCTGGGGTACATTTCTCGAAGTTAGCAACTATGGTTTTGAGAAATGCACCCCTGCCCCCTAGTCTGAGAGTCTAGAGCCTTGGACTCTAAAACACTTCTGTTACTCTCTCTCCCTTTCAATTCCATTCAATTCAATTCAATTCAAGTGTGCTTTATTGGCATGCTTGTTTGTATAGTGACAGTATTGCCAAACTTACAGAGAACGTTAATATAACAATGTTAAAAGCAGTGTTAACAAGAATATCAGGAACATACTGTATAGTACACACACACACACACACACACACACACACACACACACACACACACACACACACACACACACACACACACACACACACACACACACACACACACACACACACACACACACACACACACACACACACACACACACACACACAGAGCAATCACTGACCCTTTCACTACCTCTTGTCTTCTGTCTCTCCCGTTTTCCTCCACCATCCAAACCCTTGCTGTGTTTCTAGGGCACGGAGAGTTATGTTTTATGTCCACATTTAATGTACTTAAACGAATCTGATGCACTGGCAGGAAATTATACCCCTGGGAGTGACGAGGGTCTTCGGCCACTTTCAAATGGGCTATGACATCACTGGTGAAAGCAACGGGAATAATTACAAGGCTCCATAATGGTTTTCAGATTTTTCGACTCTTTAGCTCGCCGTTGCTGTAATATTTAAAGTGTCAACTGTCCCGGAGCGTGCTCTTTTGTGCGCTTTTAGACAAAGCAACAGAAAGACATGGAATTCATTTACTCTATAGAGTGTGACGAGCACTCCTAAACATTTACTGCACATGCATTTGAAAACAATTATCAGGCGCCTTGGCCTCTTGCGGAGATTGTCAGTGACAGCCAGCATAAGAAGTAGCATCCTCAACAGAACAGGGATTTTGGAATGGATGTATTAAAGGGACACTGTGTAATATTTTTAGTAGTTTATTTCCAGAATTCATGCTGCCCATTCACTAATGTTACCTTTTTCATGAATACTTACCTCCAACATTTCCAGAAATAGACATTTTTAGCTACAAAACTTACTGTACTTTGGCCATACAAGTAAATATTAGTTAATTACTTAGTAAACATCAAAATATCAAATTTGGCAATAGGCAAGTCATTTTCAATGAGCAGCATAGTTGCAGTACCCATTCTGGCCACATTCTACACAGTGCACCTTTAAATTATAAATGTGCTTGTTTACAAAGGTCTGCGTACGTATGTACACATGGCCCTCATGGGCTGTTAGCCTCATTATTTATTGCAAATCCATCTAAACTGTGGGCTGGCTGGTGGATAAAATGCTTAAAAACCAGGGCTGTAACGATACACTCAACTCTTTCAACATTTTTTTTACCTACAGTTCGATACACCCCACAATTTCACATTTGCCAACATTATAAAATAAATGATAGTTTGTAGGTAGAATAGGTTACAAGGCTACTAATAATTAGAAAAAGTTTAAATATACGTAATAATGATGATGATTTGAAACTTGGAAGCCCTATCACATCATGTCATTTGGTTGTTTTCTGGACTGATGGGTAATAAAGCTTTGATAGGGCGTATCACGATACTGCCTCTTCATATTCACATTTTGTCCACACCGGGCAGGTTGCAAAATTGCTACTACAGTATGCATCATACAAACTTTTCATGATCTGAGAGCTAGGACCACCTGCTTTTTGAGGTCTACCAAATCTACTAAATGTAACGAACACCTCTGTATGATTGATACTGCTGCTCCACCATTGAGTGTTTCTGGTCCAATTGGACCACTTGCTACAAAAAAGTCTGATATAGTTTTTACGTAATGTAGCTGATGGAACCTACTTATTTGTTAGAGATTCATCAGGATGTCAGAATCACCTAAGAGTTCTCTCTGGGTAATGACCTACCCTTCTCTCTCTCTCTCTCTCTCTCTCTCTCTCTCTCTCTCTCTCTCTCTCTCTCTCTCTCTCTCTCTCTCGCTCTCGTGATCTGGCATTTGTCAGGGCAGCTAATGTGTTCAAGCTGCCTCCGTCACCATCGTGTCTCCCCCATCCTGACCTCGGGGATGTAATTAAAACAAACACAGGAGGTATATACGGCATGCTCTCTCAACACCTGCAGCCACCCAGCTGCCCTCCCCCAGCCACCCACTCCTTCCTCCCCCACCCCCGCCTGCCTCTCCTCCACCCTTGGTCCTCTTTCCACCTACCCCTCGGATTCCCTGCTGTCACTTCAAACATATAGCTAAGCTTGCCGCTACGAAAAAAAGTCTGTCTCCGTTTATTTTCCGGCTTGGAGCCTTCTTTGTGACTAGAGGAGGAGAGAGAGAGCAGGCGGTAACTGACGCCATGGGCCGGGAAAGATCGCCTCTTGAGCTAGGATTTCATGAGTGGGAGAGAGAAAGAGAGAGAGAGAGACAGAGAGAGAGAGAGAGAGCAAGAGCGAGAGAGAGAGGAGAAAACGAGAGAGGGGTGTGCTTTCTGGGCTCCTCTTCGCTCAGCCCCTTTCAAGGCTATAAGTCCCACGTTGAAAGGAGCTGAGTGCCAAATCAGATCCCTCTGTCCAAGAGAAGGAGAACAAACTAGCCGACAGGCCCATCCTTTATACTCTTCTGTCCGTCCCTCCCTCCTTCCAGGGAAGCTGACAAAGGGGTCACCTGTCCCGGGCCCAAGGAGAAGAGGGACCCCAGAAATGGGTTCTCATTACATTGTATGTATTGGGTGGGGGCATTCAGATGACTTTGTCCTTGGCCCAGCCAACGCTGTCCATGGCTCTGTTTCCTTCCATTTGTGGGCTTGCTATGAGTGATGGTGTTTGTGTTTGTGTGTGTGTGCATGCATGCGTGCGTGCGTGCTTGCTTGCGTGGGGGAGATTTGTTACCACTCCCGCTCACAGGCTTGAGGAAGCTTTTGCTTGTTGTAGTTGGAAGATTCGATTTGGCTGTGGAAGCGTCGAAAGGCTGCAGTTATTTTGCCGTCCTACCCTTGCGCTCCATTCATGCCATGATTTGGGAGTGAGAGAAAGCAGAAGAACAGAGGCGGAGAGACTGGTGGGGGGCTCTGTGTGTGCTATTGGTCTCTGCTGTACATTGACAGTCATAGAAAGAAAGAAACAATGAGCCATACAAAGAGAAGAAAAGTGAAACGAAGGAGGGAGGCTACGTGTCCATTGACAGCAATACATGAAAAGAAACAAGGAGCGCAAGAGGGGGAAAAGAGAGGCATAAAGAGAGGGGGGTTGAGAGAAACGGAGACTTGCTGCATAGCAAATGTGTCAAACACCCGAGTGAGAGGGGTAGTGCATTTGCTGCGGTTTTGCTCAGTTTTTGCCTCATGAAGAGCTTTGGAAAAACTCTAGGGCTGGTGGTTTGCCGGCAGGAATCGGGGTTGCCAGATTCCATGTGAGAGAGCAGACTGCTGGTCTTATTTTCCCCTCCCCTCACTTTCCTTCTATTTTCCTCCCATCCCGTTCCCTGGCGCTCGCCCCCCACCCACCTCTCTCTCTTGCTTTCTCCCTCTCTTGCTTTCTCTCTCTCTTGCTTTCTCTCTTGCTTTCTCTCTTGCTTTCTCTCTGTCTGTCTGTCTGTCTGTCTGTCTATCTGTCTGTCTGTCTGTTTGTCTGTCTCTGATTGGCGACTTGTCTCTGTCTGTCTGTCTCTCTGTCTGTCTGTCTCTGTCTGCCTGCTTGTCTCTGCCCCCCCTTCTCTCGCTCTTCCCCCACTTCCTCCACTCATTGTCTGCCCGCCCCCCACTCCAAAAGGCTCATTCTCCTGCAGGAGACTTTTAAGTGATTAAAGATGGAAAACCAGCTTAGTGTACCCTAATGATGGCAGCAGGCTATCGGAGAAAGGGAAAGACTAAAGCGATCAGGGCTCACTGTACCCCATCCATCTGAGGTGCATATGGAGGATTTTGCTAAAACTCTCTTTTCTAAGGACTTTTAACATTTGAAACTTCTGGAATAACCTTGATAGTGTGGGTTTTGATTGAATACGGAATTTGAGCAAATGTTAAACTTAAAGTGCTCCGTCTCTGAGAATGGAAGGATAGTGAATTGGAAACTTCCCCCATGTGCTTTGCGATGAAGAAAATTAGAATAAAGCCAGGCAGTCTGGATGGAATGGACTCCCTAAAAGAATATGGTCTTTGATAGATTATGTTTGGCGTGGCGGTTGGAAAGACTTGCTCTGAAATCAGCCACGGCTTACTCGCTGATCTGTAAAATTAAACACACACTTTCAAGGTAACCCCATTGCCTCTCTTAGCCTCCTCATAGCCTGCTCAATCCTTTTGGAAAGCCATTCTCCACCTTGAGTTAAACGTTTCTTCATAATTCACTGCGTTAATGGACTAGGGGCGTCAAGGGGCGTCCCAGCCTCCATGACAGTACGATTCAATATCGATTTCTTAAGGCAGTGATTTGATTATTTTCGATACTTAAGAATGCCCCACGATACAATACGATTCGATTCGATCGTCGGCCGTCGGATCGATGCATCGATTCATATCGATTATTATTTACTCCCCTATAATGGACATGCGGTTTCATGAGGAATAGATGAAAAGGCCAGCCTCTTGTATTTATCAGTTACTTTGTGCCGATTGCACTTTGAACCCCAGCGAGTGAACTGGAGATAATGGATTTTTCAAATGTAGTCTACGCTTTCAAAAGAATGAAAAGGGATCTTGTCCAGGCTTCCCTGTTTTGATCATAAAGCCGTACATGCTGAAACCATTGGGAAAAGAATCATGCACTGAACGACTGTGACTGGAGGGAGGTTTCAGAGGAAATTACATCCATAAACAAGGACGACAGAGGTGTACCAAAAGGGTTTTGTACTGTAGCATAAACCCACCAGCATTTAAAGACAATGCAGTCGAGTCAGACCGAGCCTTTGGCTGCAACCCATGTGGCATTCAGGAGCGGACACATCAAGCTTTGTGTCAACTTGAGTCAGGCTGGAGAGGAGTCATCTGAATTTCCTGCATTGCCTGGATTCTCCCTCTCTCTCTCTCTCTCTCTCTCTCTCTCTCTCTCTCTCTCTCTCTCTCTCTCTCTCTCTGTCTCTCTCTCTCTCTCTCTCACACACACAGACACACACACAGACACAGAGAAAGCCATGCTCCATTTAAAAAAAATGAGTTGGTTTGAAGGTCAGCAGGCGACTTTATGTATCTTGAATGAGGGACTCGCTTTGGCAAACACTAGTCAATGCCTCAGGTCTGACCTGCCTGCCTACAACTGTGCCACTGAGATACTGCAACACAGGCGTCATAATTGAGATGTTATGCTCTGTCCAGTATTCGCAAGCAGAGGCTGTGAGAGACTTTCCACTCTTGCACTCACTGTGTAGCATAGTGTCACGGAGGAGACATACAGTACTGCATGCTGTATGCTGCTATTGTTTGAAAGTTCTTCAAACAATCTTCAGTTTGCCACTGCGATGGAACCCTTGAATATTGTCTGACAGTCCTAAAAGTAGTTATAGGAGTGTCACAAGTTGGTTGTAAAAAGAACCTTAATGTTTTCTTTTAAAAAATCTTTAGAGAACCCAGGGACCAAAAGGAACTCTTCGATTGACCTCTTCCCAGAACGTTTAGGGTTTTTCAGAGAACTTGTTAGGGTTCTTCAGAGAACGTGCAGGTTCTCCCACCACAATCCAACTGGAAGTTACTTCAAAGGGCTAAGAGTTTGCAGTGTAGATGGACTGGCTGTGCAACTTGAGCCTATTTGGATGGAACACTGAAGAGGTTGGCCTTGTGTTTATGAAACAAATATGCTGCTGCGTGCAGTTTTTGTGTGTGTTTGTCTGCTCCCACGCGTCGGGCTGAGGCAATGGGCAGAAAACCGAATGGCCGTGTGCAAGGACATTCTCACTTTTACTTTTTTGGGCGATATGCATGCTGAGCATATGTCTATGATCACAGGTGAACTTTAACAGGACTCTGATGTTCACCATGTTGTAATTCAAGTCAGTTCAGTTAGAGAAAGGAACAAAAAAAACATGAACATGCTGCATCTGGAATAAAAGACATCATTGATCAAAGCAAGTCCCTCATTCCAGGCACTTAAACTCGCCAGGTGACCTCCAAACCAACTGACTTTTTTATGGAGCATGGCTTTCTCTGGTTCTCTCTCTCCCTCTCTCTCTCTCTCAATCTCTCTCTCAGTGGCTGCAATTCTCAGGGGGTGCCACTGCATATATCTTACCTGTCCTACAGCTCTATACGACCCAGACCAGGTGTGAAGCCATGTAGTCCCTGCAGTGGATTTATACCTTCTCCATACGTATTAAGGTCTTTTTCAGTCTCGCAGCCGGTGGAGTGGAAACACAGAGAAATGCATTTTCCACAAACCGTATACTATACATAAATTCAAAAACCCAGAGGAGAAAGAAAGGGTTTCGTTCCATGCTGTGCGCGCAATGAGTCCCTGTGCTGTGCTTCTGAGTCGGGGCATGAGGTGTTTAGTGATAATTCTCTGAGATTATTGTCGAGTTTCTAAACTATGGTCCCCAAAATGGTCATTTGCGGGATGAATAGTCAGGAAATGAATGATTGTGTCTTATACAGCAGTGGTTCTTAACCTGGGGTGTGCCAGAGATTTCAATGGTGTGCGGAATTGTGTTTGTGTTGAGGTTGTGACCAAGACTTCTACTAGCAAACATAATAAGGGGAAATCAAAACCAAATTAAAACATGTTTTGGTCCCCATGTGAAGTCATGAAGGTATTCATTAATGTCTCGAGCGAGAATCTTTGTAATTAATCACTTACGTTATATTTTAGTGCATAGGGGTGTGCGCCTTTTCTTGGGCGCAGACAAGGGGCTGCATTAAGAAAAAAAGGTTAATAACTACTGTTATACGGGATGTAGGGTTCTATTAATGTGTCTGTTTTTACGGTTTCAACAAGGTTTAGATTCATGGGCGTTTTTATGAGTATATCTCAGTTTTTCAAGGGAGACAAATCAGAGTAAAGGCCTATCTCCACATCTTTTTTACCATTCTGTTGAAGTTCTGGCTCATTTCTGACTATTTTTGTTGCTCTCTCTCTCTTTCTTTCTCTTCGTTATAGAGATTGGTTCTCCAAGAGACCTGGTCACCAGCGATGTCACTGAGAGCAGCTTCGTGGCATCTTGGACGGCAGCTCCTGGTGGCGTGCGGTCCTACCGCGTGCGCTGGAAGTCCATGTTCTCTGACGAGTCGGGTGAGAAGACTTTACGAGGGGACGAGACCACCACCATCTTAGACGGCCTGAGCCCTGAGACCCTTTACCAGGTGTCTGTGGTCGCTGCCTATGGCCGGAAGGACTCGGACCCACTAGTGGGAGAAGAGACCACAGATGGTAAGCGTTTTCGTAATGTTAGCGTAACTTTTCTAATACGAAGATCAAAAAGATATAGAGTTGAAACGTAGGAATTCCATTCTCCAGATTTGAAGCGAGTAGAGCACATCTATTTTATACTCTCTATTCAGGCCTTCCAAAATAAGACCTCATTAGATTTGACTCTGTGCATGTAGAGGCTATGTGTAGGAAGTAGAAACTCTACTCCATGTCTGTTTTACCACTCATTAGCATCCTACGCTAAAGTTCTCTTTATCGACGACCATCAATTATTTCGTTTTCGACTGTCATCGCGGTGGTATGTCTCCTGGATTGGCCATTGTCTGTCATCATTCATATCTGAGAGGTTCACCACGGCCTGAAGTGTCTGTAGGGGCCTTCTGCTTCTCCTCTCTTGCATGGGAAAAAAAACGCCCACGGCCAGATGTTGAATACAAATTATTAACATCGCATTTTCATTAGAGAGCAGAAATACCGGATGTAAACACAAAAGCATACCTCAGCATCTCCCTCAGAACAAGAGCCAGACTTTATATGGCAGTAATATTTTTTTTTTTCCACCAGCGTGTCTGGCTCAGCTTTTCATTAATGTGCCTTGGGAGTATTTTTTTTTGCACTCAAAACGATTGGACGTTCAGTCTCCAATGAATCGTCTGGAGGTTCCTCCAGTGCAGACCGGTTAACCACAATCTCTAGTCTGGACTACAATTGCAAGTCTTAAAGGGACACTGTGCAGGAAATGGTCAAAAAAGGTACTGCAACTATGCTGCTCATTGAAACTGGGCTGCCTATTGCCAAATTTGATATTTACATGAAAGTTTACTTAGTAATAAACATATATTTTCTAGTATGGTCCAAGTATTTTTGCAGCTAAAAATAGCTATTTTTGGAAATTCAAAATGGCGGACCATGGAGAAGATCCCCCTTTTCATGTATGAAAAGTGTAATTTTTCCAGTCATAGTGAATACTTAGAATTTGATGCTGGTGGTAAGTATTCATGAAAAAGGTAGCATTAGTGAATGGGCAGCATGAATTCTGGAAATAAACAACTAAAAATCTCAAACAGTGTCCCTTTAAGGAAAGGGAATGTAAAGGTAATTTGGGGACCTAGGTTTGTGTATGGCTCTTATTTTATTCAAGACATTTTTTTTTTACTTTTATTCATGTATGTAGACAGGACAGTGAACGAGTGACAGGAAACGAGTGCAGACACAGAGATAGACAAGGATGGGTGAATGACCTCGGATTGTATTCAAACCCAGGTTCCTAGATTTATCGTATGCCAATGCAGAGCCTGACTCTTTGAGTGATCTTCCCCCATCTCTATTCTTTCCAAGTACGCGTTTTCCTGTGTCATCGTCCTGTGCAACTGTTGAAGTCTGGATTACTGTTTCTGCTGTGTAGACTCAGGTCTAGACGTGTGTGTCTGACCTGTTAAACCACACACATACATTATTTTCTGTTCATAACTCACATGGAGACACGTTACTAAGTGTGCCACAAACACTTCAACAGCCACGAAAATTGTGGATTCAGAACGAAAAAAAATCCCCTTTTCCAGTAACCTTTTGGTTCTAATTCAATAAAAGCATCTGCAAAATCTACATATGTGGAAAAATTGATGCTCGCAATGGTTATTTTTACTGACAGATAGCCTCATGTGATGAATAGTTGTGCGTTTGCGTACATGCATGCGTGCGTGTGTGTGCGCACGTGCGTATGTGCATGTCATGTCAAAGTGTGTGAATGTGTACTTCTTGAGGCCCATTCGCTTGGTTTCGAATGTGAATTTAAATGTTGTTCACAAATCAAGCGCATTGAGCCTTTTATGCAAAAGAAGAATAACCGATTGGCAGGACGCTGTTGGACATGACACTGTGTTTACATTTAAGCCTGTCTGCAGAATTTATGAGGTTACAGAGTCTTCACTGTAAACTATCCGTTATCCTGAAGGTTATTACACAACTAGATTTGAGATACGCAGGCATGTAGGTTTATAATGGTCCAGCAACAGTGAAAGCTTGGATGAAATGAAATTTCCTACAATAAAAAGTTCTTGTGGACTTGGAGGACCGCATTGAAACATCTAGGGTTTGCGAAAAACAGAAAAAAACATAGTTTGAACATATCACATGGATTTACTTGGAAAATGTGAACAAACATGGCAGGTGGCTTGAATAATCATACAAGAACAAGAAGCCCATTTAAAACCCCAAATGACCAGCGAGAGGGGTGAGGTTATATTTCAACATCTGTCAAAGGATGACAACACACACCCATAAATCAGCAAAACAAGTCACTCATCCCCTGTCGATTCTGTCAAGCTGTCAAACTTCTCAAGACATTTTTATTTAGCTAGGAGTAATCTGGCAAACAGCCCTATTTTTTGAATACATTTGATTCTCATTGTCACTTTCCCCCCACATGTCTCCCTCTCTCTCCCTCGCTCTCTCTTCTCTCTCTCTCTCTCCCTCTCCCTCCCCATCTCTCTATCCTCTCCTATCCCTCTCTCTCTCTGTCTCTCCCCCTCTCCCTCCCTCTCTCTCCCTCACTCTCTCTTCTCTCTCTCTCTCCCTCTCCCTACCCATCTCTCTATCCTCTCCTATCCCTCTCTCTCTCTGTCTCTCCCCCTCTCTCTCCCTCTCTCTCCCTCTCTCTCTCCGTTCTCCCACTGCACTGACATCATCGTCATCAGCCTCCGCCGCGGCCAAGAAGCTGACCGTGTCCGACGAGACGGAGCGCAGCATGCGGGTGACGTGGCAGCCGGCGCCGGGCCGGGTTCTGCAGTACCGCCTCAGCCACTCCCCGCAGAGCGGCGCCGGGCGCCAGGTGCTCCTCAAGGTGCCCGGCAACACCACC
Source organism: Engraulis encrasicolus (assembly GCF_034702125.1). NCBI lineage: Eukaryota > Metazoa > Chordata > Actinopteri > Clupeiformes > Engraulidae > Engraulis > Engraulis encrasicolus. The sequence continues at coordinate 18,583,975 of NC_085874.1, read as the reverse complement.
ACCACCGAGCTGAGGAAACTCCAGCCCATCACCACCTATGACATCACCGTGACCCCCATCTACGGCCGGCGCGGAGAAGGCAAAGCAAGGCAAGGAGTAGGAACCACACGTACGTTGGTCTATAAACAAATTCAACCTGTTGCTGACCCCCCCACCCTGTTGCTGGCTCACTCGCTAAAAGCTGTCGCTAAAGCTGAACTTGAACCTGAAACGAACTTGAGCTTGAAATTAATTGGCTGAAGAGCATGGAGGGAATTTGGTAGGGGGTTTGTAGGGTGGGGGGGGGCGTTGGGGGGGCTCTTGGGGTGAGGGGATCAAGGGTTGATGGGGGGTGAGGGGTTTTGAGTCGATGAAAACCCCCTAAAAGAACAGAATGTGCTTGCAAGTACCTGCACATGTATGTAACCAATGAATTTGAATTCATATTGCATTACGTATACTTTGAGCTAATAAGCAGTGGTAGGTACTATGTGGGTGAAATCATGGTGGTTTGTTCTGCTCGTGCTACACGTTGCAAGCCATGGCAGACACACACACACATACACACACACACACACACTCACACACACACACATACCCACAAACCCATGAGCAAAATACAAAACATACTGTTAAAATGGTCTGGCTATTCAGGTTGCTTTATATATGCTGTGGTTGGATCTGTTAGTCCCTCAAGATGAAAACGACTGTACTGATATTTGGTTTTCCCCGTTCCTCTCTCTCTACAGTCTCACCCTATAAACCTCCCAGAAACCTCCAGACCTCGGAACCCACCAAGACTAGTTTCCGTGTGACGTGGGACGCCGCCCCAGGGCCCGTGAAGGGCTACAAGGTCACCTTCCATCCCAGTGACAATGACATCGATCTCGGGGAGCTCCTGGTTGGCCCCTATGACAACACAGTTGTGTTAGAGGAGCTACGGTAAGTCTTTCAGTTCAAATTGACCATAGCATGTCATTCATGTTGTGGGAAGTATTTTAACTTCCTGTTGATTTGAAAGTGTATGATGGGACTGCTTTGGTAAGCGGATACAACAGTTACTTTAAGTGTTTCCGTCATTGTGTTGGTTGAGGCAGTTCATACACTAATTGATGCCTAACTGTGTAAATACGCTTTGTTGGACTAAGTTGAACTAAGTGATTACCGTACCACTTCAACATTGTTATAAGAGAAATAGTCTAAAGAGAGTTCCAACCGTTCGCAATAGAAGTTGGATTTACTTTTTACTTTACTACTTCTCTTGAGGCAGATATAGATAATAAACTCAAACATAATCAAATCAGAAGTCCATACATTGACGCATTGGTATATCTAATGCGGTACTGGACTAGGTATACCAACCTGTGCTTGCTTTTTTTTAAATTAGAAAATGTGTATGTGATTTTGATTTTGGGTGATAATTTAGCAGTACTTAACGTGATCCAAACCGAGAATGCTGTTGAAGGTAACCGGATTCATTTCTTCTCTCCACCCCCCAGAGCTGGAACAAAGTACTCAGTAGCTGTGTTTGGAATGTTTGACGGCGGAGAGAGCATGCCTCTTGCCGGGGAGGAGCACACTACCCTAATGGATGCACCCGACCCTCCAGAATTTGACTCAGATGGTATAAAGGCTGTGTGCACCAACAACAATACATAACCACCATTGTACCACGATCATAGCCGGTAGAGAGGATAGACCAAAAAAACTCTGCTCCTTTACTGTGGCTCATAATTACAAAGGATGTCTGTCTGTAGCAACCAGTGGATTCATAATGATAGCCACAGCTCCCATGGTAGCAACAACTGTGCAGAACCACATTGTCTGCCGCACGGCTGTCGCGTTAGTTCACTGCACGAGCAACTCAGTAATGAAAACAGCATGTCGACACAGCATACATCGACAAAGTCATAAACTGTACACAGCCACTGGCGTCACTGGTTTCGGCTCGCTTGTTCGCGGATGTTAGTTTGCAGGTCTAAAAGGACACTTTCTGGCTTTCTAATAGTTAACACTCGCTATTGTTTTTTTTAGCATAGCCTTGGTCTGTCTCTGTCACTTGCCAGGCTTTTGATTAGGCGCACTCCACTCCATTCTTCCCGTAATGAAGCATAGCCAGGCTTGTGTCTTTTGGAGCCACAGACAAATACGTGTGGCTGCTGTTTTTCACTTCTCGCAGGCAGCTGCCACACGTTTAATACGAGTGTTGCTGTGTGTGTGTGTGAGAGAGGCAGACTGTGTGTGTGTGTGTGTGCGTGCGTGTGTGTGTGTGCGAGAGAGAGAGAGAGAGAGAGAGAGAGAGAGAGAGGCAGACTGTGTGTGTGTGTGTGTGTGTGTGTGTGTGTGTGTCTCCTTAGGAGCAAAACACCCTCATCCATATTTCCTAGTGGCAAAGAGAGAGCAATGGAAACATTTCTCTGCTAGCACTTAAAAAATGTTTTATGGCCTTGAAATGGTGAGAGAAAGAGAAAGAGTGAGTTTGGAGAGAGGGGGGAGAAAGACAGAGGGGGAGATGAGGAGAGGGGTAGAGAGAGAGAGAGAGAGAGAGAGAGAGAGAGAGAGAGAGAGAGAGAGAGAGAGAGAGAGAGAGAGAGAGAGAGAGAGAGAGAGAGAGAGAGAGAGAGAGAGCCATGAAGGTACAGAAAGAAGTGAAGGAGGTGGAGAGTGAGAGTGGAAGAAAGTAAGAGAGAGCAAGGAAGGGACACTCAGCTGTGTGTGTGTGTGTGTGTGTGTGTGTGTGTGCGCGCGCTTGCGCTTGCGTGCGTGCGTGCGTGCTTGTATGAGAGATTGAGAGAGAGAGAAAGAGAGAGGAAGAGAGAGAGAGCGCAAATGAGCATCAGGTACAGAGACCCCGCATGAGAGTGCATGAAAAGGCTAGAGGTGGGCTCCAGAGAGTGCTTAACGTGCACCGCACACCGGCGTCACGGCGTGAGGCTAGGAAAATGTTATGTTTTTTTTTTTCCCCCGGTCCGGCAGCTTGGGAGATGCTGCCTGTGCCTGCCCTGTGTGCCTGTGCCTGAGTCTGGACATGACTCTCTCTCCTCCTGTAATAGAGACCAGATTGTTGGGGTGGGCGGGTGGTTACCTAGACCTACAGCCGACCTGAGCGGGGCCTGTCGCCTCCCAGTCTCTCCTCTGAAGTGAAGTGCCATGCCATGTCACTCAAGCATAACACAGGGGGAATCGTTCAACCGAGCACACGACCGACGGGGTGTGTGTGTGTGTGTGTGTGTGTGTGTGTGTGTGTGTGTGTGTGTGTGTGTGTGTGTGTGTGTGTGTGTGTGTGTGTGTGTGTGTGTGTGCGTGTGTTTGTGTGTGTGTGTGTGTGTGTGTGTGTGTGTGTGTGTGTGTGTGTGTGTGTGTGTGTGTGTGTGTGTGTGTGTGTGTGTGTGTGTGTGTGTGTGTGTGTGTGTGTGTGTGTGTGTGTGTGTGAGAGAGAGAGGCAAGGCTGATGGAAGCGGTTGAGGTGTACTGTGGAAAGTTCCTAGTGTCTTGATGGAAAGGAGAGGGGTGAGGGGAGTGTTTTCACTTAGCCTCAGTATGGTAGGAGGATTTTCTTTAGAAAGTTCAGGAAGACCGTCTGAAGAAGTCTGGTATGTGATGGTGACCCACAGGGAGTTGACTTTTGAGTCAGTGGCACATTTTGCGGGCCGTTTTTTTTCCCCTTTGCCTAATTTGCTTAGTTACCGGTGGATACATACCATGTTATGAAACTATGTTTCGCATATGCAGAGTAGAGTAGAGTAGAGTACAGTAGACTACATGTAGAGTTTGTGCACTGATGATTGGATTGACTTCACATTACAATTATCCGAAGATGACTAGCGTTCTGGTACAACATCTACATCATCATCCACATGACACTTTCACACTACAGCTTGTTGTTATGCATGTGTGTGTTACCTGATGAATATGTACGGTATATTTTGTGTATAATCAAGTGTTATTACAGGTTTCACCAACAGAGCTTTTTCTTTCTTGAACAAGGAATGCACAGTAATCTTCTTAAATGAACACGCCATCGATCACGCTTACGGAATTTTTTTTGTTACCCTCTGAGACAAAGTCTGTGACGGCTCCAGATGTACTTCCAACACAAACCGAATGGATTAAAAGGCTTTTGGATTAATCAGAATGGACAGAATGGATGGAGGACAATGGAAAAAAAGAAGACGTGCATCGATTTATTGAGCACAAAACAAATGAAATATGAAAATGTATTTTTTTTTGTAACAAAAACTCTCAAGTGTTGTTTTATGTTATCTTGTGATTTGATCTTATGTTTTTTTAATTGTATTTTGTTTTTTTGTACTTGGATCAGAAGGAAATATTTGTCAATGTCTTTTCCTTGTCTCTCTCTATTTATGCCTCCCTGATATCTATTTGTCTTGAAAGCTTGTAACTAAATTGTTGGAGTGTTATGTAAAAGTTGCCCTTATCTGATAACATGTCGCTGGTCTTCACAGGAGCTGTCTGCAACACCCAGGCCAAGGCAGACATAGTGCTGCTGGTCGATGGCTCCTGGAGTATTGGTCGTCTGAACTTCAAAACCATCCGAGCTTTCATTGCTCGCATGGTTGGTGTCTTTGATATCAGTCCAGAAAGGGTTCAGATTGGTAAGTGTGTTGGTTTATCTGGGCTAGTCTGATTAATTTGTCTTTTCTTGTTCTGCTTATGTAACTCCTAGCCACAAACTCTCTCGTGCAAGATGAGATAGTTGATGTGAAATCGAAACAGCCAAAGCTAATGTCATAGCGCCTAGTATTGGCTGTCGATGGTTGGTGGTGTGATGCCCCAAGTATTATAATGACTATTATAATGGCAGAATTATAAGTATATCTTAATGGAAGTCATGCTTCCTCTGTGTGACAGGTCTGGCGCAGTACAGCGGTGACCCAAGGACAGAGTGGCACCTGAATGCTCATCCCACTCGTGATAAACTTCTGGATGCTGTGGCTAACCTTCCTTACAAGGGAGGCAACACCATGACAGGTATATATCTGCATCCCGCCATGTGACCTTGTGTATGGTGAAAGGTCCCTTATAAAATTGTGTTGAAATGATTTATTTCCAGAGATGTCAGATAAGTTGATTCATACAATCGGAACCAAATTATTCAACATATCGACATTAATGTTGCTGCTGTGTGTTATCATGCCAGCACAGTTCAACAACATTTCAGATAAATTCAACACGTTAAAAGTCCTTCCTTGCCATTGTATGTCAGGCATTGATTGTTTGAGTCTGTTGACAGTTTAGGATTTTCTTGTCATTGCCTGACTACCCGATGATAAACCACCAGTGTTGCTAAAAAAAAAATCACAGAAAGTCGCTATTGCCTCTCCGAGAAGTCTTTAGATGACGTCATGATGTTATGTATGACGTCACAGCGTCACGTGACACAATGATCTCTAGAAAATGTGCCAACATGGCTACGTCCATAATGCAAAAGGGATGTGCTAGATACGTTTTAGGGATCAGAGCTAACCTGCAGCCCTGCGTAACCATGGGAAACACTTCTGACGGTGGCACAGAGTTACAATTATGTTGAAAATAATGGTTTTGTCTCTGGCCAGATTCAACAAAAAGTTGCCAAAGCCGCTAGATGAGGTTTTTAGTCGCCAGAGACGGCCAAAATTCGCTACATCTACTGGCAACATTGCAAGCCTCTCACCTTTTTGACCCCCACCCTCTAGGCATGGCCCTGACCTACCTGCTGCAGAACAATTTCCGAGAAAATGTAGGCTTGCGCCCTGACTCCAGAAAAATCGGCGTGCTCATCACTGACGGAAAGTCGCAGGATGAAATCATTGCCAATTCCCAGCAACTCAAGGACGAGAACATTGAGCTCTACGCCATTGGTGAGTGCTTTTGTTTTTTTAATATTGCCATAATGCTGTTTTGATTTTACAGCAAACAGATCTCCCGCCCCCCAAAATACAGCAGCCTGCTATATGTTTCGTTGTTTTTGCTTCGCAGGTGTGAAAAATGCTGATGAGATGGAGTTGAGGGCCATCGCCTCAGAACCTGACGAGATTCACATGTACAATGTGAACGACTTCTCCTTCCTGTTGGACATTGTGGACGAGCTCTCCACCAACCTCTGCAACAGTGTCAAGGGTCCAGGTACAGTCTTCTTCTTCTTCTTCTTCTTCTTCTTCTTCTTCTTCTTCTTCTTCTTCTTCTTCTTCTTCTTCTTCTTCTTCTTCTTCTTCTTCCTCCTCCATTCCTGCCATCCTTTCCAAGAATGGTACTCCATGTATTGTATGTCCAACTGCTTTCACTCATCATCATCATCATCTTCTTCTTCTTCTTCTTCTTCTTCTTCTTCTTCTTTGGTTCCTTCTTCGGTTCTTGCCTACTGCCAGAAATGGAACAGTGTCAAAATAATCTCCATTCCCGCCTGCCTGTCCTAGAATGTTACTCCCCATTTGTCAGTTTTCTTTCCACTCACCTCTTCCACTCATCTCCACACACTTCAGATCCATCTCCTCTTCCTTTATTTATGGTCAATCAAGCATCTGGTTTCCTCACATTTCTGCTTGGTTCTTTTGATGAATATCTCACTGGCCAGACCAGTCAGACTGATATATGGAGGATTAGTCTTGAGGTATTCAAAAAAGAACGCCAGAGTTTTTTTTAGGGAGGCACTGTGCTGGTGTTTAGATGTTGATAAGCATGCAGGAAGCTTTGCAGATTTTTTGAACAGACATTTTTTGAACAGACATTTTATTAGGCTTGGGAGAAAACAAGACTCCTCCATGGCTAATGGGGGTTCTGGGTTTTGCTCAAGAAGAAGGATGTCATTTCTATTCCCACACGTCTCGCTGAAATAATGAGAAATCAATAACTCACGATTAACTTTAATCTCTTCAAGCAATAGTTTCAAAAAGTTTGAAAAAGTGTCTTTAGAATACATGGCTGACTGGAGAACTTTCCAGATGAGTATTTCATAGTTAAGCGGTGGAAATGAGATAGAGAGCAAGGAGCAGTAGAGCATCCTGGGAACAGTTTGACATGGCCGTTTACGTCCTTCACCCTTCACCCTCTCATGCAGGCGGAGGCCCAGGCACAGCCATGGACTTGGAGACCTCCGAGGTCACGCACCATTCTTTCCTTGTCTCGTGGACGCCTCCGGACGAGCCGGTGGAGAAGTTCCGTATCGAGTACACGCCTAAAAACGGAGGAGAGACCCTGATGGTAAGGAGCCTTGTCTGTCTGTCTTCTATCATGTCTACATAATGCAGAAACAGATGATGAGAAATATACTTAGATGATTTGTCTCATTCATCATTAAGTTAATGATCCAATAAAGTGGTAAGGAGCCTTTGTCTATCTTTATTTGTAACAAAGAAGTGCATAATAGCATTACTACAAGCATTGCATCCATCATTGAGTTAATGATCCAGTAAACACAGAGAGACTGATAGTTTTACTATATTACATTAGAGAGACACAGAGCGAGAGGGAGAATATGAGTGTGCATGTGTCCGTGTCTGTGTTGTGCTGGAGACTGTTTATCTCCACTTGAGACCTCTGCCTAACTGCCCGTTCTCCAGGAGTATTGCCTGCAGGCTTTCGTCTTCTCAACCACCCCCAAACCCCTAGATAACAAGCCCTACTCTGGGTCGTAAAAGCAGGGCTGTGACACTAAGCGAGACTAAAGTGTTGCAGGCGATTTTCTCTGGGGCTACTGGGCTCTGTTGGACCAGGAGCATGCATAAGCCCTCCACATGGACCGTTTTGGCCCTCTTGAAAGTTTTAAATGATCAGAGTTTAGGCACGAAGATCCTTCCATACATGCCTCAGTCACACACATTCGTGGAAAAAGGGGAGTTATATATTTTATTTTTAAAGCTTGTGTGTTTATGTGTTTGTGCGTGCAAAAAAATTATGCATGGGACCATGCATGCATATATTGGTTTTGCTCTGCTGAAATGGATTCTGCATAGATGGATTCTCTTAGCTTTGAGAGTTCAGAGTGTGAATGTGATGAATTCCAAAATTCCTTTGGATCCTGAGTGCCAGAGAGATGAATTAAGGTCTCTGGAGGTTTTTCCCCCCTTTTTTCCCTCTTTCTCCATCAGGCATTTTTCATTTCTTTTTTTCTGTAAGGATTATAAGATGAACAGAGGTTTATACCAATTGCCCCAACTGCAACTAATGAATGAATTATGATACGAATGTGTGGAATTAAAATTTAATCCATTTCTAATCTCTCGGGATAAGGTTTTCATGAATTTGTTTCAGGAATCTAGTTTGGATGTTTCAAAGATAGATAATCTAACAAATCCTTCACACTCATTGGTATTGGACTTTACAGCAAATCATTAGGCCTAGGTTTGCTGTAACATGTGTGCATGCAATGTGGGTATACTATGATATTACAATATGTCAGTTCGTTAACATCTAAGGATACCCAGCCTTGAAGTCATCTTGGTATGTCACCATCACAAATTCAGCTGGGCTCAATATACACAATTGTAGGCCAGATTCTGGGCTAAAACCACCCTTACATCAATATGCATGACTATCGACCAGATTCAGGGTTAAAACCTTAGCCCAGTGGTTCGCAACCTTTTTTGAGCAAACGCCCCCTTGACCTCATCATAAGCCTCCCAATGCCCCCTGTACCTCATTGTAAGCCTGCCAATGCCCCCTTAGAATTGGGAAAAAAATATAGGCTAATGGGTCCCAAAGGGAACTAAGCCCCGCCCCCACTCAGCTGCATCCTTCTCAACGCCCCCCTAGGGCTCCTCAACGCTCCCTGGGGGGCTGTAGCGCCCCCGTTGAGAAGCACTACCTTAGCCCTTCAATCAGTCGGTGGAACGCTACTCCCCAGGAGCATTGCAAGTGTTTGTTGACCAACTTTCATTTGTCATGCATGTCGTTCTACAAACTGTAGATATTTCCAATTTGAGATAATGGTTAAAGAATAGTGAGTGCGTGTTTGTGTGAAGCGATTGGAAAAGGCAGTCAGTTACAATTCTTTTGATGTGTTCGGCAAAATCACACAGATGTCTGGAAGATTTTGATATGACGACAGAACCAAAAGCCTGATGCTGCTGTTTCTACTGCCCTGCTTCAACAGGTGTATGCGGATGGAGAGGAGCCCACTGTTAGGCTGGAGAATCTCACCCCTGATACGGAGTACGTCGTCAAGGTGTTCAGCCTGGACGGAGAGGAAGTCAGTGAACCTCTGGTGGGATCTGAGAGAACCCGTAAGTATCTGGGGATGAAGGTGACCTGTTCAAGTGTTTTTGGAGTACTTTGAATCTAGATTTTATCCAGAAATTAAGAAATTTAGCCAACACCACACACAAACACACACACATTGCATTGAGATTTTCAGCTTTATAACGTACTTTGTGTGACACATTATGCTGTGTCTGTCTTTTTTTTATTGGAGATGGAATGGACTTCCTTTCCTGATTTCACTTCACTCTGGTTTCACCCTGTCTCTTCCCTCTAGATCCCCCATTCTCAGCTCATCAAAGTATGATGTCATTGTTTTGGTGTCTCAGGGTCAGTCTAGCGGATCTGTCTGCTCACCAAAACATATTTTTCCATAGAAAGTCTGTTATGAAGGAAATGTTAAAAAAACCCGTACACATCGGTTATAATATATGACTACACACTATATAGACTCCATATGCTATTGTGCTGAGATAATTCCTGTTTTCTTTAGGATGACCACATGGAAAAAGCATTAGCGAAAAATACGAAAAAGGCTGAGAAATACTCTGTCGAAAGTTTCTCACTTTTGGTTTCATTACTAGGGTCGATAAAGAAAACTCACATAATTTAACATGATTTAAAGTACACTTTGGGCTTTAATTGGTCCCTTTTCCGCCGTTTATGGTGGACTTTAAAATATCTTTCTATGATATTTATAGTGAGGATAACAAGACCCTTTTCGAAACCATAAAGGGTACTTATCGTTTTGTCATACGCCACTTGGACACTACAATAACGTGAGGTCATTGTGGCCGCCTTTATTGTCGCTTTGAGCTACAGCTGAAAGTTGGACCATTGCAGTTACAGAGAGACCACTGCTTGTAACCCTGAGCTTCAGTCTGAGCAGAGACTTCTTATAAATGAACGGCTGGGACTGTGATGTGGCCAGTCAGGAGTTTTCTCCCAGTTCCTTCCCAACGGTTGCTCTGAGGGGATGTGCTGAAAGGCACCCATTTTCCCCTCTTCTCTCTCCCTCTCTGTCCATCTGCCATTTTATTTTCGTTTCTCCTCTGGACTCATCCCCTGCCACCTCTTTTATCTTGATGTCTGTCACTACTCTGTCTGACTCTCCACTCTGTCTCTCTTTCGGTTTATCTTTCACCCTCCCTTCTTCTCTGCTCTCCTCTCTCTCCTGGCCTCAACTTTTCTGCTTGTTTGTGTGCATGTGCATTTCGTTGGCAGAATGTTTCTAGATGCCAATTCCTGAGAGTGGAGTTGTACACCTCACCACATCACAAGTCTCTTTGTTTTTATTTGTTTACTAAATCTTTTTACTATTTTGTTAGGCCTCATTAATGGTTTGTTAGTGTTTTAATTACTGCTGCCGTATCCATGGAGAACAAGGAAGTGGATATTTAGCTGTTTTCCCCAATATTTTTAACTCAGTCTTACCAAAACAATGTAAAATCACACTTAGTTCTTGTGCCCATATCAAGACGAGCCAATTGACAGGTAACAGGCCAACAAGAAACTTTCAAAGTTTCAAAGTGGAACAGTGAAGCTACGTATGTTTTTTAATGTTGATACCCGGATAGTTATTTTGTTATTCAGCACACTTCTGTTTTTGATTTCATCCGCACAAACATTGCAGCCAGTTAAACATAAAAAAAGTAATACGTTGTCCTGCTGCCTTAAGTTTGTAAGTTAACTCAACTTGAGAAAGCCTTGAGTTGAGTCAAGTCTCCAGGAGGGTAACTTACTGTATGTTTTACAGTGTAATGTTTTACAGTGTAGGGGGGCGTCATCACCTAAATCGCATGCAAGTGATTTGAGTTACAGCCAAAGAGCACATGGACTTTCAAATCACCGTACATACAGCCTGAGACTGAATAGTTAGATATGTCAAACTTAACTCGCTGTCCTTCACTCTCACCTTTCTCCACTTCATCTCCTTAAGGCTTTTGTTAGGTCATTTGTATTGCATTATTGTGCACGTTTGTCTTGTCATACGTCACTTGGACCCTGCAATATTTGTGGCTTACTTTGTTGTCAAAGTTCACCCGCACAGTCAGAATTTGTATTGTTTTCTGTTGCACTATTGTACTTGAGTAGTGGTTTGTCATGCGCCATTTGGACTGCATAATGATGTGAGGTCATTGTTTGTGTCTTTCTTTCCTGTGGTCTTAATGTTTTTCTTTTTTTTTCTCCACTGAGATGTGTGGTCTTTATTGAAACTCAGGAAACAGAGAAAGTACAACTGAACTTAACATTACTTAACTTGACTTGACTTGACTTGACTTGACTTGACTTGACTTGACTTGACTTGACTTGACTTGAGACCCACATAATGTAAACAGACATAAGTTAACTTACCTTTGGACCCAAACAATTTTCCTAAAGGACAAATAAACAAACAATCTACAATCTAATCCAACTCAGAATAACTTAAATTAAGACGTGACTAGCTTCATTTAGTTCATTTAGCTAGACCTACTATGTTCTTTTTTACTTAACTTCCATGCTAACATAACCAAACCTGAATCAATCTAGCCTAATCGAAACATTTCTTTCCCCTACAGTGCCACTGCCATTCGTGAAGAGCATGACCATATCCGATGAGACCCTGTCCAGCATGCGTGTGAAATGGGAGCTGGTGTCTGGAGCCTCTGGCTACATGCTTCTCTACAGTGCCCTGAACGCCACCCAGACCGTCCCAGAGAAGGAGGTCAGATGCCCTCTCTTTCCTCTCTTTTTATATATCCCTCTATTCTTTCATCCATCCAGACAATCTATCTATCTATCTATCTATCTATCTATCTATCTATCTATCTATCTATCTATCTATCTATCTATCTATCTATCTATCTATCTATCTATCTATCTATCTATCTATCTATCTTTCTATCTATCTATCTATCCGCCTGCCCAACCCTCCAAGCCACCACCACCTGAGCTCCTACACACTCTTCTCTGCTCTCCCTCTCTCCCTCCCTCCTCTTCAATGACTGTTGCACACTCAGCATTTCCTCCACCAGTTTTTTTTTTATAAGGTCCAACAGGCAGCCCAGTAACCGCTGCAGCAGCAGTCAGCCTCAGCCTCAGCCTCGCTCCCTCACTCCTTCCTTAGTATGCCAACAGCTTTTTGACTCATTCCAGATGGCCACAGAGGTGCACAGGCTGGAGCTGAGGAGGACCGTGTGTGTGCGCGTGCGCGTGTGCGTGTGCGTGTGCGTTTGTGTGTGTGTGTGTTGCGCGTGCATGTGTGGTGTATTCGTGTGAGAGTGTGCGCATTTGTGTGTGTGCGAGTGTGTGTCTGCGAGGGAGAAAGAGCGAAAGAGACAGAGAGTGTGTGAGTGTGTGTGGGAGTGTGGTGTCGTGTGTGAGAGAAAGAGAGGGTGTTTGGGAGATGTGTCTTTGTGTGTGTGTGTGCATTTGTGCGTGGGTGCATACATGTGCACACGTGTGCGTGTGTGCGGACAGAACGGGAAATATCAGGAATGAGCCTGCACTTTTTACAGTGGTGTTTCAGTCAAGGACCATGAAGAGCAGAAAAAAACAGACGCTCTTTCCCTCTCTCTCTCTCCCTCTCTCTCTCTCCCTCTCTCTCTCTCTCTCTCTCTCTCTCTCTCTCTCTCTCTCTCTCTCTCTCTCTCTGGACACACGATGTAATGGGAAGGATGAGGTCATGTTGGCTCCTCATTTCTTATTTCCCCCCCTGAAGTCACTTAGATGATATGAACCAAACACCATTTGAACAGATGCTGTTTTCGGGGGGAATGAGGTAGGCATATGTATGTACGTGTGCATGTATGGAGATTTTTTTTTTTTTGAGGGGGGGGTGTACAGAGAGAGAAAGAGACAGAGAAAGAGGAGGGTTGGTGGGGTGAGAGAGAGGGAGAGATACAGATACAGAGATAATAGAGGACGACCTGGGTTTACTAGTTTAATAGTTCCGTTTTTTTCCCTTTTTTTTCTGTTTTTCAACTTCCTCTGTCTTTCTTGAAAAGTGGATTAGTTTGAAGGGACCTGCTGGCCCAATGGCAGACTGGAGTGGTGCGGAGCAAAGCGGGTGTTGGTTATTTCTGTCGGCCAGCTGTTCATAGACATCCTCTTGACAAACTCTGTCTGGTTGTTGTGTGCATCACTAACGTCTGGTTCCGTTCCCCCCCCCCCTCCTCTCTCTCCCTCTTTCTCTCTCTCCTTTCCTCTGTCCGTTCCCCAATCCATCCCTCGATCCATACCTCCTACCCTTCTCTTTATTGGTTCATGCATTTTCCATTTTGCTGAATGTTTTCCTCCCCTTTATCTTTCTTTCACTCCTGGAATTCTCTCTCCTCCCTCTCGTTTCCTCCCATCTTACTTTTCCTCACTCTCTCCTCACATCTCCTCCCTGACTTGTACGTTTGTTTTCTGTCTCAAAACTTGCTGTTGCGACATCTCTCTGCTTCCTCTCCTCCTTCTCTTCTCTATCTGTCTGTCCATCGCCTCTGGCATTCTGACCCCTCCTCCTCTCCTCCTTATCCCTCTCAACGCCTCTGCTCCTTATCCCTCTTTTCCTTTTTCCTCTCTCCTGCTCTTGTTCTCTCTTCCCTTCTCTCTCCCTTCCCTCTATGCCTGTCTCTCTCTCTCTCTCTCTCTCTCTTTCTCTCTCACTTTCTCTCTCTCTCATTGTTTCTCGTCCACCTCCTTCCCCTGTCCTCCCAACTCCTCCTCTCCTCTCCTCTCCTCACTCTGTCCTCTCCTCCTCTCCTCCTCTCCTCCCTTGCCCTCTCCTCCCCTCCCTCCTCCTCCACTCCTCCCCCTTCCTCTCTCCTCCCCTCCCCACTCCTCCTCTCCTCCTCTCCTCCCCCCCTTCCTCCATGTGCAGATGCGAGTTGGCGGTGATGTGAATGATGTCCAGCTGGAGCAGCTGCTCCCCAACACAGCCTACACGGTGTCCATCTTCGCTCTGCACGGCGAGGCGGCCAGCAACCCCCTCACCGACACAGGAGTCACCCGTACGTCACGTCAAGCGTTTTATGGCCCCCGTCGCTCAACTTTCCCTTTCTCTCTCCCTCCCTCTGCTCCCCCCAACGCCGTTTGTAGTTTATGGCGTTGGCTGTGGGGCTCTCTGTGACTGCCATTATCATCTCTCATACCTCTCTGTCTGTGTCTGTCTGTCTGTCTGTCTGTCTCTGTCTTTCTCTGTCTATCTCTCTCCCTCTCCCTATCTCGCATGCACGCGCGCGCTAATGCGCGCAGACAAGCCACAAGGGAGGGAGTCAAGTCACATTGACTTCCCTTCATGTTTTTTTCTTTTCCTTCATCTCTTTTCATCCGTGCCATTTGTACTCTTGAGTTGCATGTAGCAGCACGTTCAGAATGTTTTAACAGATTTACAGATAGAATATACCGTGTGTTATGACATATGCTACACATGTTACATGCTCTCTGTTCCAGCCCACTGGAATATGACAGTGTGGCACATGTGAATGACCATGTTTCTCCATGTCCATGTGGAACAGTGGAGCTTGCATACCAGAGAAGGACAATCCTGACATGTAGTCCACCTTGCTGCACTCTTACAGTAACACCAGAGAGAGTAGAGAGAGAGAGGTTCCATTGGCCCATTGTTTCCGGGTTCTATTATTGCAAGGGGGAGGGGGGGGGAATCCCCCTTTAGGCAGACCTAGGCAGACCTAAGGACTGTTCTATTCAATGCTAGGAGCATTATGACACACCCTTTTAGGTAGACCGGAACCTGGTCACATTAGGTGCCCATAGAAACCTATTATGTTGGCATATCTTTATATACTTAACCCCTTAGCGCAGCACTATGGCTCTATGTAATGTCATGGCAATGTTGTTACGATGTAGTTAAGCATTTTCAGCAAGTGAATTGGGTCGCCGGCGACCCCCGCTGCAGTAAGAGGCTACAGAATCTCTGGTAACATAGGGCTCTGCTCTTAGTCTACCTCATCCAAAGCCCATGTTGTAGCGTTAAATGCCACCAAAATGGTCATAACCATAATCTTAATCTGTTACTTAAGACTCTCAATATTGTCATAGCAACATTGTTATAATCGAGTAGTCGAGTTCTTTCATCAAAGAGTGAATAGGCCCGTTAATAAGCTTATCTGCACAAATAGGATGCAACACCAAAGGTGCCAGCCATGTGCTGTCGATGCATGTGTACGGCTCGTGTTTCTAATCACTTTTGAACGAGTGAATGAATTTTGACCAGTGAACTTTGACCAATTTGTGTTGATTCTCTGTAACTTATCAACTCTCCATTCCTCTCCATCCCGCCCATCTCTCTCTCTCTCTCTCTCTCTCTCTCTCTCTCTCTCTCTCTTTCTCTTGCTCACACTCTCTCTCTCTCTCTCTCTCTCTCTCTCTCTCTCTCTCTCTCTCTCACACATACCTCCTCTCTCTCTCTCTCTCTCTCTCTCTCTCTCTCACACATACCTCCTCTCTCTCTCTCTCTCTCTCTCTCTCTCTCTCTCTCTCTCTCTCTCTCTCTCACACATACCTCCTCTCTCTCTCTCTCTCTCTCTCTCTCTCTCTCTCTCTCACACACATACCTCCTCTCTCTCTCCTCTCTCTCTCATCCCACAGTGCCTATGCCCCCGTCTGGCAAGCTGACCATCTCCGACGTGACCCACAGCTCCATGCAGCTGACCTGGGACGCCGCCCCTGGCAAAGTCAGGAAGTACATCATCACCTACAAGCCAGAGGAAGGAGAGCTCCAAGAGGTAATGGTGGCTGGTCTAGCGGCACTAAAAAGCAATCAGCATTTGGGTAACACTTTACTTGGCGTGTCGCTGCATAACACATTCAAAGCAGCTGTTATACACTTTGCATCATGACTGTTTCGTAAGACATTCATAGTAAACCTTTCATAAACATGGAAGACAAAAGGACAGAAAGCTTCATCTAACCCCCTCATCTAACCTACAATGCTGATTTTTTATTTTTTTATTTTGTCAAGTTGCTGTCCTTTCATCTTCCATGTTCATGAAAGTTTTGGCATGAATGTCTAATGAAAAAGTCATGACCGCTCCATGCAAAGTGAATAAAGGCTTTTATGAATGTGTTGTGCAGGGACATGTCAAGTAAGGTGTTACCAGCGTTGGTTGTGCCCACCCTCTCACTTTTGGTGATTCGCCCGCCAATCTCTCGCCCTCGTGTCCTCTCGCAGCAGGCTCCAGCAGTGGATTAAATTTGGTGCCACAAAGGGTGTCTAGATTTTTAGGCTAAATGATACTTAGAAAGGTATCTGATCATTGGCGTCATTCAGGGAGGTAACACACACATGGGCCTAAAAGTTCTTATCTGAAGTTTTCTCATACTTCATGATTAGACATAAAAAAGTGATGTTGGCTCCTCTCTTTTCTGTCAAGATACAAATAAATAAAACACAAGTGAATATAAAAAGACAATTTTTGATGTCCTAGTGAAGGTTTTGGCAATTTATGTGAGAAAGATTACAGTGATAATGATCAGAGTATTTTTGAGAAATGATTCAGATGCTGAATAGAACCATCACAAACGGTACAGGAAGAGATTCTATAGTAAGATTTCCCTTTCTCAGGAGTGCTGTCAGTGTTTGAACCCATTTCTTTTCCAAGCCCAAGGCAGTTTTCCACCAAACCTGATGGAAATATGCAAGCCTTCTGACTGAACTCCTTTGAAAGTGTTTTTCCTCCTGCGAGTGGACTGAAGCTAAAAAACACAATACTAGCCATAATACAACTTGCCTCAAGCATTTCTCGGTAGCGCAATTCCTCCTGGTTGGGGATTCATTAAGCATTTGCAAAGCATTAACAAACCATGTACTTGTGTTTACAAGATTTAGAAAATAATAACTGAGGCTTCACCAATGGTGAACAGGCAACAGGCACTGATCACACTCAAACCAATAACAGTTAGACCTAACTGATTTTAACCTAGATGGTTAGTAATGACGAAGTGATTACGTATAATTTAGATAAATTGGCTAAAAAATACTTTACTAAAGGCTAGATACAATTATACCATTGCTTAAAGTTCCACTGTGTAGGACGGTGGCCAGAGTATGTATTGCAACTATGCTGCTCATTGAAACTCTGCTGCCTATTGCCAGCTTTGATCTTTTCATTGATATTTACTAACTAATAAACTGCTATTTACTAGTATGGCTAGTATGGCAGACATGCAGTGCAATTTTACCAGTCAGTGCTTAGAATCTGATGGTGGTGGATATTAGTGAAAAAGGTAACATTTGTGAATGTGCAGCTTGGATTCTGGAAAGAAACTGATAAAAAATATTATACAGTGCACCTTTAATACATGCCAAACAAAGACAAGTTATTGTGGAGGGCAACCCGTTTCTCTAACTTGCTTTCATGTGGAGGTGGAAGATGACATT